>NW_008343559.1:1462917-1497973 GCF_000622305.1 Nannospalax galili | reverse complement strand
TGCAGAGGTCAGAAGAGGGCTTTGGATTCCCCTGGAACTGGAGTTAAGGATGGTTTGTAGCTGCCATGTCGGTGCTGGGAATTGAACCCAGGTCCTCTGTAAGAGCAGTCAGTGCTCTTAACTGCTGAGCCATCTCTCCAGCTTTCTTATACAACACAGGACCACCTGCCCATAGCTGGCACAACCCACAATAGGCTGAGCCCTCCCACATCAATCAATAATCAAGAAAATGTGCCACAGACATGGCCATAGGCCAATTCAATGGAGGAAACTCCTCAATTGAGGTTCCCTCCACCCAGGTGTGTCAAGTTGACAACTGAAGCTATCTAGCACAATCCCCTTTTCAAATAGTCATCTGACTATAAATCAACAAAAGTTTTGCTTTCTGATGATTCCATTTGTAAATTCTGCTAAGACACTAATATCTTAACTTCTAACCTGCTTATTTGACATACTTCTAAAATGATGCTGTTTTCCTTTAAGGCATTCTTCTCTAGTTGAGATAATTCATGTCTCCTATGAAATATTGTGCCCATAACAACTTCCCAGGTTGGAGTCTCTCCTGAAGGCTATGTCTTGACAGAGTGTTATACCTGTGGAGGCGGGGAGGATTGAGGAGCATGGCAACACAATATGGCTATGAAAGATAAAAGTGGGAACAGGGAAAAGCTCTGCCCAAATAAGATATTTACATGGGTTTTACTGGCCCCCTATACACTATGTCTGAAGGGCCAACAAAGGAACAACAAAGGAACTGTGGCATAGCATCATCTTCAACAAGAAGCCAAGTTACCCCTGGTGGTTTGCCTGAAAGAAGTGAAGTCTTGAGACAAGGAGAATGTGGGATGGTCCCAAGATATTACAAGTCTGAGACCTGCTGATGTGGGCTTTAAAAAGTATGGTATGGCCTAAACAAAAATTTCCCAGTTATCTATAATTTTTCAACTGTTGTTTGGGTTGATTTGATGGTATCTCACATAATCTTTTACCTATCTGCTAACTGAGGTGAACTGAGATGTGCCCATCATTATCAAAATGGGGGGGGGGTATAAATCTCTCTCTTGCCAAAGGGATCCATCACGGCAACAGCAACATTCTGGGAAGCATAGATCCAGCCAGGATAGCTGGTCAGCCCTGTGTGTTTGGTTTGGCTCTCAGAAATGAAAAGTGTCAAAAGGGAAAGGATGGAAAAACAAAACAAACAAAAAAACCCAAAGCCAACAACAAAAACCCAACAAACCAAACAATGGATTAAGAAATCTGATGCTGAAGCTGTCAGGGGTGATAAGGGTTTCCGGCAGCTGGGATTTAAGTGCAGAACCAGCATCAGGCCCACCCCATATGAAGCTGCTGTCTCTGGCCAAGCATGAAGAGAGAAGGGAACATCCCAGCCTCTTGGCATGTGCCTGGGAACATGCCTATTCCCAGGACTGCTCTGCTGTTCCCAACGTGTGCTATCATACTTTGGGGTCACGGATAGGCAAAGACTGAAAAGGCTCTTGTGGACAGCTGGTCACTTTGCCTTTTAGTACAAATCTGATATATTATCAGGTTGTTGACTCCCTGAGAAGATGACAGAATGATCCTTTAGTGGGGTCCTAGTTCAGTAACTGAGGACCATGGAAAGCATCTGTTATGGACCAAACTTTGGGGTCATGTGACTGCTCCAAGTGCCCACTGGGTAAAAATGGCCATCTCATGGAGGACCACATACAGAGGTGACAGGCCTGCATCACATAACGATATGGAATGATTTGGCTGGCATGGGGAAATATGGGGTGGGGTTGCATGTTACTAATTTTAGATTGCTGAAGGGAAGAAAGTATGAGATGTGATTTGAAAGTTCCTTAGGAAGGTTGAGGTTGAAATAAAAATATTCCCACCACCTCCTAAATCTCAGGGACTTTTGCATTCAGTGTTTACACAGATCTAGAGGGGAAGGTAAGACTCCAGAGATATTTCCAGTCCAGTAATGGCTCAATGAATACTTAAGGCTTTCCATGCTATAAGCGTATTTCCCCCAGAAAGTGTGGCAAAGCCATGGCATCCATGACTCCAACAGCCTCACACAGCTTTGCCCTCTCATGGGGCAATGGCCTAGCCAGAGAAGGCAAAGCCCATGCTAAGAAAGTACTTGGAGGACAGACAGGTCTAACCTCTTACCTTATTCCAGGGAGGCAGCTGCAGAGAAGGTGGGCTCAGCTCTCAAGAGAAGGGAAGGGAGGAATTCAGCCACAGTCAAGGGGAGATCGAGGAGCCTTGAAACTGTTTCTTTGCATACAACCTGAGAAGGCCAATCCAAGTAAACCAGAGCCCAGCGGTGCCTGTATATGGCACTGTGCAACTATCCCCTATGTCCATGGCACCCTGCCTATGACTGAGGTATGCTAAACAGGACTTAAGAGTTCTATTGCCCGGCAAGGAGCTAGTGAAGTGGTGGCAGAGTTACAGCTCTGCGAGGGGTTAAACTAACACCTTAACACTCCTTATTATCCACCAGTCCCTCTTCTCCCCAGAAAGATCCACGGTCTTGGGAGGTATACTTAATTGGTGCTATCCTGAGAACCTCAGCCTGAGCAGACATCAAGTGCACTGGCAGCATCCTGAGATGTTCTGCATTTGAAAGGGTGTGCTCCCGCTGGAGCTGACACACTGAGATTTCCTTCCCAGGCTGTAAGGAGAAGCAGTGGGCCAGTATCTAAAACAGAAGCAATTATCTAGGCTACACTGTGCACTTAGCGTTTCCATCTTGGATGAGGCACTCACCTCCATGGCTTCAGCTGTCTTCTAAGTAAAAAGAATGGGGAAGACAGGTGATTTCCATACCCTTTCCAGACTTAATGATGTCTCATTAAACTTCAACTCATTCATGGTCTGCCTTCTCAAGTAAGAGTCAGGCAACGATCCTCAACTGGAAGCTGTGGGCTTGAGGTGGTTAATAGCTCTCATGAGGACCCCACTGCACCTGCTCTGTTTCTCATCAGCAGGGGCCAGAGAGACTTGGTACTTTATCTTCCCATGATTCCCTCCCTCCCTTCTGCTTGCTACATTTTGACTTCTAATTGTGGAATATGTCCCTTTAGGAACAAATGTCTGCTGACTCAGATTTAATTTTGCTTCAACCTTGCAAATGTAGAGTGATTTCCTATAGACTCTAGATGTATCATATGAGCATGGCCTGCTCAAGACTGGAAGGCTATCAGTGGCCCCAGCATCAGGACATCCTTACACAGAGTGCAGGGGATTCTCTTGAAGATTCTGGGCAACAGTGAGGATAACTAGAATGCCTGATTAGTGGCTGCTGTGTAGGTTGGGTAACTCAAAATAGCTGGGGCTTTTTGGACCAGGCAGAGGGCTGTGGCAGTATCTTCCTGAATGCAAGAAAAACAAGGCTTTGAGTTATGGGGTGTGTGTACAGTGGTTATCTCATGTAGTCCTAGTGAATTTGGGGCAATAAGGTGAATAAAGAGGATCAAGATCTGCCCTAGTCAGGAAGTGTCGGGTGTGGTGGTGAGGGACAGATAAGCAGAGATGACAGAGTCCTCTTCTTTAGGACAAGTTCAGGAGAAAGTCTGTTTATTTAGTAGTTTGTCTCCCTATGTTGCCTAGGCTAGCTCCTAACTCCTGGGGTCAAACAACCCTCCCAAGTAGCTGGGATCACAATCGCATAATACTATCTGTCTAGAAGAATTCTCTGTATGAAAAATATCTTAACACAGCTCTCCTAATTTATAATTCTTCCCCCTTCCAACCACACAAACACGATTATTCTACATTTAGCACACACCTGTAGTTTTTCACTTTTGTACATCTGTCCATGTATATAACAAACACCACAGATTGTCCTCATACTGGGAATGAACTGAAAATAGTATTTAATGTTTGTGTTATTTCAAGTATGTAAGAGTTGACTCTTCATCTCCTCTATAGTCAAATTCCCATTGCCTCTGCTTTCCCACAGTTTAGTGTTAGGGGAATGCCATTAGAAGCAAGGCAGGAGTTTTGGGTTCTAGAGTCCAAGTCTTTGGCACCCTGTTGGCTTCAAACCCTGCCTGTGCTGTCTACTCGGGTCTATGCCAGACTCCTTTCCCTCTTCCTCATTATTACTTTTTTTTTTGTGTGTGTGTGTGTGTGTGTGTGCTTATGTGTGCATGCATGTGTGTAGAGGCTAGATGTCTGGTATCTTCAATTGCTCTCTACCTTATATTTTGAGATAGGGTCTCTCAGTGAACCTGAAGCTCACCAACTAAGCTAGGTTGGCTGGTTAGGAATATCCAGGGATCCTCCTGTTTCTGCCTTCCCAACACTGGGATTATAGGTGCATGCTGCTGTGCCTTTTTTTTTCTTTTAAATGGGCTTTGTGTGTGTGTGTGTGTGTGTGTGTGTGTGTGTGTGTGTGTGTGTATATGTATGTGTGTGTGTGTCAAACTCAGGTCCTTAGCTTGTGTAGCAAGCACTTTACTGACTGAGCCATCTCTCCAGCCCCAATTTTTATTTATGTTAAAATAAGCTTTCATTGCCAGAGATTTCAGCATTTAACTGGCAAGATACTCTGGAAGAGAAAATGCCAGACTGTGCAGGAGCATAGCTGAAAGTCTACTACCCCTGTGTTTTCATAAAATTGTCAAGAGGCAACACACACACATACACATTCCTGTGTTCAGTTCTGATGCAAACACACATTTATCTTCAGGGCTCTGCTATTCTCTGTTAGCTCACTAGTCTGGCCTTTTGCAGTCTCTCATGTGTTGCTACTCTTAGTGTTCTGGACAAGAGTTCAGCATTTGAGCTGAGAAAACAAGTTCAGACATCACAAAAAGAAGAAAACCAGATCAGAAACACTCAGGCTGGGAACAAGAACAAAGTCTGTCATCCCACCAAGAGCCATTCTTCTTTCTTATTTTCTCTCCCTGCTGTCTTTTAGGCTCTGCCCCCACTGGCTCCTGTGTCCATTTGCCTTTCTTGGGTGGCATAGCAACCAGGGCAAAGCCATCTAAGAGGGAAGAATGGAGTGCTATGTCTATGGTTGGTGATTGATGTGCTCCCCGAGTGATGGAAATAACCTCCAGGTTCTGTGACCAGTACTGTCCCAGCAAGATCACCCCTGAATCTATTATGTTCAAAAGATGGATGTAAGTTACAGAGCAACTGGAAAGAACAAATGGAAAAAAGAATTCAAGGAGAGAAGCCAAGGCCTGAGCCAAGTTTTGGAACAATACTTTCTGAAAATTAAAAATGGGACTAAGTGCTGGGAACAGGGATTAGAATTCGAGCTCAGTGACCTACAGAGTGGCTGGCTGACAGAGTTTAGCCTCTGATGGGAGGCTGGCATTTATTGTGGAAAAATAAAAAAAGAATTTGTACTCTAGGGGAAATGTCCAGTTTAGCACTTCAAAAGGAGATCAGAGAGGGGTGATTTTTAAAACCAAACAGTGACATAAAGCAAAAAGCACAGATCTTTAAGGTGTGTGTGTGTGTGTGTGTGTGTGTGTGTGTCCGTCCGTCTGTCTGCCTATGTGCGGGTATGTGCTTGTGACTGAAGATGTCCATGGAGGTCAGAGGAGGGCATCAAATCCCCCCCTGGAACTGGACTTACAGGCAGTTGTCAGCCACCTGATGTGGATACTACAAAAGCAGTACCCACTCTTAACCATCTCTCCAGTCCCCAAAGCACAGATCTTTACATGTACAGTTGTGTGTGTGTGCATGTTTGTGTGTACTTGGGTGCATGCTGTGGGGGGGGGCACATGCATGCATGTTTGGAGGCCAGAGGACAACCTCAGGCATTATCTCTCCGGAGCTGCCCACATTTTTCCCTTTGGCAGAACTGGGGAGCGAAACTGGGGCCTCCCAGATGCTAGGCAAATGCCCTACTACTGAGCTATAGCCTCAGTCCTCCTTGTCTTTTGAGACAGGGACTGTTACGGGCCTGAAGTTTGCTGATTAGTCTAGACGAGCTGCCCAGCAAGCCCCAGGGGTTCACCTGTGTCTGCCTCCCCAGCACTTGGAGTACAAGCATGTAAAATAAAACTGTGTTTTATTTTTAATTTTTGCAAGTGTCTGTATAATGTAGGTGTGTGCATGTTTGTGTATAAATGGTCATGCACGTACCAGCGTGCATGTGGAGGAGAGAGGCAGTCTCAGGTAACCTTACCTTCCACCTTGTTTGAAACAGGGTCTCTTATTAGCCACTGCTTATGGTGGGATAGCTGGCCTATGAGTTTCTGGGGATTTTCCTGTTGCTGCCTCCCCCATCTCACTGAAGGAACATGGGAACATGTTATAGCATCTGGCTTTACATGGGTTCTAGGGATCCAAACTCTGGACCACACACTTGCATGGAAAGTTCTTTATCCATGGCACCTCCCCAGTCTCACAAGAGTCCATTGTGGTGGGGAGGCATGGCAGCAGTCTCTACCAGGGCAGAAAGCTGAGTGCTCACATCTTCAAGCATGCACAGGAAGCAGAGAGGACAAGCTGGAAGTGGGGCAAGGCAGTGAACTCTCAAACACCATTCCCAATGACAAGCTTCCTCCAGCTAAGCCACACCTCCTAAAGGTTCCATGGCCCTACCCAAATAGTTCCAACAACTGACCAAGTGTTCAAATACTTGGGTTTGGTGTTGGGGGGCACTTCTCATTCAAACCACTTTTTAACATGGGCTCTGGGAATTGAACTCAGTTCCTTAGCACTTTAGCAATTGATCCATTTCCCCATCTCCCTATACCCATGACCCCTCTTTTTTTTGAGATAGAGTCTCAGGCAGCCTGGGCTGACCTCAAACTTACTGTGTAGTTGAAGATGATCTTGAACTCCTGATCATCATGCCTCTACCTGCCAAGCACTGTGATTACAGGTATGTACCGCATGCCTGTTTCTAATGTACAATTTGATGAATTCAGATAAGCATATTCATCTACATGGCCATCCCTCCACAGAAGGTTCCCTTGTGCCCCATTTAGGTGACTATTATAGGTAACCACTATTGACTTTTATCACTCTAGATTAACTTATTCTGTACTTCTGTGTCATATAAATGGAACTATACATTAATGATGTATTCTGTTGTATCTATCTTCTTTTGCTTAATAGAGAGGTGTTTTGGTTTGTTTTTTGTCTCTGAGATAGGGTCTCCCTGTAGCCCCATCTTGATCTGGTCTAGAACTTGCTATGTAGACCAGGCTGGCCTTAATTTCACAGACTGCTTCTGCCTCCTGAGTGCTGGAATTAAAAGTTTTAACAGAATGTTTTATAGACTCATTCATCAATGGGGCTGGAGAGATGGCTCATTTATGGGGCTGGAGAGATGGCTCAGCAGTTAAGGGCACTGATTGCTCTTGCAGAGGATGACCCAGGTTCAAGTCCCAACACTTAGTTAGGATGGCTAATAACCATCCTAACTACAGTTCCAGAGGAATTCGACACCCTTTTCTGACCTCTCCTGGCATTGCATGACATGGATAAAAACATTCATACACATAAAATAAAAAAATATTAAAGATAAAATTGTTTGTATTAAAAGTTCATTTCTTGAACCACTAAGTTGTATTCCATTTCCTGACATACAGTATTTTTTAAAATCTATTTTTCTCTGAGCATTTGGGCTGTTTCCAGTTTTACGTTTTTTAGAAATAAAGCTACCAGAACAATTGTGAGGAACTTATCTTTCTGTAAATAAGCAAAGAATGAAATTGCTGGGTTATAAGATAGTATACATCTAATTTAGTAAGAAACTGCTTAACAGTTTTTCAAACTATTATGCCATTTACAACAATGTATTAGAGTTCTAGCTGCTCTGCACCTTATCAACATCTGGGATTGCCAATCTTATTAACTTGAGCCATTTTAGTGATATGGAAGTACTCTGCAATTGTGGTTTCCATCATGTGGTTTCCACATGTTTCTATTATATATCTTTTGTCAGAATCTGTTCAGGTCCTCTGACCATTTACAAAATTATGTTGCTTTGGGGGTAGCTGGTTCAGCACTAGCTGCTCTTGGAGAAGACCTGGGATCTGTTCCCAGCATCCACATGGTGGCTAATGACTTTTTCTGGTTACTGACAAGATGACCTGTACAAATGGGGTGATGCTGATGTGTGTGTGTGTGTGTGTGTGTGTGTGTGTGTGTGTGTGTGTGTGTAGGCAGGTTGGGAAGGGAAACTCTACAAAGGGGAATCTACAACAATCTTTTGAAATTTGCTGCATGCTTCACAATTCCACAGTCAGAGAAGTCTTCATTATGCTTGGCTGAAATATTTCCTTGTGCAATTTAACATAATCTCATGCTATCCTCAGTGAAATCAGAAGGACTAAAGGCACCCTTAGGTCAAAGTCTTCATTCTCAGAGTTCTACATTTTTAGTATTTTAATATAAACTTCCCTTTCTAAACAATGGTTAAAAGCACTGACTACTCTTGCAGAGGACCCAGGTATAGTTCCCAGCACAAACATGGCAGCTAACAACGATCTGTAACTCCAGTTCCAGGGGATCCAATGCCCTCTTCTGGCCTCTACAGGCATTGCATGCAGGAAAGCACATACACGCAGGAAAAACACTCATACACATAAAATAAAAATGAATAAAAATTAAAAAAATTAATTTTGTGTTGCACATGTGTTCTGGTGTGTGCAGACAAGCATGTATATCATGTATGTATATAGGTCAGAGGACAACCTTGAGGATTATTCCTCAGGGTGCTACCCACCTTTTTTTTTTTTTTTTTGGTCTTTTTGAGATAGGGTCTCCTTATAGCCCCAGCTATCCTGGAACTCACAATGTAGACCAGGCTGGCCTTGAACTCACAGAGATCCGCCTGCCTCTGCCTCCTGAGTGCTGGGATTAAAGGTGTACACCACCACACCTGGCACCTTTTTTTTTAAAAAAAATAAAATAAACAAACAAACAGGGGTTTTCAATGGCCTGGAACTTGCCAAGTAGACTAGGCTGGCAGGCCAATGAACCCCAGGGATCTGCCTGTGTCTGCCTTCCTAGAACTGGAATTTCAAACCTGTACTACCAGCTCCATTTTTTTTGTTGTTGCTGTTGTTGTTGTTGGTGTTTTAATTGAGGATCAAACTCAGGTTCTGTCAAGCATGTTACTGACAGAGCCATCTCCTCAGCCTAGAACACATCTCATTTATGGGTGCATGTTCTTTATGTGGACAGATCTAGGAAGTTTTTAAATAGCTTACTCACAGGTTGTGAGGTAATGCTGATACAATCTATAAAATCTCTCCTGTAATTTCTGCTGCTGCTGTATGACCACTGTGGGGTCTTCTATTTAGGCTACATACGTGTTAGAATTCTGCATTCTTATAGGTATCATCCTTTTCACAAGAGGATGAAAACTTTAACCCCTGTTTACTGACTTAAACATTTTAAACCTGGGGGCTGGAGAGATGGCTCAGCAGTTAAGAGCACTGGCTGCTCTTGCAGAGGACCCAGATTCTATTCCCAGCACCCACATGGAGGCTAACAACCCCTGCAACTCCAGTTCCAAGGGACTGATGCCCTCTTCTGACCTCCGTGGACACCACATGGCATGGATGCACTTACAGACATGTAGACAAAACAGTCATACACATAAAATAAAAACAATAAATATAAGAAAAATTTAAACCCTCTTTATCATGAAATCTTTTTTTTTGTTTGTTTGTTTGGCTTTTTGCAATAGGGTCTCCCTGTAGCCCCAACTGACCTGAAACTTGCTATGTAGACCAGGCTGGCCTCGATCTGACAGAGATCTGCCTGCCTTGGCCTCCTGAGTGCTGGAATTAAAGGTGTGCATCACCATACCTGGCTTATTTTGCAATCATCTTAAACTGACAGAAAGGTGTGAGAATATTACAAACAACTATCATGCTTTTCATTTGGATTCCTAATTGCTAGCATTTTACTACATTTGCCATATCTCTCCACAATCTCTTTGTGCCCTCCTTCCTGGCTATAGGTACATATGCAGGTGTTTATCTTTCATATCTCTATCTATATGTGTATCTCAACCTGTATTTCCTGATCTCTGAATTGAGGCTATGTCCTACTTGGCAGGTACACTTGCCCGTGTTCTTCTCGGTATGTGGTATTAACAAGCAATTTTGATTTGTTTTGCTACTGATGGTGTTAGCATTAGTCACCTGGTTTAGATGATGTCTGACAGACTTTCTCAATGTACTAGCTAAAACCACTTTGTGATAATTAATGGAAATGCATTTTTGTGTGTATGAAGAGATACTTTCAGACTGTGCAAATATACTACTCCTTAACAAATTTGTTTACTGTGTTTTCTTTGTTCACTGATTATATAATTCTATCGCCCTTTGTGTATATATATATGTATATATATATATATATTTTTTTTTTTTCCACTCAGACTGCATTCTCTCCCTCCACTCTCCTGAAAGAGAAAACGACCATTAACGGTAAGTGGCAGTTGCAGCAAAACTACCAAGAGCCAGTCTTATGTTCAGGAGAGAATGCTATGTCTCTTCCTCCTGGTTTCTGGTACTGTACACAGTCAGAGAAACTTCTCTAGTAATGAACTATAGAAATGATTCCTAAAAGTATAGTCTTCCTATGTATATCTATTAGCTGCATTCTACTATAGGATAGTGCTTGCCAGTGGGAGTCCCTGTCATTCTGATACATCCCTATCATGCATGGAACATTTTCTCTCTGGTATAAGATGTTTGGGATTATTTTGCACCTTGCCACACTTGGACATAAATGCAGCAATTTTTCCAAGGAGTCCTGGTTCTTTTTGGTGGAAAAAAGTATCTAGAAGCCAACCTCTGTGTATTGAGTGAGTCTCTGTCACTGTCTATGAATATTCCTAGATACCTTGAGCAGGCAAAGTTATTCTGCAAGTACATGTACATATGTAGAATATCACACACATACCATACCCAGGGAATAATCTAAATCCATCTGTTAAAAAAAGCCACATTGGGGCTGGAGAGATGGTTCAGTGGTTAAGAGCACTGACTGCTTTTGCAGAGGACTGGGGTTCGATTCCCAGCACCCACATGGTGGCTAACAACCACCCTAACTCCAGTTCCAGGGGATCCAACGCCCTCTTCTGACCTCAGAGGGTACTGCATGACACAGGTGCATTTATGCAGGCACCCCACATGTTCAGGAGAGAATGCTATGTCTCTTCCTCCTGGTTTCTGGTACTGTACACAGTCAGAGAAACTTCTCTAGTAATGAACTATAGAAATGATTCCTAAATGTATAGTCTTCCTATGTATATCTATTAGCTGCATTCTACTATAGGATAGTGCTAAAAATACTAAAATACTAAAAACCCCACATGTTCATATCAGTATCTCTTTCAGGTTTGTCTATATCCTTTCTATATTGTTTCTCTCTTCTTCTATGACCAACCTGGTTTAAACTATTCCCAATATATTTACTCATTTGCTAAATCTCCTGAAGACTCATAATAGTTTGACCAACATTTAGATCATATGACTGCATTTAAAAAGGAGTATCTATGAAAGCTAACCATCAACACTCTTACTCAACTATGAACCCTGTGAGCTACAATAACAACTGGCCTGATAAGATATGCCCACTGGTGCAATAGTGGCATGAATGCTATGGAAGTAATCAAACAATTTATGATTGTATTTAAAGTCTGTTCAACAAGATGGAACTCATAATTTACACTGTAACTAGGCCAAACCCCCAAGGCTGGCAAGGTATAAGCCCTAAGGGAGAACACAGTACTATTATTCTGCTAAACAGACATAGTAATAAACTGTCCCCTAAATTCTTTTCTTTATACCCATATATTAGTGCATCTCTCAACCCTCATCAGACAGAGCAGCTTTTCTTTGCAGTAGATGACAGTCAATACAGAGACCCACAACTGGTCAACACGCAAAGAATAAGAGACTGCACAATGCTCAGCCCTAAATTGGGACATCTATAATACAACCCCTACACATAAGGCTCAAGGCACATTAAAGAGGGTCAGAAAGACTGAAAAAGCATGAGGACAAGAATGACTTCTGCAAGATAAGTGTCTTCTGTACAGAACAGGGATGCACCCAGGACCTCTCACCAGTATGATTGCCTGTCAGATACCTCCAAAGACCACACCAATCGACATGCCAACATGGATGAAGGAAAGTTTCACAAGGCCCCACCCGTAAATGAAGATCTATATGCAGTCAGCTGAGGGAGGGAGGGCAAGTTTTTTTATAGGACAAGATCCCAATCCTAAGTGGTCAGCCAGCCCTAGTACCAAAAATAATCATAGAAGACTTGAATTTGAGAGGGGTGAGAGGAAATATGGAAGGAGTTGGATGGGAGAGAGGAAGGGGTGGAAATAATGCAAATACAGTGTACTCATGTATGAAATCCTCAAATAAATTAAAAAAAATTTAATTTGCTTCTATCCATCACTTGAAAACCAAAATATTTAAAATGCATATAATTATCACTAGGTAGCCTAAATCATATCAAGTCAGACCATCTGTGTCTAGCTAGTGTGTATAGTCACAACACATAAAATTTCTTCAAACTACGATATTTTGACCCAAGAACAATATTATGCTCCAAGCTGATTACAACGTGCACTTTGCAATTATATGAGTTGGCGGCAAGTTGAAAAGTTGGAGTTTATTGTTGCAGGGAAATCATGTTATTCATCCCAGCAGTACACAAGTAAATGAGCCACTGGAGACATATAAATATTTCTTCACCTCATTGTAAGGTTAAATATAATAACTTGCAGCCACAAGAAAGATTACTTATATGAGTGTGGTCTTTCTGTCTCTGCACCTGTGGGTAACTGGTTTCCTACCATGTGATATCTTTTGCAATCTATGGCATTGATATATAGCATATGTTCAGTATGCCTTTTAAAAACATGCATAGGGCTGGTGGTGGTGGCACACGCCTTTAATCCCAGCACTTGGAAGGCAGAGGCAGGTGGATCTTTGTGAGTTCAAGGCCAGCCTGGTCTACATAGTGAGTTCCAGGACAGCTGGGGCTACAAGGAGACCCTTGTCTCAAAAAAAGATACCCCCCCCCAAAACCATGCACAATATTTATTTTTACCTCCCTGAACACTCTAGGACTCAATGCCCTATACTTTATGATAATAACTAAGTCTGAAAATTTAAAGTACACAACCGCTTGCATTTATGTTCAAGGGAAAAGTGATTTTTTAAAAACAGCTTTAGCTACAAATTTCTCATAATTCTATGAATTTTCTAATACTTGACATATGAACTACTAACTTAATCTTGTGAAAAGCTATCAGTTGTATGTTAGTTGATGTTGATGCTAGATCCACGGACACACTAATAAGCCAAGGCAAAAGGGCTTTCCAATGAGGGCATCTCATATACGAGAAGTTAGAATTGCAATGTGGAAAACCCCAAACTGGAAATGGAATTATGAGGTATGATTCTGAAAGATGTCGGAAATGGAATTATGAGGTATGATTCTGAAAGATGTCAGAGAGTGGTACCTTAATGCCAAGTGACTGGTGGGCCTGGACCCAGTAAATAACAACAGAGACACAGTCTGAGTACTATAGTATCATACATTTCAAATTTGTATCACGAATAAAAAATACTTCATGTTGCTTATGGACACATAAATGTATATTAAAAAGGTAAAAAAAATGAGGACTATGAAAATGCATACCAATGTAGGACAGTGGTTTCCTAATGGAAAAATAAAAATGCAATTGAGAAGGACTATGAAAAAGGCTTTAATATCAGAGACAGGAAAAATTAAAGTGTTTTTCTAGTCTTTTTTTTTTTTTTCCTTCTTTTTGGGACAGGGTCTTCCTATAGCCCCAACTGGCCTAGAACTCACTATGTAGACCAGGCTGGCCTTGAACTCACCCAGATCCACCTGCCTCTGCCTCCTGAGTGCTGGGATCAAAGGCATACACCACCACACCCAGCTTTATTCTTTTTTAAAAGATTTTTATTTTATGTGTATGAATGTATTGCCTGCATGTGTGTAAGTGCACTCCTGCCATGCAATGCCTGCAGTGGTCAGAAGAGGGCATCAGATCCCCTGGAACTGGAGTTACAGATGGTTGTTAGCCACCATGTGGGTGCTGGGATTTGAATCTGGGTCCTCTGCAAGAGCAGCCAGTACTCTTAACCACTGAACCATCTCTCCAGCCCATTAAAAAAAAAATCTTAACACCAGGTTCTTTAACACACGGCATCAAATCCCACAGCAAAAATGGCACAGTCCTGGGGCTGCAGAGATGGCTCAGCAGTTAAGAGCACTGACTGCTCTTGCAGAGGACCTGGGTTTGATACCCAGCACCCACACGGTGGCTATGAACCGTCCTTAACTCCAGTTCCAGGGGACTCTGAAGCCCTCTTCTGACCTCCTTGGTGTTGCATGACACGGGTGTACTCATATACACACAGGCAATACACTCAGACACACAAAATAAAAATAATAAAAATATTTTTTAAAAATGGCACAGTCCCACAAGACTATCTTGTTTCCCTATTCAGATACCAGTGACAAGCTCCAGGTTGTAAGCTGTGTTTCTAACCATACCATGATCATCCCTTCCTCAGGTTAGGTTACTTTGGTAGAATGGCCCACAGAACTCAGATAAACACTTACGATTACTGGTTTATTATAAAGGATAATGAAAATGATGTCAACCAACACCAGACTAAGATACATAAGGCAAGGTAGATGGGAAGAAATACACTGCCTTCTAGGCATTGCCATGTGCTCAGCTATCTGAAAGCTCTTGGGATTTGCCCTTCTGGGTTTTCAAGGAGACTTCATAATAGGTATGACTGCTTACATCGATGGTCACAGATGATCAATTCAACCTTCAGTCCTTGTCTGCTTATGAGATTGGGAATGGGGTGCCAATCTCAAGGCAGTCTGCCAGCCTATCCCCCAGTTAACTCATTAGCATGCAGAAGACATTCATTACTCTACAGATTATACAAGTGTTAGGACCTGTGTGTGAGGAATGAGGGGCAGAAACAGTATATATTTCTTATGGTATCATATATCACACTGTATATACATTGAGAAATTTGAAGGAGATGTGACAAAATAATATCAATTAATTCTAGGTAGAAAGGTAATACTGTATCAACCTTTATACTTTTGAGAATGCTTAAAATATTTCATCAAAAATAATATGATGTGGGCCTGGGGAGATGACTTAAAACTCCCAAGAGACTAAAATTTGGAGGTAGACTCAATCATCATGTTTTCTAAATGGACTATTATGGAATTCTGTCACAGTAACAAGACTCTACTTCCTAACTTTTTCCAAGGCTCTGTCTCGAATCTATTCATAACTAATTTTTTTTTTTAAAAAAGATAGGGTCTCCCTATAGCCCCATCAGGCCTTGATATGACAGAGATCTGCCTGCTTATGCCTTCTAAGTGCTAGGATTAAAGGTGTGTACCACCATGCCCGGATTTTTGTGTATTTGTTTGTTTGAATGAGGGTCTTACTATGTAGCCCTGGCTGGCCTGAAACTTACCATGTAGAACAGGCTGGCCTCAAACTCACAGAGATCTACCTGCTTAAGCAAGACCTACCTGCTCCTGGGTCATCTTCTGCAGCTCATTCTCCCAAGCTGCCTGGTCATCGTCTGCATTATAAGAAGCTGGTGGAGTAAGTCCACGAAGGATTAAGGGGTCTCGGTCATGGCAGAGGGCTGTCAGATGTCCAATGTACAACTTTAACTTGCTTCTATTTTGGTCAAGTTCTAAGAGGGGCTGGATGATCTGAGGTGAAAAAAATGAGGAAAGTCAAGGTCAATCTGAAACGAGAAGGTCAAATATTCTTTGTGCTTCCCAAACCACAACAAAACCCTTCTAAGCACTACTGCAATCTTTGGAATTAAAAATTATAACCACACAGCATTATTTACATGGTCATGGTTCTGAGAAGTGGGGAGGAACTATGGCTAAGCATGTCAACATCAGACTGAGAATTCTGTACTGAGGCAGGAGACTGACACAGGACCAGCTTGTGTGTGTGTCTGTTTTAAATGAAATGTTTTATTTATTTTGTGAGTAGGTGTGCTTTCCATGGCACATATGGAGGCCAGAGGACAAATTTTGGGAGTCGGTTCTCTCCTACTATGTGGGTCTCAGGGATTGAACTCAGGTCTTCAGGCTTGGTGGCAAGTGCCTTTAGTGCTCAGACACCTTTCTAGTCCAGAGGATCCTGTTTTATTAGAGATGCTGTTCCAGATACTGAAAGACTCCAGTGACCTTACAAGTGCTCTTTGCACTTCTTTATGGGCAGATTATAAGAGACTGCCAGTGAAAATTGCTCATATGAAAGCCGGGACAACATTCTTCACAAGGTCCTCTACCTCCCAGAATGGAAAAAAAATTCTGTCTCTGGAGAAGGTGTGTGTTGTTCTTGGCCAAGACATGTGATGAGAGACCTTATTACTAAATCTGTCTCATCCTGGCTCAGCTCCCCTCATTCATCTCAGGCCTCTGATATTCTTCCTCTTCAAACAGTGACTGATAGATCTTTACATAACACCAAGTACCTGACCCACAGCCAAGGTCTGAAATTCTCTCATTGTAATGCTGGTTCTGTCTTTTTCTTAAAAGAGACCTGCTCTAATTTTCTTCTTTCCTATCCTGTTCCCTTTATCACAGATGAATAGATATTCCTTGGACTCCCTTTGGGAGTACACTGACTGATGATTTTGCTCCTGATTTTACTTGACAGTTCTGGGGACAAAACTCCAGCCAGGTATTAGCAGCCCAGGGTGTTCAGGAAGAGACCGACCCTGTCAGGTCTTCATTATAGCATGCAGTGATAGAGAAGCAAGCACTTAACTCATGGCAGCTTTGGGAGCTGCAGAGCCTTGCTAAGAGCCAGCCATTTTCAGTGCTCCCAGGGCTTACATGGCAGAGATTAGTACCTGCTGTATGTTACTACGCTGACATTTTTCTTTTTTAAATATTTTAATAATTTATTATTTTTATTTTATGTGTATGTGTGTATTGCCTGCATGTAGGTAAATGCACCCGTGTTGTGCAATGCCCATGGAGGACAGAAGAAGCTGTCAGATCCCTTGGAACTGGAGTTATGGACAGTTGTTATCTTCCATATAGGTGCTGGGATTTGAACCTGGGTCTTCTGCAAGAACAGCCAGTGTTCTTAAATGCCGAGCCATCTCTCCAGCCCCAACATTGGCACTTTTCTATTAACAAGACGCCTCTACCTCATCTCATTAATAAGGTGCTCCATCATCTTTAAGCTGAAAGAAGCAAGGGCTGGTATTCATTTGGACAGTGACACTAACTTCTCCATGAACCCCACAGAAAACAATCTTTATCTCAGTTTTAGGCTAATATAAAATAGAAATAAGGGCCTAGCTCGACAAAACACAGGGCACTGATTCAGTTTAGCATTACCCTAATTTGTAAGACACACACACACACACACACACACACACACACTATACAAGAGTAATAGCTAAACACTAAAGTGTTGAGTACTGTCATGTAAGGCTGGCAGGCTTTCTAAGATATCCCCAGTCAGCAGGCTAGTGATAAAGTTCAGCACAAACTTTGCCTAGGACAGGCAGATCAACACAGTGAGACAGGGAAGGAAGAAGGTGTCTCAGTCAAAGAGGTTTAGAAAGTGGGGAATTTGGATAGTTCTTCACAAACATATCAACTCTGGGGCTGGAGAGATGGCTCAGTGGTTAAGAGCACTGACTGCTCTTGCAGAGGACCCGGGTTCGATTCCCAATATCCACATAGCAGCTACGAACCGTCCTTAACTCCAGTTCCAGGGGAATCCGAAGCCCTCTTCTGATCTCCATAGCATTCTAAGACACGGGTGCACTCGCATATATGTAGGCAATATACTCATACACATAAAACAAAAATAATAAAATAAAAAACAATATCAACTCCTCAAAATCAATTGTATTTCATTTCTGATCACCAATGCACACTCAATGCAGAAAGTAATTAGACTTTAAAGGGCTGGGCATGGTGGTATGTCTGTTAATTCCAGCACTCAGAAGTCTGAAATAGTGTGACCCTGTCTCAGAAAAAAAAATGGATTTTTTTCCCTATCCAATTCATATTACAGGTAGACTATTATAACATTTATACAAAATAATGAGGTTTCTTACAACTGGCTTGCCAAAATAGGCCCATGGGTGCAACAGTGATGGGAATGTTATAGGAGTAACCAACTACCTTCTAACTGGATTTAAGGCCTGCTTCATAAGATGGAGTCCATACCTGATACTATTATCAGGGCCAAGAACCTGTGGCTATGTCTAGGCCACAGAGGAGACCCTACTACTATCATTCTGCTAAACAGATATAGTATTAAACTGACTCCTAATGACTTACTGTTATACCCATAGACTAGTGAATCTCTCAACTCTCACCAGAGAAAGTTCTTCTTGTAGCAGATGGCAATAAACACAGAGATCCACAACTGGTCAACATGCAGAGAATAGGAGATTCCAGAGTGCTTATTCCTGAACAGCAGGAATAAGCTCTATCAAACTTCTGGTTCCCAAGGCTCAGGGATCATTGGAAAAGAGAGGGTAGAAAGATTCTAAGAGCCAGAAGTGGTGGATGACTGCTAGGAAACCAGGTTGTCTGGATACCACAGGGTAGTTGCACATATGAACTCACAGCACTTATGACAATACACACAAGACCTGTGCAACCCAAGTCAGACAAAGGCTCAGTATGGATGGGGGAAGTCAGTAGGAAGACTCAGCCCTAGCTGAGGATCTATTGACAATTGATAGATGTTGGGAGAGGGAGAGTCAGTTTTTCTTACTAGTATGATGCCTGGTAGGTTGACAAGACTGAAAGGAATAGACCCATGCCCAAAGCAGAGGGGGCTGGAGATGTCTGAGTGGTTAAGAGTACTGGCTGCTCTTGAAGAGGACCTGGGTTCGGTTCCCAGCACCCAGATAGTGGCTAACAACCATCTGTAACTCCAGTTCCAGGGGATCTGACATCTCCTCTCCCCTCCCCCTTTCCCCTCTACTTTCATGTCTCCCTCTTGAGTCCACATACTAGAGAAAATATGTGTTTTAACTGTCTTTCTGAATGTGGCTTATTTCACTTAGCACGATGATCCATCCATCTTCCTGCAAATGACATGATTTTGTTCTTTAAGACTGAACAATACTCCACAGTTTTTTTATTAGTTTCTTTTATTTATTCTTTGATAATTTCATCCATGTAAACAATGTATCTTGATCATATCCCACTGTTTACATATACCTTATTTTCTTCATTCATCATTGGACAGGCACCAAGGCTGACTCCACAGTGCTACATGCAGCTTCCTCTAATGTATGCTAACTAAGATTCCTTTGGGTATATGCCCAGATTTTAGATTTCTGAGGAATCCTATACTGATTTCCGTAGTGGCTGGACTAGTTTATATTTTCATGAACAGTGTATAAGGGTTCCTTTCTCCCTTGCATGCTCACCGGCATTTGTTGTTTTTCTTGATAGATATTCTGCCCAGAGTTTGACAGAATCTTAATGCTAAAGATGTTAAGCTTGTTTTAAAAATATTTTATTTATTATTTTTATTTTATGTGCATGTATGTATTGCTTGCATGTAGGTAAGTGCACCTGTGCTGTGAAATGCCTGCGGAGGACAGAAGAGGCTGTTGGATCCCTTGGAACTGGAGTTACAGGGAGTTGTTAGCTGTCATGTGGGTCCTGGGATTTGAACCCAGGTCTTCTGCAAGAACAGCCAGTGTTCTTAACTGCTGAGCCATCTCTCCAGCCCCTAGATGTTAAACTTTAAAAAATTATTATTGGTCATTTTTAGTTTCAAAGAGTGTCTGTTCAGTTAATTTATCTGCTTATTGATTATGTTCCTTGTTTTTTTGGGGTAATCAATTAAAAAATTCTTGACATATTGGATATTGACCCCTTTTGGATGAATAGTTGAGAAAGATTTTCTCCCATTCTGTAGGCTGTTTCTTTACTGTTAACTGTTTCCTTTGCTGTGTACAGCTTATAATTTCGATGCAGTCTCACTAACTATGGAGACACCATACCATCGAGTCATGATCCTACTTCTACAGGTCCCAGCCCCAAGTAATGCAACCCTATCTGTTTTCTTTCCTTAAAGCCTAGTCTGCCCTTTAGAAACAAATTAATTAAAAAAAAATCACTGTGGAAATTTTCACTATGTTTGTACAACTTATTTTTACCCTCTGTGTGTGTGTGTGTGTGTGTGTGTGTGTGTGTGTGTGTGCGTAGCTGTTATCACAAAATGCCATAAGATATAAGTCTGAAAAAGCTGACATCCTAGGAAATTATCACTTTGGATTAGAAAACTGGAGTAAAAAGTGTGATCATCAAGAAAGGGTACAGTGATAAAAAGTCATAATGGAAAGGTTATATTTTTCCTGTGGATGGAATAGGAGATATGAGCTCACCACCATAACTGGAGGTGTTGATTTCTTCAAAAAGATATGTTGGTTTTTTTTTGGTCTTTTTGAGTCAGGGTCTCCTTATGGCCCCAGCTGTCCTGGAACTCACTATGTAGACCAGGCTAGCCTTGAACTCACAGAGATCCACCTGCCTCTGCCTCCCAAGTGCTGGGATTAAAGGTGTGCACCACCATGCCCGGCAAAGATAACTATTTTTAAAAGGGAATTTCAAATGGATTCAAGTGCATCTGATATCAAAGTGCTAACTGATTAAATAAATAACACTCTTTTGCATACTGAAAAAAGTTCAACTTAAAAGAATGAGGAAGAGCTGATCTTGGAGAGAGACTCTAGATAGGCTGACTAAACCCTGGTGGATGAACTTGTACTGAGGGACATCTCGGGACACTAACTTTACATAATAGGCCTTAATACAAATGACAAAATATATGAACTCCACTGGAAGGGGCTATGGGAGGGTGCCAAAGGGGAAGGGGGTATAAAGATGATTTTATGTATGAAATACACAAAAATTCAATAAAAAATTAAAAATAATAGAATTAAAAATTTTCTTTTCCAGAATCAAAAACTCATTCTAGGGGCTGGAGAGATGATTTAGAGGTCTTGAAGAGGACAGGGATTCAGTTCCCAGCATCCACATGGCAACTCATAACTGTCTGCAACTCCAGTTCCAGAGGACCTGACACCCTCTTTCAGCTACATAGGTACTGGGCATGCACATGGTATACTTACATACATGAAAATCAACACTCATACACATAAAATAAAAAAGTCTTAAAAAAAAAACCCCTCATTCCACACAACAACCAGAATTCTGTCCTTTCTTGCCATGTCAAAGGGAAATACTTTAAAAAGTAAAACAACAAAAAACAACAAACCCCACAAAACTACAGGGCTTCCTATTTGAAAGCATATACAACTTCCTAATGGGCATAGTACCTAAATTTGTCCATAAAAAGGTCACATTGGCTTCTCTGGAAAATATCAGCCATGTCAGTCATGTGAGAAATGACTTTATCTTCCCCTTTTACCTCTATCTAATTTTAGCAGCACTCTCAGGAGAAAAATTGCAATTTGTACAAGGTAGAAATGCCACTGCTTAATCTTAATAGGGAAGGACACTTGCCAAGTAGAAAGAAGATGCCTTGTGGGATCAGTAAATAATGTCTTCTGTTCACATACAACCTCAGTACACTGGAAGGAATCCCACCGAAACTCATCAGAAATGTGGTTGGACCAAACTGTTTCTATAGTTATATAGAACTATAGTGTATGCGCGTGCGTGTGTGTCTGTGTGTATTTTAAATTGGTAAAATGAACGTCTCAAGATAGTTTCTGGTTGTAACAAAGAAAACCTTGAAATGTGAAGGCTCCTATCATGCTACATTTATCAAATTGCAGTGTGTGTGTGTGTGTGTGTGTGTGTGTGTGTTCTAGAATCTAGGGCCTTGCAAATGGTAGGCAAGTGCTCCATCACTGAGCTACACCCTTTTACATTTTTTAAAAAGTTAGAGACAGAGTCTCATTAAGTTAACCTCACCTCACAAGTGGCTCAGCCTCAGCCTCACAAGTGGCTGAGATTAAAAGCCTGTAAAATGTGGCCCAGTTCTACACTTATAAACTGTTAAGGAAAGTAGATTTCAAAAGAAGAGAAATTTTTGGTTCTAGTTAAGAGTTTTGTTTCTTCTTAGGAGAACTGTTGTAACAGAGTCTCTAACAGATTTCAGAGGCCAGCATCTGACTGCAGTAGGAGACAAGGCAGTAGCCTGAAGGTGTTTTAACTTTATTTTCACTTAGTGAAGGTAACAAGCTTTTGGAAGACTGAGAAGTGTTTCTATATTCTTCAGTACAGGTAATAAAGGAAAATTTTACAATATTTCATGTCTGTGGTCCATTACCTATGAGATCTAAATACACTTTCTAAGACTATTTGACACTTCAATACCAAGATGGAACAAACAAAAACACCCCAATCTCACCCCAGCCAATTAGAGGGCCTACTACTACTCTTTTTCTGTTTAAAAAATTCTTGAGCTTTCTTTTGTTACTTTTGACAATTTCATACTTAAGTATTGTTTTTTCATTATTTCCATCCTTTCCAGTTCCCAACCATATACATGCATACATTTATAAACACATATATATATATGTATAATTCACTGAGTCCATTTAGTGGCGTTTGTGTGTACCTGTATCTAAGCCTGTCCATTGGGAATCAGATAACATCTCAGGGAAATGGTCCCTACAGAAAACTGATTTTGAGACAGTCTCTCTCTATAGCTAAGTAAAAAGAAGATGCTTTGTGGATCCATAAATGTCTTCTGTATACACTCAAGTTTAGTACATTGTGATCCTTGAACTTGACCTTGGGATCCTCCTGCCTCAGTTTCCTGAATGCTGGGATTACAGGCCAGCACCACCAAACCTGGTCCTACTCTGTTCTAAATATAGGTTAGTTGGTTATATATGCTCTAGGAAGTTATCCTGACAGGTATGTCCTGTCATCATCAGAAAGACAGGATAAACAGGTACTGAGTATTATTTGAACTTAAAGTATTTGCCCTTAGGAAACTAACATTCTATTGTTTGGAAGTCACTTTAAAAATTGTATTTATTTGTGGGGTGTGTGTGTGTGTGTGTGTGTGTGTGTGTAATAGTGAACATGCACAGGCCAGAGACAACTTGAGGGAGTTCTCTCCTTCTACCATGTGGGTCCTGGAGATTTGATTCAGGTCATCAGGCTTGGTGGCAAGAGCCTTTACTCACTGAGCCATCTTACCAGCTTTGGAAGATATATATTAGTTTTTTTTGGGACAGGGTCTCCCTGTAACCCCAGCTGGCCTGGAACTTGCTATGGAGACCAGGCTGGCCTCAATCTCATAGAAATCTGACTATCTCTGCCTCCCAAGCTCTTGGATTAAAGATGTGTGTGGCTACCACTCCCAGCTGAAAAATGCTATTTTTAAAAGCTACTATGTATGGCTGGAGAGATGGCTCAGTGGTTAAGAGCCCTTTCTGCTCTTCTAGAGGACTCAAGTTTGGCTCCCAGCATCCATATCTGGTGGCTCACAACCACCTGTAATTCCAGCTCCAGGGGACCTGACACCCTCTTCTGGCCTCCACAGGCACTGGCACACACATGACACACACAGACAAGTAAATCTTAAAAGCTACTATGTATGTATTCATCACTATGTTCCTGGCAAATTACTTACATAGCTATAGCTTCTCACATATACTCTGTGGCTGCTGCTCACAGTCCTAAATTGGCCACACAATCCCTTTGTTCTTTTTACTTCCTGGAATCATCATCAAGGGCAGGTTCAGCTGTTACATATATTAACTGCATAAATACTAGTAGGTTGTAGTGATTTCTTGATGAGCTGCTATTCTACCGCTGTCTCACAATGTAGAAACAGGAAATGTATCAGGAAATTCCCAGAATTAATTGACAGACTGATGTTTCAGGAACACTAACGTCTTAATAGAATTCTTGTCTCAAGGCCCTGGCAGAGAGTTAAACTCTGAGATGCAAAGGAGCCAAAGGAATAAATTCTTTTTTCACCTTCTCAATTACTAAGTTTATCTTCCTGGCCAATACTGTAGTGGATCAGGAAGGTTAAGGAGAGAGTGTTAAACGTATTTGCAGAGAAGCTAGAACGATATAGTATATTCTCACTTAAAGCAGCTCTTTTGGGAAAGTCTGAGAGTTCTTTAAAAAACAGTAAAGTTCTAGTATTCTCATTACATTGACCAGTTATACCACCTATCAAATCATAACTAGTGAAAGAACAAAATTAATTCAATTAAGCATCTAGTGAATGCCTTAATGGTATGCCGCATTTAGCTCTAATGGGAATATATTAAGATGTAGTTCTACTCTATATTAAAGGAAATGATGAAATAAATGATTAATATGCTAGGCATTAATAGTTTAAATTGTATAAAATATTTATCTTTAACTTTTAATTTTGAGATTGACTTCATGAACTCTTAAATTGCTAAATAAATCCCTTTGCCTTGAGTTGAGATTTAGTCTGACTTAGTTTTCACACATGTTTATAAATTCAACAAGCTTTTTACTTTTAATCCCCTGGGATGCAAGCTTTGAAACAAAGAGACTTCCCAACTGAAGCACAGGCAGAATGATTAATGGATTCCCTAAATGTTTTCAGAGTTATAGTTGTTCCTTAACTAATCCTAACAAATAGAAAACAAGAAGGATTAGAACAACCCTTACTTGTTACTTTTTTTTTTTTTGCAAGAAATATACTGGACAGAATATGCCTACTAAGTTTGCACCTAGAAGAGTTTATAGGACACAACTCTAAAATCCTCATTAAAACACAAACCCTACTGCTGGCAGCTTTAGACTGCCCTTATATTAAGCTGGAAGGATATTAGAACTACTTTGCAAACTAACTGAAGTCAAAATCCTAAAGTCCAGAGCTCCAAAGCTTAGCCTTCACTGCATAATACTTTCCATCTGTATCTGGTTGACTTTCTCACACAGATTGTAGTAAGATGATCCTGTATTTATTTTCCACAACAAAAATATAAAAAAATTCCAGGAATCTTTAAATTTCTAAATAAAACCCTCTGCCTTGATTTGATGGTGCTCTGACAAAAACAAGAGAAATTCTCAGAACGTTATCCATGTTACAGATGTTCACTAAGGACTTAGTACTAATTCCACACTACACAGGACCCTGTCTACCCTCAGCATCTTTACAGATGGCCTACTATTGCCACTTGCTTAATTAATAACGCTTTTGGACTAGAGAAACACCGAGGCTCTGTCATTCTCTCTGTATAGAGGGGGAATGAGAGGGACTTAGTAAGCACTCAGAGACCATTAGGAGCTCAGATCTAGGATCACCTGGGTCACAGGATGTACAAATGTGTTAGAAATCTTACTACTAACAAATATCTGCTTCAAAGTAGAAACTCTGAAGATCTCAGCTACAAAGGGCTTTACGTTTTATAAAAGTATAAGCATGTCTATGAAACCTCAATATGAAGAAATGTGGAAATCATTTTGGAGGATAACAAGTCATCATTTCCTCTTAGTTTTATAGCTCTGAAATCTGCTGCCAACTTTTCTTTCAGAGGGCATCACCACTCTAGTAAAATAAAACAGAACAAAACAAAAACATTCCCTATTTCTTGACTCATATACAGAAACATTCTGTACTCAAAGTTGTAAGGAAAACAGGGCTTAGAATGAAATGAATCTCAGAATCTTCATCATAAAGTCACCACTTGCATTCTGCTACTCTTTCCTTCAGTTTAAATTCATGGTACCTTATGCATTATAGTAAATGCTACTCAAATTAAATTTAAGGGCTGAGCAGAGAGAACAGAAGGTTAGTACTTGCCTACTGGTGAGGGAAGGAAAGCTGCAGAGCACATCTGCTACCTGTATGTGTACTTATGGAGGATATTAAGTTGTAGGAATCCAAGTACTTGCTATAATATGGTCATTCACCAAGTGGGTTGATATACAGGCACAGATGAAGATGGCACAGATACATGTCACATTAAATGGCAAGAATGCCCCATTTAAGGGCACAGAAACTACAAGCTAGTTAAGCAAGGGTATATTGGAATGTACCCTGAAGGGATGATCAGATGAGAAACAATGAAACATTGGATTCAGAAACACCAGGAGTAGATGTGTTATAAAATTCTTCCTTCCATGGGGCTGGAGAGATGGCTTAGCAGTTAAGAACACTGGTTGTTCTTGCAGAAGACCCGGGTTCGAATCCCAGCACCCACATGGCAGTTAACAACTGTCCGTAACTCCAGTCCCAGGGGATCCAACAGCCTCTTCTGACCTCTGCAAGCAGTGCACGACACGGGTGCATTTATCTACATGCAGGCAATACATGCATACACATAAAATAAAAATAATAAATAAAACAAAAAAAATTCTTCCTTGCAGAGCAGATCTTCCTAAAACAAGGAACTCTAGATAGGCTGACTAGACTCAGTGGATGCACTAGCACTGGGGAATGGCTGGGGGCACTGATAACACAGTGGACAGTAACAGGGATGACAGGGTATATGGGCTCCAGTGGAGGTTGAGGGGTGGGGAGGCTATGGGAGGATACCATTTGGGATGCGGGTATAAAGATGAATAAGATTGTTTGGGATGTTCTGTATGAAACACACACACACACAAATCAATATATTAAAAAACGAGTTTAAAAAATAAAATAAAAATAAAAAATTTAAAAAACATAAAAAAATAAAATTCTTTCTTATTATGAAGAGTTAATAAAGATGAGAAAATCTTCAGTTTAGTTCCTGGCTCGTGGCTTGCCTTTCTACAATAAACCACTTATTGTGTTTTAGTTGAAATGGGTAGAGGAGTTAAAAATTAGCCTGTATCTATGTTCTGAATAATTTCCCTGCTGTATAGCAAAGTTCTAGGGCTAAAACTAATGAATGAAAAATGAGCAGGAAAAAAAAAAAACTCTAGGCATGGGAAAAAGGTAAAGCAAACCAAAAAGAGAGGCTCACAGTTTCTGAGCATGCAAAGCAAGTGAAGACTGAAGCAGATAGGTGGCATAGGCAAAAAGGTGGTCTTCACTAGTAAAAGGTGCCAAAACTAGTGGTTCACTTTCTATTCTGATCCTTGGAGGTTTCATGCTGAGAATACTCCACACCCCATGGAAGTGCTGCTTTAGGCGAGCACAATAGTACTTCTTGACATTATTACACACATGTCCATTAGACAGATGGATCTGAAAAGCAGCAAAATGCCAGCTGCCTGCTAGGTAAACACACAAAAGCCTTATTATGGCATCATGTCTCTCTCTTCTTTTTTGTTTCTTTGTTTCTGTGTGTAATGTATGTGTTGTGTCTGTGTGCATGTGTGTGGAAACCAGAGGTCAATGTTGGTGAATCTACAGATTGGTTAGACTGGCTAGCTAGCATGCTCTGGAGATCTGTCCTCCGCCCGACCCCCTGCTGGGGTTAAAGATATGTGCTGCCGGGGTTGGAGAGATGGCTCAGCAGTTAAGAACACTGACTGTTCTTGCAGAAGACCTGGGTTCGATTCCCAGCACCCGCATGGCAGCTAACAACTGTCTGTAATTCCAGTCCCAGGGGATCCAAGAGCCTCTTCTATCATCTGAGGGCATTGCATGACACAGGTGCACTTACCTACATGCAGGCATAACATTCACACACATAAAATAAAAATAATAAATAAAATATTAAAAAAATATGTGCTGCCATGTCCAGGTTTTATGTTGGCACTGGGGATGTGAACTCAGGTTATGCTTGTGCAGTACTTGACCCACCAAGGCATCTCCCTAGCTCTCTCTTCCTTTTCTAATACACTATTATACTTGTGGTGGAAAGGACTGGCAAGTGTAGCTTCTCCAGGTAAACAATGGCACCTCCTGACCTTCAGAGCACCTCAATAAGCAAGGCATAGTATACCAGACGATATGAATCCAGATTATGAAGAGCGCTTCCATTGGTTCAGATTTGATAATTTATCTGAACAAAGGCTCCTAAATACAACTCAATCTCCAGAGACTTTTCTGTGGGTAGCTCTTATTTCAAGGTCAGGTGTGGTAGAAGTGTGTGTGTGTGTGTGTGTGTGTGTGTGTGTGTGTGTGTACACATATGCACTGAACAGGTGGAATAGACAGAGACAATTTGCCTTTAGTCACACTTTTTCAAGTCCAGCATCAAGTAAAACACAGGCCATGCAGATATTCAGAAATCGACTGCTGCTGCTCAAAGACAGGCTTTGGTCTCTCAAGACCTCATCCTGTGTCTGAAGCCTCTCACAGACTTGGCTCCTCATCAACCGCATTGAACTAGACCTTCGTTAAGAGGATGCAGGTGTGAGAAAAAGAGTTTCTGCACCTCCTAGAATATAGACGATAGTATAAATGTATCTGTGGCTGTGTCTAAAAATCAGAGATGAGTATCTCACTAATTGGATAAACACAAATTACAGAAACTTGATTGTGTTGATGTTAAAATTGGACATAGTCAAGAAAAGAACTGTGACAGGTTAGGAACACTAGTGGCTTTTTAAAAAGAATCATACTATGTGAACACTGGTACTAGCAAAGAGGCATGGAGGTAACATGGGAAGAAAAATCTGAGCAAAATGGCCCTGATCTAGTATTTTCAGTATTACAGATGTAGCTTTCTCTGAGCATAGGTCCAGGAGAACTCTGTACATGAGAAAGGCTAAGAACACGTTTCTGTGGCATACAGGGCACCCCTAACTTCTGGGGACTTTCAGTGAGACAGAAGTGAGTTCCAAGAAAGCCTTGGGAGCGTCCCTCCTACTGCCACTCTAGCAGCACTGCTTTGCTTCCATGCACTACCTCTGCTCTGTCCCCAGTACAGTCACGAAGTTAAGAGGGGTCTTGGCTGCCTTGGTGCAGGTGTCCTTTCTGGATTTATATCTGCTGTAGTCAGCTGGAAAATCATATTTAAAAAGCAAATTCTTTCTGAAACTTTATATGCCATGAACAAATTCCATGGATTAACAGTTTCTAGACTTCACCTTTCATACCTTGGGAGTAAACCAGGCTTTGGATGGAGGAAAAATTTGGGAAAAACAAGAATTAGAAAGATTATTTTCTGTACCATTCTTTTTTGTAAAAATAAATTGACTTATTTGGGCCAACTGTATGGTCTGAAATACCCAAAAGGAAAGGATAACCAAAGAGAAAAGTCATCAGTATATTTCGTTAAGAGTTCAAGGGATTACACTTCCTACATGAGGCTTAAGTCCATATAAAAAGTTGTTTAGATAATTATTTCTCATTGATGAATTTGTTCCTAATCAGAAAGTGCTGCTCAGATGTAAAACTTCAAATCTTGGTCTTCAATACTGTAGTGCCCACCTAAGTAGCTAAGGGAGACAACCCGCTACTCTAAAATGATGGATAAATTTGTTTTCTTCCCCTATCTAGAAGCCTTTGAGAGGGAACTAACACTGATTCTAACCACTCCAACAGCTATCAAAAATACCTGAAAGCAAATCCTGAATCCATCACTCTTGAGTCCAGCCTTGGTAGACAAAAGAAAAATGAGGAGGAACCCAATAGAGGGATGGCTTTTGGGAGCCCTTGCCAAAAAATTCTAATGAACTCTCATATGGACACTTGAAAATTGCCCTGTTCTGACTTTTTTCTAGTTCCCTGTCTAGAACTTGTAATGCTAATTACTCTTGCCTTTACTTCTCCTTCACATCTCCTATTCACCAGTCAAGGACTTTCTTTTCTGAAGAGGCACTCCAATTGCCTCACCCTGTGTCCCTGTTCAGCATGGAAGAAGCCAGAGTCGTCTGCATCCCTATTCCCTATCCGTAAGTTGGGTAACCTCTTCAGAGGATGGCGTGATAAGAATAGGAGGTAGGAACTGGCTAGGCAGTTAGAGAAAAAAGACCCCAAAGAAAAGTAGCCAGTTTCTTGCCTAAAAGTCACAATGTCATTGGGCCTCTTGGCAACATACTCCATTCCAAAGGCCAAAAATGTCAAAAGTATTTGGGAGCTTTTATCTAATCCTTAAAAGACTTTAGGGTTACCTCTTCAGAGGGGGTATTGTTAGAGTAGCCAAAAGCCCCATAAAAAAAATAAAAGAAGAAAGAGTACGTGAAGTTATCAGAAAAAGTGATAGGGAGATATGGGAGGAGATGGAGGGGAGGGAGTGGGCATGGAATTGATCAAAACACCTTATATGCATGTATGAAATTCTCAATAAATTAATTTTTTTAAAAAAGAAAGAAAGCAGACTACACATGGGCAGGAGTAGCACAGTCTGTGCTTCAGTTTCCAGATTCCTGCCTTGGCTTCCCTCAGTGATGAACTTTAATTGGTCGGCAAGTAGAACAAACATCTAACTAGGACAGTGAAATAGCTTAACCTTTTACCAGTCAGGGACCGCTTGTCTATTTAAGACTTTTGTGACTAAGGCAGGAATATGAGCACCCTTTAGGGTTTTTCTTAACATGGGAAAATAAAGATATTCACCTTGACTTGCTTTGGTTATAGATATAAGTTATACAGATATAGTCCACAGATGTACAACTATTTATCCAGTCTATTATTTATTTTCAATCTTTCACTTTATGTCTTTTTAAATATGTCAATGGTAGAAATAAGTTTGCCAGTCTTCCTCAGTGCTCATATTTTTTGTCTTTTTCTTCTTATATTTCAACAAGTTTGGGTGTGTGTTTAGAACCAAATTACGTAGTCTGTTAAAACACATGATTAAGACAGGGCGTGGAAGCACATATCTTTAAAGCCAGCACCCAGGAGGTGGAGGCAGGAGGATCTCTGTGAGACTGAGGCCAGTTTGATCTACATAGTGAGTTCCATGTCAGCTCTGGCTACAGAGAGACTCAGTCTCAAAACAAACAAACAAGCAAGTAAACAAGATACATGATTAAGCCTTTTAATCCTTTACATCTTTGTTATATAGTATTTTGCTTAAAAATTAAATTCTATATCCAAAGGTCAAAGATGAAGAATCAGCTTAAAAAAAATTTAAGAGTAAATTACATTTTTTCTTGACATTTTCTATATATGTACAATGCATACTGATTACTCTTATCCCCCAAACTTTCTTAACTCCCTCCAACCCTGTCTACCTTACAATCTCGTTCTCATATTCCTGTCTGTTTTGTTTTGTTGTCCACTGATTTTAGCCAGGCCCTGGTGTGACCACGAGTTTGGAGCTTCCATTGGAGTCTGGTAGGATCAGCAGTGGGCGCACAACAGAAGACAACAACCCTTCCCTCATCCAGAATCTAACAAGAGCCAATAGCTCAGTGGTAAGGAATAGGGCCCAATGAGTCCTCTCCCGATCCATCCATGACTGATCATTGACAGGGCCAGTCTTAAAACACTGAAGTATCAACGGCTAAACCTACCCTATGTGAAATGAGGAATTTAATGTATTTTTGGTTGTTTCCATTCATTAGATTAAAAAATATTTGTTGAATCCTTATTATGTGTCTTTAAACACTGTTCAAATTGAAAAAAAATGATCCAAGTCGTGCCTTCTTGGAATTTAATTCTAATAAGCAATAAAATGATGATATTTTGTTGATTCAAAGAATTATATTTTCACAATTTAACACCTTTGAAATAAACATGGTGCTTATAACTGAAAAAAAATGAATAACATACCTGGGGGCTGGAGAGATGGTTCAGTGGTTAAAAGCACTGACTGCTCTTCAAGAGGATTCAGGTTCGAGTCCCAGCACCCACATGGTGGCTAAGAACCCTCTGTAACTCCAGTTCCAGGGGATCCAACACCCTCTTCTGACCTCCACAGGCACTGCATTACATGGGTGCACTTACATACATGCAGAAAAAATACTTATACAGATTAAAAAAAAAAAAGAATAACATATTCTCCAGCAGTGGTAGCACATGCCTTTAATCCCAGCACTCAGGAGGCAGAGGCAGGTAGATTTTTGTGAGATGGAGGCCAGCCTGGTCTACATAGTGAGTTCCAGGACAGCTGGGGCTATAAAGAGACCCTCTCTCAAAAACAACAAAGAGCTCTGCTTCCCTGGGCCTGCAGGACCTGCTGCAGGCCTCTCTCCTACCCAAAGGCTTCTCTCCGTGGTAAGTCCACTGCGAACTCCGGGTGCCTTGACTCCCCAGCCTCATTCACCCTCCCATCTCCACCTCCATTCTCTCCTCCGTGTGTGGGCCCTGCCCCATTCCTTGTCTGGGGGCCCCAGACACTTGGGGAACCAATACTGCTCCCTGATCCTTTTTATCAAGACCAACTTAGTACCTTCTCTGGGCCCCAGGAGCACTGCTTCTGGGCATGGCCCCACCCTCAACTCCCTCTGCTTCCCTGGGACTGCACCACCCACCAGCCTCTTCCTGGGACAGGGGGCTGACCTTTCCTCTTCCTGATCCTTTGCATCCAGACCAACCTAGCTCCTCAGTGCAGTCCCCAGGAGGCCCAACTGCCTTTGCATCTCTCAGTGGCACCACCAGCTGCCCTAGACCAGCATCTTTCCTGGGCCAGGCTCCCAGGCCAGTCCAGCCTCCAAATTCCTGAGGCCAAAATCCTTCCTGGAGGGAAACAGACCTTAGGAGAAAGCCTGAAAACATCTGACCCTCATCTGACTTGGGCCTCTGTGGGAACTCTGGAAGACAAAAGCAATCCGGCCACTCCAATATATAATCAAAAGAGAGAACTGGAAGTTTAGATAAACCAGCTTTTCATGCCCCAAAAGTAAACCACAAAGACACATAAAGTTCACAAAAAGAAGGAGGCCTGAGTCTCACACAAGAATCAGAAACTACAAAAGAAATTCACATGTAAAAATCACAGAGAAAAAATAATAACATGAAAAACCAAAATAACATATCTCCACCAAATACCAATAGTCCTCTAGAGGAGTACAATGAGAACCCCCTAGAAATATGGAACTCAAAAGAACAATGATAAACATGATAAAAGAATTCAGTGAATTTAAAGAACACACAAAGAAAGAAATCAAAGAACTGAAGGAAGATAGGGACGAACTTTGGAATGAATTCAGAAAAGAGTTGGAAATATTGAAGAATACTCAGGCTGAAATGAAGAAGGAAGTGAAACACGCAGTAAGCCAATTAGAAACAACAGGAGAAAGCCTCACCAATAGGATGAACATAATGGAAAACAGTATCAAGAATGGAAGATAAAGAGGACGAACTGGACCACACAAGCAAAGATTACGAAAAATTTAAGAAATCACAGGAATGGAATATGCAGGAATTGTGTGATACCATAAAAAGACAAAACTTATGAATCACAGGCATACAGGAAAGAGAAGAATCCCAAGATAATGGCATGGACCAGATCTTCAACAGAATCATGGAAGAAAATTTCCCAAAATTAAAGAAAGACATGCCCATATAAATAAAAGAAGCATAGAGAACACCAAACAGGAGCAGAAAAGAAATTCTCCACCGCACATCATAGTAAAAAGATTACACGTACAAAACAAAGAGACAATTCTGAAAGCTGCAAAAGAGAAACAACAAGTCACATATAAAGGAAAACCCATTAGGATTACCTCTGACTTTTCAGTACAAACTGTGAAAGCCAGAAAAGCCTGGACCAAAGTATTCCCAGTTTTAAATGACCACAGACGCCAACTCAGATTACTATACCCAGCCAAAATGTCTATTATAGTCGAAGGGGAAAGAAAAATCTTCCATCATATAAACAGGCTGAAGGAATTCATATCCACAAAGTCTTTCAGAGAGTTCTGGAAGCAATACAAAGAGCGGAAGAAGGGAATGACTATACACAAGGGGTTGTGGAAAGAAATCCAATGAAGGTATAACTGTGGAAAAGTACAGCTATATCAAGAATGTGAACAGAAATAAAGATGACAGGATTCAATACTCATCTTTCATTAATAACTTTAAATATTAATGGACTGAACTCCCCAGTCAAAAGACACAAACTAGATGAATGGGATAAGAAACAAAACCCATCTTTTTGTTGTCTGCAAGAAACTCATCTCACTTTCAAGGACAGGCACTATCTCAAAGTGAAAGGGTATAAAAAAATATACCAAGCAAATGGCATTAAGAAAAAAGCAGGCATAGCAATTCTAATATCTGACAAAATAGACTTTAAACTAAAACTAATCAGAAGAGACAAAGAGGGCCACTTCATTCTGATCAAAGGAACAATGAATCAAGAAGATATTATAATCATGAATATATATTCACCAAACTCTGGTGCACCCAACTTCATAAAAACAATACTACAGGATTTTAAGACCCAGATTAATCCCAACTCATTAATAGTAGGCGACTTTAATACCCCACTGTCTCCATTAGAAATGTCAACAGGGCAGAGAGTTAACAGAGAGACATCTGAATTAAATACCATATATCAAATGGACTTAACAAACATCTACCGAGTATTCCACCCAAGCACCAGAGGATATACTTTCTACTCAGCACCCGATGGAACCTTCTCCAAAATCGACCATATACTGGGGCACAAAACAAACCTCAACAAATACAAAAAGATTGAAATAATTCCATGCATTCTATCAGACCACAATGCAACAAAGTGTACAATCAATACCCGAAGAAGCCCTAATCACCACATAAACACATGAAGATTAAACAACACACTCCCGAATGAGGAATGGGTCAAAAGAGAAATTAAGAAAGAAATAAAAGTATTCCTGGAACTAAATGAAAAGGACAGTACAACACAACAAAACCTTTGGGACACGCTGAAAGCTATCCTTAGAGGGAATTTCATACCTCTAAGTGCCTACATCAAAAAATCGGGAAGAACACAAATGAATGACTTGACACTGCAACTCAACACACTTGAAAAGCAACAGCAAACAAAACCAAAATCCAGACAAGAAGAAATAACAAAAATCAGGGCAGAATTTAATGAAATCGAAACAAAGAAAACAATACAAAGAATCAACAGTTCCAAGAGCTGGTTCTTTGTAAAGATAAACAAGATTGACAGACTGCTAGCCCAGTTAACCAAAAGAAAGAAAGAACACCTCCAAATCAACAAAATCAGAGATGAAAGGGGAAACATCACAACAGACACCAGAAAGA
>NW_008343559.1:1462335-1462534 GCF_000622305.1 Nannospalax galili | reverse complement strand
GAAAACTTCCAAATTCCTTCTATGAAGCCAGCATCACTTTAATACCAAAGCCAGGTAAAGATACAACCAAAACAGAAAACTATAGACCCATATGCTTAATGAACATAGATGAAAAAATTCTCAACAAGACACTTGCAAACTGCATACAGACACACATCAAAAAGATCATCCACCATGATCAAGTCGGCTTTATCCCAGA
>NW_008343559.1:1461126-1462001 GCF_000622305.1 Nannospalax galili | reverse complement strand
TAGTGTTCCCAGATGTCCCTAATTGCAAGTTCATCTACTGAGGTCTAGTCAGCCTATCTAGAGTCTGTCACTTTACGAAGACCAGCTCTTCCTCACCCAGCAATAACCAGTTGCCAATATTTCTACAGCTAAGGTTAGGATCAGCTGTCTACCTTAAAATTCATATGGAAGCACAAAAGACCCCGGATAGCCAAAGCAACTCTGAGTACCAAGAGCAATGCTAGGGGGATTACTATACCAGATTTCAATCTGTATTACACAGCTATAGTTATAAAAACAGCATGGTACTGGCACAAAAATAGATCCATAGATCAATGGAACAAAACTGAAGACCCAAATATGAGCAAATGCAATATCAGCCAACTGATATTTGACAAAGGGGCCAAGAACATTCGCTGGAGGAAAGACAGCATGTTCAGCAAATGGTGCTAGCAAAACTGGATCTCCACTTATAGAAGAATGAAACTAAACCCTATCTTTCAACCTGCACAAAAGTCAATTCCAACTGGCTCAAAGACCTCAATGTAAAGCCTGAAACTCTGAAACTATTAGAAGAAAACATTGGGAAAAACCTCCAAGATATAGGCGTAGGAAATGATTTTCTAAAAGGGGTATCAATTGCTCAGGAAACAAGGGCAAGAATTAAGAAAAGGGACCTCATTAAACTAAAAAGTCTCTGTACATCAAAGGAGGCAATCAGGGAAGCAAACAGAAAACCCACAGAATGGAAGAAAATCTTCACCAGCGACATATCCGACAGAGGTTTAATATCCAGAATATATAACGGACTTAAAAAACACAGAATCAAGACAAGAAGTAACCCAATTAAAAGATGAGCTAAGGAGCCCAACAGAATTCTCAAAAGAAGAAGATCG
>NW_008343559.1:1459440-1460650 GCF_000622305.1 Nannospalax galili | reverse complement strand
ACACAGACTCAGAAAAAAAATCAACATATGTTCTCCCTCATATGTGCATCCCAGAATCAAATCCTGATAAATGAGTATGTATCCAGACATAACTACGGGAACCAGGATAATGGAAAGGAAACAGGGAGGTAAAGGAAAAGAAATAACCTGAAAGAGAAGAACAGTAGGAAACAGGCCTTAATAAGGGAGATATGGATAAAATTGGGTTAGTTTAAGGGAGGGGGGAGGGAAGGGTATTCAAGGAACTTAGGGGATAAAGGGAAAGAAGGAGCTCGAGAGGTAGGATCATAGGAGAAGGGTATTATTAAGGGAGAAAGGAGGGAAACTGGGGGCACCTTAAGTGGGGAAACCATGATGGAGGGGTGAGAGAATGCGAGAGATAAACAATACCTAGCTAGTTTTGAAAACCAGAGAGAACCATATTACCCCTACAACATACTGACAAATTATACATAGCAGATCAAGAAATATATGTTGAGGTAAGGTTTATCTGAAAACAACTGATCTTTGCCCAAGATTTATCTACATGATACACAGTAATTAAAATTGATAAAGTCATGGGTGCTGATTCAAGTTGTCTGACCCTGCACCAGGCTAAGGAGGCAGAGTGTCCCTTTTGTCCCTGCTGCACCTGTTGGTTCCCTGAGTCAGGCAGGCCCTGCGTCTGCCTCCTGGCTGCAGCCATATCCACCACCTCTCCATTGACCATACTCAGCTGCTGGGGGAGGCCCTGGTGGGGCCGAGGAGACCCCACCAGATAGACTTGAACAAGTGTCCAGTCTACAAAGGGGAGGGTCAACTCATAGGAAACATCACATCCATGCTTCCAAGTGAAGCCAGACATGGTCAAGCAGGACCTTTGACTTACCTTCACATAGGCGGAACTGGTAAAAGAAAGGAGCCAGAGGCTCCTCCCAAGCCCATGTGACCCCTGAGGTACAGATCCTCAAACGACCTTAAGAGTAAAAATAAATTGGTTTTATCTGTACCAACTGTATGGCCTTAAACACCCAAAAGGAAATTATAACCAAAAATTAAATGGGCCAACGTAACTTCATAAGTGTCCTTATGTATAGCTAAAGGCTACATGACAAGCAACAATGCCAGACAAGTGATACCTTCTTTTGAGTTTTTAGCCAGGGTGGCCAAAGGGATTCCCAGATAGTAACTCAGCATAGAACTGGGAAAATGAACAGCAGATCCCAATCTT
>NW_008343559.1:1415117-1458882 GCF_000622305.1 Nannospalax galili | reverse complement strand
ACCTAAAAATTTACAACCAATTTTGAAAGAAATGCATCTTAGCTCTGGAAATTGTTATTGAATATGTCAGTGCTATTGTAATGAAATGCTTCTTCTAATTATATGGTTATTAAATAAATAATTTAAAAAAACAACCAAGAAACAAAGAAACCAAAACAAAAGAAAAACATTTTCATTCATGCAGTAACCAACTTTCTCTCTCAAAACCTTTGCGGGGGGGACAGTGTAACACAAACCCTGACTGACGCTGTCATCTCTGTGTTACCTGCCTTTGATACTTAAAAGCACTCATGACTTGAGGAGATAAAAGTAGGTATGATGGCCAGGCATGGTGGCACACACCTTTAATCCTAGCACTCAGAAGGCAGAGGCAGGCAGATCTCTGTGAGTTTGAGGCCAGCCTGGTCTCAAGAGCTAATCCAGGTAAGCTGTGGCTACAGGAAGACCCTGTCTCAAAAAGACCAAAAAAAAAATAGCATAATAAATAGCAGAAATTCTCCACATTGTGGCTGATGGCAGGGAATGTCAGAAGAAATGACCCGGAGCACAAGCCAGCTTGTGATCTGTGGCAAGTTGCTAAGCATGCAGGTGAAGCCCCACCTTGGCAGAGGAATCCATGACCTGGTTCCCTCTGCTCCACATGCAGGCTCAGTAAGTTCTGGTTGGAGGTCAACTCTGAAGGGCAGTGGACACTGGAGGTGTCCTTCAAGTGCAAGAAACAGAATGGAAAGAAAGCAAACTCTCAAACCTTACAGAGTTCACAAATCCTAAGAGGAAGACTACAGAATCCTAGGAGATGAAAACACAGGGTACAGGTAGGCCAGAGGAGAGAGTTCAAGGAACCAGAAATGGGGTGCTTTCACACTGAAGCATGTGAAACATGTCCTAACAATGAATGAGCAGGCCCTTAGCTTAGCTGCAAAGTGACTTGATAGAAAAAAAGAAAGAAGAGAAAGAACCATTCTAACCGCACACAAAATCTTCATGCTTTATCTACCAGGACCCACCTTTCAGTACTTGAAAAAAAGGGACTCTAGAGCTGGGTGTGGTGGCACATGCCCATAATCTCAGCACTTGGGTGGCTGTGGCAGGAGGATATGAGTTTGGGAACAGCCTAAGTTTCATAGCAAAACCTGCCCGGGGAAAAAAGTGACTATACACACAGACCTACACTCAAATTTTGAAGCAACTTAATGAGGAAATCCCAAGGACAGAGACCTCATTATTTTCTACAGAGTAATATTATATTTTGAGTATTTAGAAAATAGGAAGCAGAATGAAAGAATGACATAAACTGCAATTCTAGAGATCAAAGAACAGGGGTCAGGAGATGTAGAAAAATACCTTTTCCCTGTCATGTGGCTCCATCTTTTAAAAAATTAAACTTCATTTTTTATTGTGGATGTGTATGAGTGTATGATGGGGGGATGAGCCATGGTGTGTGTGTGGCTATCAGAAGACAATTTTGTGGCACTGGTTCTCTTTCTACTATGCAAATCTTAGGAACTGAACTCAGGTCCTCAGGCTCTGCAGGAAGTAGCCATTACTCGCTGAGCCATCCTGTCAGTCCTGAGAGATTCTCTATACTACACTAAGTTTGCCTTGCAGGCTTCAGCAGCTATAATCTTTTAAGAGACACTATGGCTGACAGAAAACAGCAAGGTTTGCTTGGGTCATCCACAGGGAGCCAAGCCTCTCTACCTTGTCAGTCTCCCCAAGCACTGGGTCTGATATGCTTCTTCTGTCGCATGTCTAATAAACCCATTTTCACACCTGTGCTGGTTGGTTTTGTCAACTTAAAACAAACTAGAGTCACCTGGGAAGAGTGAACCTCAATTGAGGCATTTCTTCCATCAGGTGCATGTCTGTGGGGGAATTTTTTTGATTTGCTATTTGATGTAGGGCACAGCCCACTCTGGGAGGTGCCATCCCTGGGCTGGTGAGCCTGGGCTGTATAAGAAAAATAGCTAAGCAAGCCAGTAAGCAGCACTCCTCCATGGTCTCTGCTGCAGTTCTGGCCTTGACTTCCAGCCCTGACTTCCCTCAGTGACAAACTGCCACTTGGAAGAGTAAGATGAAATAAACCCATTTCTTCTCAAGCTGGTGTTGGTCAGTGTTTTATTACAGCAATAGAAAAATACCCAGGACAACATCACACCTCAACTGTGCAGCATTTCCAAGAATACTGCAAAGTCGTTCTAAGGCTGACAAAGGTACCTTGAACATCTTGTGAGTTCAGTGTTGTACATGTGATGATCATATCTGCATGTTTTCAGTTCCCTGGTTTTGTTAATAGTGTCTCAACATTTTTGTGTACAAGAATAAAACATGAGGTTCACATGTTACTAAAAAGATGCACACACACTCACCCCCAGTGTAAGGAATATAGATGGCCTTGCTGAGGCTGGGATATTCTGAACAAGCGCTTCTTCTGTAACCTGGCATGCCTTGGAGCCATGACGACTTGCACCTCTAGGAAAGCACAGCTGTTTGCCTGGCTGTTTGCCCTTGTTTGCTCTTAGGTCAGTTACTGCACTCATGACATTTTATTAGTCAGCCTGGAGCTAAATTAACTTAGATGGTGTTTTGTTTCCTATGAGTTTAATAGAGAGCTGCATTGAACTGGGTGTGGTCACTCACACCTGTAATCCCATCACTCAGGAAGCTAAGAAGACTGTCATGAGCTTGAGTCTAGCCTGGGCTGCAGCATAAGATCCTGTCACAAAACCAAACCAAACTAAACCAAACCAAACAAAAACAAAAACAAAACAAAACAAAACAAAACAAAACAGAGCTGCATTTTCTTGGACACTGCTATGGCAACAGTTGATGTAGAACCCAGCACCTCAAAGCCTGTTTAACACCAATGGTAGACTCCTCTCTATCCCCAGAGTTTCACTATTTGTCCAGGCTGGTCTTCAACTTGTAATCTTCCTGCTTCAGTCTCTTCAGAGCTGGGATTATACATGTATCATACCTAGCAAAGTAGTTTCCATTCTTCAGTGTCAGTGAAAGAAGGCTGCACGGCCACTGTGGCTATAGTCAGACGCCTGACCCATCTGAACATCGTGACCAGAAGCACTCAGGCTCTTGGCTGATAGTACGTTAATGTTAATCACTGGGTATCCAGTTTCACAGGCTTCCCTCCTCAGCAGGAGGGAAGGAGAGATGGAGGGAGGAAGGGAAGAAGGGAGAGAGAGAAAAAGAGAAAGAGACATAGAGAGAGAGGTCTGTGTCATGTATGTTAAGTGCTATGAAATCTTATGCACTCTGTCAAACAGCACAGAGCTACCAAGCAATGCAGTGCCATGGTTAAGCAAGTGAAGAGACCTAGAACAAGTTACTTTGGCAAAGAGTACCTTCTGGAGTTCTAATAGTCCACATGCCTATCACACAGCAAACTTATGCAATAGCTATCTGCTAGGATTCTTGTTTGTTTGGTATTTTTTGAGACAGGGTCTCCCTGTAGGCCCCAACTATCCTGAAAGTATGTAGACCAGGCTGGCCTTGAACTCACAGAGATCTGCCTGCCTTTGCCTCCCAAGTGCTGGGATTAAAGACGTGTACCACCATGCAGCTTAGGATTCTTTTCCTGCATCTATATTACCATCTGTAAAACAGGAACAATAATGGTTGTCCTTGTGAGGATTTGAGCACATATAAAATACAAGTCACTATAGTTGACATACTGACCCTGAAGACATTTTGATGCGTCAGTGTTCAGTGTCACCAAGGGCTATAGATGGTTAGGTAAGGCATGCACAGAGATGGGAAATGTAAGGAAGAACTGGAGAAGGAACAGAAGAAACCAGGAATTGGCAATTACAGTTCATGGACCAAATCTAGCACTGCTGCCTGCTTCTATATGGCTTATCGGTTAAGGTTGTTTCCTACAATTTTCTTTTTTTGGAGACAGTCTTGCTATATTATCCAGGTTGGCCTCAAAATCATGGTTCTTCTGTCTCACTATCCCAAGTGCTGGGATCATAGGCCTGTACCACCAAGCCTAGATAGTCTTCATATTTTCAAATGATTGAAAGAAAAATCAAAAGAATATTTTGTGATATATAGAAACTGTATGAAAATCATTTTTAGAGTCTTATCAAGTTTAATTCCCGGTCATACTCATTTGTTTATCTGTTGCCTATGGCTTCTTTCAACATTACAACAGATATGCCAAATATGCAAACAGACAGCATGGGGTTGGCAGAGCATAAAACACTTACTATTTGATCCTCAAAAAAAATTGCTGATCCTTACAACAGAGTATCTCAGACAATAGGGAAACTGTAATATTAGAGTGCAAATTCTTGGAATTTCTCATAGATTAGTTAACAAATAATTACTAATTTTAAAAAAGAATCCACTCATATCAATACAAGCTAAAATATTGACTACATGGGAATTTAGATCTGGTATTAGGCAGAAAGGGAAAACTGACAGCTGTAGAATGTTATAGTTTATAAAATCTGAAGTGCAGAAAAACCTTCATTGATGAGTAAAATCATGATACAATTTAAATATCAAATAGAACTGATAGTAATAAAAATGGCTGAAAAGCAAAGTTGAAAAAAGCTGGATATTTTAAGCTATATATATATAGAAAACTGATAAAAGAAATTAAGCAAATTAATGAAGTAATAAATTATTACCTTCCAAAAGCACCCAGTATAAATGCTTTGATACTGGCTGATATGACCTGAGTTAAACATTGGTGAATATGTTACATGTTTTCATTCAGTCTAACATTCAGGTTAAGCACATTTAAAATACTCTGTGGGCACTTGGAGAGATGGCTCAGTGGTTGAGAGCACTGATTGCTCTTGCAGAGGACCCAGGTTCAATTCCCAGCACCCACATGATGGCTATGAACTGTCCTTAACTCCAGTTCCAGGGGAATCCAAAGCTCTCTTCTAACCTCTGCGGCACTGGATTCTAGACATGTGTAATGCCCCTGTGAAGAATGGCAGCTGTGTAGTGTGAAGAGCTCCGGTTACTTTTGGAGAAGGAAGGGAAAACTTCTTCTGACAGAAGTGAAATCATAAATGACTTAAGAAAATAATTGGAACTCGGGGCTAGAGACATGGCTTAGTGGTTAAGAGCACTGACTGCTTGCAGAGGACCCGGGTTGGATTCCCAGCACCCACATTGGTGGCTATGCACCGTCCTTAACTCCAGTTCCAGGGGAATCCAAAGCCCTCTTCTGACCTCCATGGCAATGCACAACACAGGTGCACTCACATACATGCAGGCAATACACTCATACACATAAAATAAAAATAAAATATTTTTTAAAACACTCTGTGGATCCAAACAGTATACAGTACTTATTCTGAGAACAGATCAGAGGTAAGAAACTTCAGAGATCATTTCTAAAGTTTGAGACTCTAAACAGTGAGACAACTTGTGAAGATGGTTAGAAGCTAAGTTCCTTAGTGTCAGGGACTCAACACCTGATGCTTCTCTCCTTCACCAAATGTAGAATAAGCAGGCTTTTTCTTATTACTTTCATCTAAAGAATTCCTGTGGGCAAGTTAACTTTCTGAACTACAAGTGGACTTCCAGATGGTGTTTTCTTGGAAATCAAGAAATCCTGGAAATAATCTTGGAAGAACCAAAGCTTTTAGGTAATGAAAACATTTCTACTGATAAAGCTTTCCATCACTTTGCCCACTCAGGCATCAGCACCACTCTCCAGGGCAACGCAGGATATTCTTTATAGCTTTTCCTGTCCTTAGGATTCCTGTCCATGCCCTTGTGTCTTTATTAGTAAAAACACAATGGCATGCTAAGGTCTTCCCCCATTTCCATTTTTTAGTGTGTTTACATATTTTTTTCTATGTGTGGGTACATGTTGTGGTGGTGTGCATGTACATGGGTGAGTGTGCATGTGGAGTCTGAGGTTGATGCTCAGAATCATGTTTGGATTGCTCTTACACCTTATTCTTTGAGGCAGTGTCTCTCAGTCAAACTCATGGTTTGTCAATATGGCTAGTCTTGCTAGTCAGGTTGTTCTGAGGATCCTGTGTCTGTCTTCCAAGGCTGGAATTACAGGCAGGCCACCACACCCATCAGCCATTTATGTGGGTTTCTAGGCATCCAAACTCTGGTCCTCATGCTTGTGTGGTAAAGTGCTTTAACTTCTGCACCATCTCACCAGCTGCACACCAAGGTCTTTGCTCTTAACCTGTTGCTAATGACTATATCAGCCTCAAGCCTTGTTTCTCTCTCTCAACACTCTGTAGTGATTTAAAAATAACCTGCACATTTGGCATTTATTCTTCTAAAACTGGACCCCAAGCCCCTCTGCTCCATTAAATATGGGATGGTCTTAGTGACCCCTTTGAAGGAACTAAGCATGCTAGAGAAGATGGTAAGTTTTGATTCTTGGTCATTGAAGGCAATGTGGCTTCTTGCTCTGGTCTCTTAGGTCACTCACTTTGGAGCAAGTCAGTCATTGTCTACAAAGACATTGCTGTACAGGTTGAGGAACCAAAGGTTCCTATCAAGGCCCAGTATTAACCATGGGTAAGCCCTCCTGGAACTGGAGGCCCCAGCCCACCCCAGTCAAGGTTGTGGAGAAATGCAAACTCAGAATGATATCTTGACTTCACCCCATGAGATCCCAAATAAGAAGCAGTGCCCTAGAAACCTGAGACTATAAATGTTTAGTGTTCTCTGTTTGCTATGTTTTGGTGTAATGTGTTGTATAACAATAGATAATGACTATAAGCCCTCACTGCTAACTATAGTGAACCCTTGGTAAAGAGTATACTGAACATATTATACTGTTTATGCTTCTGTGCCTTTGTAAATGCTATGTCCTTGCGTAAAGTTACATCTGCGTGGCAAATGTTTATTGCTCCTTTAAGAGTCAGCTCAAGTGTCACAGCTCCAGTGAAGGATTGAGTCTCTTGTGGAGATCTGGGTTTTCCTATTGAAATTTATATCATTTTCTTTGTTGTAGAAAATCTGTTGTTTGGCATTTGTTTCATGGTTTTGAGACATGTTTTTAGTCCCCATGACCCTGGCACAGTGTAGGTACACAAGATATGCCCAATAAATATTTGTGAATTAATTTTATTTCTCATTTCAGTCAGCTTAAAAGAAAAAAATGGAGCCTGAGAGGGTGGGCTCTACCTCCATCAGTGCAGCGGCTGTGATTTCAGCAGACCACCAGAAATTGCTGGGTTCTGGCCTCCCTCTGGCATAGGGGCTGAGAATGTAAGGGACTGCCTGAGAGAACCTGGATCCCGCCTCCACTTGGTAGTGAGCTTCCCCTAATTGGGCCAGACCCACCCCCCTACCTGGGATTTCCTGAGGCCCCTCCCAAGGCCCCAGAGCAGACCTGGCTTTGGTAGGCTAAGGCTGAGATTCTAGCAGAGAGCCTGAGAGGGTGGGCTCCTACCTCCATCAGTGTAGTGGCTGTGATCTCAGCACATCAGCACACCACCAGAGTGCCGAGTTCTGGCCAACCTCTGGCATAGGGGCTGAGAACACAGCAGACCAATTGAAGATTCCTCAGATCGCCGCCCCACGCCCTTTAGGGAATTTCCCAAATTTTCTCTGAGTTCCTGCCAATAGGGGTCCAAGCCTTAGAAGGAAGCCTGAGTGATCTGACTGGAACCTGACTTGAGCTTCTGTGGGTGCTCCTGAATAGCTGATCTGAAGCCATTAGTTCCCTCCAAAATAAAACCCAAGAGAAGCTGAAACCTTTACCAACCATCTTCACATAACCAATAAAGAAAGGACCTAGGCACCCTGATAATACAAAAAGAAGCATACATCAACTTAATTCTCATATCAGAATCATAAACAAAGAAATTCACATGCCACAGTCACAATGAAAGAATAATAAAATGGAAAGCCAAAACACTAAGTCTCCACCAAACTCCACCATTTTTTTTAGAAGAGTTCTACATGGAGAGCCCTCTAGAGATAACCCAGGACAATGAATTTAAAAGAACAATCATAAACATGATCAAGGAATTCAACGAATTTAAAGAACACATGAATAAACAAATCAAAGAGCTAAAAGAAGACATGGATAAACTTCTGAATAAATTCACAAAAGAGAAACATTGAAGAAAACTCAGGCAGAAACGAAGAAGGAAGTGCAAAATTCAATAAGCCAACTTGAAACAACAGGGGAAAGTCTCACCACTAGAATGAATGAAATGGAAAACAGAATATCAACATTGTAGGATAAAGTTGAAGAACTGGACTACTTAAGGAAAGATTATGGAAAATTTAAAAAAACACAAGAATGGAATATGCAAGAGATGTGGGACACATCAAATTTATACATCATAGGAATAGAGGAAGGAGAAGAATTTCAGACCAGATCTTAAATAGAATTGAAGAAGAGAATTTCCTGAAATTAAGAAAAGACATCCCCATACAAATACAGGAAGCACATAGAACACCAAATAGACAGGATCAGAAAAGAAACTCCCCACAATATATCATAGTAAAAACACTAAATGTGCAGAGCAAAGAGAGAATACTGAAAGCAGCAAAAGAAAAACAACAAGTCACATATGAAAGGAAAACCCTTCAGAATTAGAACTCCCCTATCAATGGAAACTATGAAAGCCAGAAGAGCCTGGACTAAGGTATTTCCAGTTCTACATGACAACAGATGCCAGCCCAGAATACTTTACCCAGCAAAAATGTCTATTATAGTTGAGGGGGAAAGGAAAATCTTCCATGACATGAATAGCCTGAAAGAATGCATGTCTACAAAACTAGCCCTTCAAAGGATAATTGAAGCAATACAGAGAGCAGAGAGAGAAAGAACTACACCAGGGGCAATGAAATAGAATATATAAAGGTATAATTGAGGAAACAAAAAATTAGAGAACACAAGCAGCAATCAAAATGACAACAAACAATAGACATCTTTCAACAATAACCTTAAATATCAATGGACTGAACTCCCCAGTCAAAAGACACAGACTAAGTGAATGGATTAAGAAACAAAATCCAAGCTGGGCATGGTGGTACACACCTGTAGTCTCAGCATTTGGGAGGGAGAGGCAGGCGGATCTCTGTGAGTTCAAGGCCAGCCTGGTCTACATAGCGACTTCCAGGACAGGTGGGACTGCAGGAAGACCCTGTCTCAAAAAGAAGAAAAAAAACCAAAAGACCCCAAAATCCATCTCTTTGCTGTCTACAAGAAACCCATCTCAGCTTCAAGGACAGGCACTAGCTTAAGATAACAGGATGGAAAAGAATATTCCAAGCAAATGGCACTAAGAAACAACCAGGGGTTGCAATTCTAATATCTGACAACATAGACTTCAAAGTAAAACTAAGCAGAAGAGATAAGGAGGGTCACTTCATTCTGATCAAAGGAACAATTAACCAAGAAGATATTACAATCCTTAACAGATATGTACAAACTCTGGTGCACCCAAATTCATAAAAACAACATTACAGGACTTTAAGATAGAGGTTAACCCCAACTCAGTAACAAAGGGGACTTCAATACCCCACTGTCTCCATTAGAAAGGTCAACTGGACAAAGAATAAACAGAGAGACTAAATTAAATGATATACTACATCATATGGACCTAACAGACATCTTTTGAATATTCCACCCAAGCACCAAAGAATATACTCACTACTCAGCACCCCATGGAATTTTTTCAAAAATTGACCACATACTGGGCCACAAAACAAACCTCAACATACTCCTAAACAATCAGTGGGTCAAAGGAAAAGTTAAGAAAGAAAAGAATTCCGGGAATTCAATGAAAAGGAGAATACAACACAACAGTTCAAACTCTGGGACACTTTAAAAGCAGTCCTAAGAGGGAAGTTTATAGCTTTAAATGCCTACATTAAAAAATTAGAAAGAGGGGGCAGGAGAGATGGCTCAGCGATTAAAAACACTGGCTGTTCTTGCAGAAGATCTGGGTTTGAATCCCAGCACCCACATGGCAGCTAACAACTGTCCATACTCCAGTTCCAGGGGATCTGACAGCCTCTTCTGACCCCTGAGGGCACTGTACTACATGGGTGCACATACCCACATGCAGGCAATAAACACATACACATAAACTAAAAATAATAAATAAAAATTCTTTGAAAAAAATAAACAACCCAGACATACCCTTAGCCTGGTTAACCAAAAGAAAGAAAGAGCAAATTCAAATCAACAAAATCAGAGATGAAAGGGAAACATCACAACATATATCCAAAGGATCCAGATCATTTTAAGGGATTTTTTTTTTTTCTTTTTGAAGCAGGGTCTCCCTGTAGCCCAGGCTGTCCTGGAACTCACTATGTAGACCAGGCTGGCCTTAAACTCACAGAGATCCACCTGCCTCCCAAGCGCTGAGACTACAGGTGTGCACCACCATGCCCGGCTATATAAGGGAATATTTTTAAAACCTGTATGCTACTAAATCTAAAAATCTAAAAGAAACGGATGGATATCTAAAATCATGGGAACCACCAAAATTAAACCAAGAAGAGATCAGCAGTTTAAATAGACTCATAATATATAAGGAAATCAAAACAGTAATACAAAGCCTCCCAACTAAAAAAAGCCCAGGTCCAGATGGATTTACAGCAGAATTCTACCAGACATTTAAAGAAGACCCCAAACCAATACTACTTAAATTATTCAAAACAATATAAACAGAGGAAGAACTCCCAAATTCCTATGAAGCCAGCATCACTCTAATACCCAAACCGGGTAAAGACACAACCAAAAAGAAAATTATAGACCCATATCCTTAATGAACATAAATACAAAAATTCTCAACAAAATACTTGCAAACTGCATACAGACACATCAAAAAGATCATTCATTATGATCAAGTAGGCTTTATTCCAGAGATGTAGGGATGGTTCAATATAAGTAAGTCAATCAACATTATAAGTCATTTATATGGACTGAAAGACAAGAATCACATGGTCATTTCAATAGATGCAGAGAAGGCCTTTGACAAAATTCAACATGCATTTATACTTAAAGTCCTACATTGTATTGGACTGGAGGGAACATACCTCAACATAATAAAGCCATATACAACAAAACCAGAGCCAACATCATTCTAAATGGAGAAAGTCCTAGAGGGAATTGGACTGGAGGGAACATACTTCAACATAATTAAAGCTATATACAACAAACCCACAGCAAACATCATTCTAAATGGAGAAAAACTGGAAGCATTCCCATTGAAATCAGGAATCAGGCAAGGCTGTCCACTATCTCCAATACTCCAATCCTTTTCAACATAGTGCTTGAAACTCTTCCTAGATCAATAAGACAGGAGAAGGAAATTAACGGAGTACTAATTGGAAAAGAAGAGGTCAAACTATCACGTTTTGCAGATGATTTGATATTATACCTAAGAGATCCCAAAGTTCCACTAGAAAACTCATAGAGCTGATGAACACTTTCAGTATAGTGGCAGGTTATAAAATCAATCTACAAAAATCAGTAGCCTTTCTATATACCAATAACAAGCAATTAGAGAAAGAATACAGGGAAATGCTCCCATTCCCAATTGCTGAAAAAACAGATATATCTTGGAATAAATCTGACAAAAGACACCAAAGATCTCTACAATGAAAATTTTAAATCGTTAAAGAAAGAGACTGAGGAAGACACCAGGAGATGGAAGGACCTCCCATGATCATGAATTGGAAGAATTAATATTGTGAAAATGACTGTGATGGTTTGAATGAGAATGTCCCCCATAGGTTCCAGGTATTTGAACATTTTGTCCCCACATGGTGGTGTTGTTTTGGGAGATTTTAGAAGGTGTGGCTTCCTGGAGGAAGCACGTCACTGGGGGTGGGCTTAGAGAGTTCTTGCCAGATCTCCAGTTGCCCTCTTGCTTGCTTCCTGTGCCTGCGTGATGATGTGAGAGCTTCATTTCTGCTGCTCCTGTTCCAGCCACCTCCAGCCACCATGCCTCTCTGCCATGACGGACTGTAATTCCCCTGGAACCATAAGCTCAAATAAATTCTTCCTTCTATAAATTGCTTGGGTCAGTGTTTCTATCACAGTAACAGAAAAGTGACTAATATAATGACCATACTTCCAAAAGCAATATATAGATTCAGTGCAATCCCAATCAAAATCCCCATGATATACCTCACAGAATTAGAAAAAAAAAAATCCTAAATTTGTGTGGAAGCACAAAAGACACCAGATAACTAAAGCAACACTTAGCACAAAGCACAATGCTGGGGGGATTAGTATACCAGATCTCAAAGTATACTACAGAGCTATAGTCTTAAAAACAGCATGGTACTGGCACAAAAATAGTCACATAGATCAATGGAACTTCATTGAAGACTCAAACCCAAGTACACGTAATTTCAGCCACCTGATATTTGACAAAGGTACCAAGACCACACAATGGAGGAAAGATAGCATCCTCAACAAATGGTGCTGGTAAAACTGGATCTCCACCTGTAGAAGAATGAAACCAGATCCTTATCTTTCACCTTGGACAAAAGTCAACTCCAAATGGATCAGAGACCTCAATATGAAGCAGGAAGAGATAAAACTATTAGAAGAAAATGTTGGCAGTGACTTATAAGATATAGGCATAGGAAAGGATTTTTGAAATAGGACAGACATTGCTCAGGAATTAAGGTCATTAATCAACAAGTGGGACCTCATTAAACTAAAAAGCTTCTGTACAGCAAAAGAAACAAAGAAGTGAAGAGAAAACCCACAGAATGGGAAAAAATCTTCACGAGTGACACATCTGACAGAGGTTTAATATCCAGAACAGATAAAGAACTCAAAAAACAACGAATCAAGAAACCAAATAACCCAATTAAAATTTGGGCTAACGATCTAAACAGAGACTTCTCAAAGGAAGAAATAAAGATGACTAAGAAACATCTCAAAAGGTGTTTAACATCCTTAGTAATTAGGGAAATGCAAATTAAAATCACCCTAAGGTATCACCTTAACCTCAGTCAGACTGGCTAGGATCAAGAGAACAAATGATACCATATGCTGGTGAGGAGGTAGAGAAAAGGGAACACTCATTCACTGCTGGTTGGATTGCAAACTCATGAAACCCCTATGGAAAACAGTGTGGAGAACTTAAAAAACTAAAAATGAACCTACCATATGAGCTGGTTATACCACTCCTTGGCATATACCCAAAGGACTCATCCTATTGTAGAGACACTTGTACAACCATGTTTGTTGCTGCTCTTTTCACAATAGCTACGAGATGGAAGCAACCTAAGTGCCCCTCAACTGATGGGTGGTTAACAAAAACATGGTATATTTACACAATGGAGTTCTGAAATTTGCAGGTAAACGGATGGATCTAGAACCTGTTTTACTAAGTGAAGTAACACAGATTCAGAAAAACAAGCGACGTATGTTCTCCCTCATGTGGATCCCAGCACCAAATCCTTTTAAATTCCAGGTCCTTTTAATAAGATGATGCTGTACAGCAGCCTCTTCTGCACGAAATAACTACCATCATCAGGACTTCAGCTGTGCGTGATTGCTAAACATTGTCACAATTGGGCTTGTTGACGGTTGTGTTCATTCATTAAAGGAGGGCCAAGCAGGGTCAATCGGACCCTCACTGGAGTATCCGGCCACTCTTCCCAGACAACCATATGTAATTTGGCCCTAATCACGCATGGTCTCCTGGATTTGGGGAGGGCTAAAATATATAATCTGGGGAAGGCTAGGAAGAGAAGGCATGACCCATGCTGGGTAAAGGCTTTCCAGTGTGCATACCCTCAGGTCATACATACACCTCAACAACCCCTCAGTTATCTCGGTAAGTTAAGTTCAGAAAATTCATTGGTTCCCCAGTAAAACTTTAATCAAACAATGGCTTGACACTAGAACCCTAAAAGGGAATAAGCATTGCTTAGTATCCCCAGGAAAAGAATTCTCACAACATACAGAAAATTTGTTAATGCTATGATGTCTCATAATTATTAAAAAAAAAAAAAGAAAATGAGAATGTAAAAGATGTTAAAAGGATATGGGAATGGAGATATTTTCCAAAATAGAAAGAATGAGAAAGCCTAAGCAAGTGATGTGAGTTCAAGGTCAACCTGGTCTATATACTTTCTGGACAGTTGGGGCCTACAGGGAGACCCTGTCTCAAAAAATACCAAACAAACAAGAATCCTAGCAGATAGCTATTGCATAAGTTTGCTGTGTGATAGGCATGTGGACTATTAGAACTCCAGAAGGTACTCTTTGCCAAAGTAACTTGTTCTAGGTCTCTTCACTTGCTTAACCATGGCACTGCATTGCTTGGTAGCTCTGTGCTGTTTGACAGAGTGCATAAGATTTCATAGCACTTAACATACATGACACAGACCTCTCTCTCTATGTCTCTTTCTCTTTTTCTCTCTCTCCCTTCTTCCCTTCCTCCCTCCATCTCTCCTTCCCTCCTGCTGAGGAGGGAAGCCTGTGAAACTGGATACCCAGTGATTAACATTAACGTACTATCAGCCAAGAGCCTGAGTGCTTCTGGTCACGATGTTCAGATGGGTCAGGCGTCTGACTATAGCCACAGTGGCCGTGCAGCCTTCTTTCACTGACACTGAAGAATGGAAACTACTTTGCTAGGTATGATACATGTATAATCCCAGCTCTGAGGAGACTGAAGCAGGAAGATTACAAGTTGAAGACCAGCCTGGACAAACAGTGAAACTCGGGATAGAGAGGAGACTACCGTTGGTCTTAAACAGGCTTTGAGGTGCTGGGTTCTACATCAACTGTTGCCATAGCAGTGTCCAAGAAAATGCAGCTCTGTTTTGTTTTGTTTTGTTTTGTTTTTGTTTTTGTTTGGTTTGGTTTAGTTTGGTTTGGTTTTGTGACAGGATCTTATGCTGCAGCCCAGGCTAGACTCAAGCTCATGACAGTCTTCTTAGCTTCCTGAGTGATGGGATTACAGGTGTGAGTGACCACACCCAGTTTAATGCAGCTCTCTATTAAACTCATAGGAAACAAAACACCATCTAAGTTAATTTAGCTCCAGGCTGACTAATAAAATGTCATGAGTGCAGTAACTGACCTAAGAGCAAACAAGGGCAAACAGCCAGGCAAACAACTGTGCTTTCCTAGAGGTGGGTGGTTCATAACTCCAGTTCCAGGGAATCCGACGCCCTCTTCTGGCCTCCGTAGACATTGCACAACATGAGCGCACTTACTTCCTGAAGGCAATACACGCCTACACGTAAAATAATAGAAAACAGGGGCTGGAGAGATGGCTCAGTGGTTAAGAACAGTGGTTCTTCTTGTAGAAGACCCGGGTTTGAATCCCAGCACCCACATGGCAGCTGACAACTGTCCGTTAACTCCAGTCCCAGGGGATCCAACAGCCTCTTCTGACCTCTGTGGGCATTGCACGACACGGGTGCCCTTAGCTACATGCAGGCAATACACGCATACACATAAAATAAAAATAATTAATAAAATTTTAAAAAGTAAATAAAATATTTAAACTCCATAAGTATTCAAAATATGAAACAATCGCTCTTAGGATGTGTGTTCTCTCTCCTCAGAATCTATTGATATCAAAGTGAAAGAACAGTGATTGGGAGCAGCCACCAACTACAACATCTCCTTTTCTGGTCATTCAGAACATGAAAATCTGGATTTACACATGAAAAAGATAACCTGAACAGGGAAAACGCATCCCGGTTATGTGAGAAATGAACTGAAATTGCAACAGTACAGAAAAGTGAAACTCTAATATAGCACTGACTATAGGTCAAAGAGCATTCAAGAAATTATCATACCCTCCACAGTATCATCAGCATTTTATGTCATTTTAGAGCTTCTTTTAAGCTGAGAAATACATCCACATGATCTTGAATGAATGCAGAAACTATGAGATAATATGAAAAGAATGTTTTAGAGACCTAAATATGCAACATGTCAATAACTTTGAATTTTTCCAATCTTTAAAAATCTATTTCCATCACTGTCATCTTTCCTTTATTCTGTTTCTCTTACTTTAGCTAGAATCTCATTTCCTTTTTCTATAAAGGAATATTTGTTATAAATCCAAATCTAAATGTACAACTGCCCATTTGAATTGTTACAGTACTGACTGAATAAATCAATGCCCCCCTGGGGGCGGGCTTCAAGTCCCACACACTACTGGAATTCTATGTGAAACTGAGGACCCAGATGTAAATGGTAAAGGGGTGTGAAGAATGTGGTTTTCAGTCTGCTAAACTATGAAGTCAGTGCTAATATCCTGGTTCAGTTCCTGGAGGACATAACAATACTGTAGTTTAAAATAAGGACCTACCAACAAAATGAATATGCGGCCAAATTTAAGATGTTTTTATTTGATATTCAGAGTGCCAAAAGCAAAGTTCAAATAATTTATTTCATATTCATACGAAAGCAACTCAGGCAGCTGAAGACCTTTCTAAGTTTCCCAAATATCTCTTCATACTAAAATTTGTGATTCCAGTCTTCAAGTTTAGAAATAGAGTTGACCATCTTTAAATGAAATGAAATGAAGTCCTGTTAACAAGTGTTTTGCCTTAAAACCTGAATTTTCACTAAATGAACGAGTCATCTGTTTTAAATATTTTGCAGACTAACCCTTTATTTGTACACTGTTTTGATCTCTTGGCATAATGGGAAACCAGTGATACACTCCAGCTACACCTCAATAAAGTGTGCTCATTTAATTTATCCCAGAAATACTGACTGCCAGATCCATCTTCATCTCTTCATCCTAGCATCAGGTAGAGGAGGAAGACACATCATAGGAGAAGAGCTCTTTTGTTTCGGTAGACAATGCAGTTCTGGGTCTAAGAAAATGTTCCTTTAACCACAAACACATAAGAGACCTACAGAGAGGATGCATACAAAAGAAATTAGTGGGGAATCAAGGACAAGCTAATGAAAGCAGTGATGCAGAGCCCCACTGTGACAGAACTGCTGCTTAGCAGTACAGTTAAAGCATGAGTCAACTCACACCCTCCTCGGCAGCATTGCATAATAAAATCAAAGCTGTAACATGATAGGTAAGAGATAAGTTTTCCACAACTGGTGTTAAAAGTGGTCATACTTATGTTAATCAGAGGATGCTAAACTTAATACAGAATGCTGTATAGAGTACAACAGACACTGACTGGGTCAGTATGGACACTTTCATACAAGTGGTGTCAGATTAGAGAACAACTCGCTAGGGTATAAGGAAAAACCAAAACATTAAAAATAGCTGCTACTCTTGCATAAAAGTATAAATAAAATACAAGAACTCCATATTATTGATGGTGACTGAATCCAGGGCTACAGAGACATCTCAAGTCCTGTTAAATTTTCATTCAATAAGAATTTATGAGTTTGGTAGGGGCCCTGTATTATCAGGTGATTTTGAAAAACAATTGGGGTGTAAGGATTTTTATTTTGCACAATGTGCTAGGATATTTGCTTGTTCAGGAACAATGTCCACATCAAAAATAGTATCAGGAACAGGAAGACTCTTCTCCATTAGTGGAATTAGTCATTAGGGTATAAATCCATGGATTTGAGAGCATATGCTCTAGAGATGCTTACAACACTGTAATTTTCAGTCTAAGAAATAAATCAAGTGAGTCAAAGGGCAAAATCCCCTTAAATCATTCAGCAGAAACCACAAGAACACAGGATGTATCTGTGAAACATTATAAATGCTACTTTAGAAAACACTAAGAGTAGGGCTGAGTGGGAAACTCATGTGGGTAAAAAGTACACAGCAAAACAAAATTACAACTCCATGGCACCTAGAAGGTCTATGCCTCTGGCCTTAGGGGTCATATAATCATCAAGCTCACCAAGGATCACTTAGAACCACAGTATATACAGGCAATAGCTTTTTGGTGTTTGTTGTTGTTGTTGTTGTTGTTTTTTTTTTCCTAGAGGCAGGGTCTCACTATGTAGACCAGGCTAGGCAATAGCTTTTTGGTTTTTGTTTTTGTTGTTGTTGTTGTTTTTTTTTTTTTCCTTTACCTGAATATTGTTCTTTGGACAGAAAAGTCCAGAAGAAGAACAACAAAAATTCTCTGGCTACTATGGGGTACTTCTTGGAGGTAACTAGGCTGGACCTATGGCCAGTGGCTCACAAAGGAGCCACTAGGATTCACCTTTTATGATTATTTTTTATTGAGGAGAAACTAGTTGCCAGGTAAGAAGAATGTTTTGCATAACAGGAGACAGCAGACACTGACAAGGTAAACACTAGCAGCAGGAATATTCTAAAGCTGTATAACAAATGCTGTGCTCACCACCATCACTAATCACTTCTGTGTGCCTGGCAAAGGATGAAGTGCATGGAATAAGTAATAATAATAATAATAATAATCATCATCATCATCATCATCTTCTTCACAATATCCTTCAGTGCAAGATTGATTGATATTTGATTTTAGGTTGGCATAAAAAGAAATAGGTTTCTCTTAGCATCCTCATACACAAGTATCATTAATCTGTTCTCACCCACTGCCCTCTTCCCTCTCCCCAAGTTGATTCCCTTTCTTCCCCCAGTTACTTCTCCCTTCTGCTTTCTGATTGTGTGTTATTTCCCACCTCCCATAACATCTCTTCCTCCCTCTTATGATCCCCTTTCTAATTTACCACACAAGTTTTATTACTGCTACTTTGCAAATGGGGAACCTGATGCTTAAAGATGTTAAGTGACTTGTGGGCAGTTACAAAGGTGCTGAGGGGTCCAATCTAGGTCTAAAGGCAAAGCACATTCTTATCTAAAAGGCCATGGAAACAACATAAGTGCCTTTTTGGTAAGGGGAGCTAAAAAAAAAAAGGTACTGATTCCTAGATGAGATGTAATATTTCATTAAAAATAAAGTAGAAACAGTAGCCCGTTATGTATACATCACAATCATGACAATATCATCTAAGGAAAACAGAACTATTAGACTGTGAAGCACCAAAATAACAACTGAGACTGCACTGAAGTGATGGAATTCTGGGTAGTTCTTGTTCTTTTTTCTTCTCTATCTTGCTGCTGCCAAAGTTCCAGTGTGTATTGAGGTACTTTCTCACACAAAAAGGCCCCACAGTTTACACAGCTCAGGTAACTTCTGACAGACAGAGAGGAAAGGATGTATCTAGGAGGTATGGTGAGGATTCCTCCATTTTTGTGTCCTACTGGTGTGAGAAAACAGGACTGGATGTGTGTGTGTGGGTGCTCTCTTGATAGTGTCCTGGTTCTGGAAGGCGCTGTCTGGGATATAAGAGAAGAGGTAGGAGAGAAGGTCTTGAGATAGTTCTAGGCTGATAATTAATTACCAGAGAAATCTAGCTGGGAATAAAACATGTGAATCTGCCTCGGTGTCCTAGTGGCCTCTAGAAGGAACAGCTCTGTGAAAGGAATTCCAACAAATTAACACTTATATAATAGAAAAGTATTTTATAGAAAGTGGACGACAGAATTTGGCTCAGTCATGAACTGTTCTGAATTACGAAGGAAAAAAAATCTGGATACATAAGAGTTTAGAGGTACAAAGGTAGGAAGAATAAGAACAAAGGTGAGAAACATTGCAGCAAAAATATTTTAGAAAAGATTGTATACAGAAAATAAAAACAGCATTCCATTCCTACAAAAATGTTTAGAAAGTCTTCAAGTATGAAGACTTACACGCATTACCAGATATGTCTATATGAACTTTAGTTCACAAAACATTGTCTAGTCTAAGCTTGGCAAAAATTATAGGCTAGAGCAAAGGTGATAGGATTCTTGAAATTTTGAAAGTTAACTGTAAGTATTTGAGCTCTAGAGAATGTTGATGTTAGAGACTGACTCTGAAAACACAGAAATGTGGTGTCTTCCACCAATGCTGGTGAATGAATACATTCTGCTCTCATCCAAATTCTCCTACTTGGTTAGGAATTGTGATATAAAACCTAAGAAACCCGTGTTAGACTTCATTTTATCATGTCAAGGCTATATGGAGGTGAATGCTGAATATGTCCAGGCTGGCAAACTATTCTTTTTCGTTTGAGACAGGCTCTTTCTGTATCCTAGGTTGTCTTAAAACTCAGTATTGTAGTCCAGACTGTCTTTGAACTCGTGATCCTCTGGCTTCAGCTTGCTGAATGTTGAGATTACAAGTATGTGCTACTTACTATAAGCAGATATAATAATCTATGATCTGTGTAGTAAATTATGAATTTACAAACTTTCATGGTTGTAAGCTACTACATTAGCACAGTGAGAAAAGTATCACAGCTATTACCACAATTTTAGAAATGAATAAATTGAGATTTCAGATTAGAGAATTACTTGGAACATCTGACCTTCATTCAATGTTTTTTTTCTATTATTTATCTGTATTTTCTTAGATAATTCATGCATTAAGGAAACAGTCACAACTATATCTTGACAAATTTAATAGCTCAGTGTACTAAGTCTATGAAAATGATAGTTAAGGTTATATAAAGTGGGTCAGAGAAAATAAACTTTACAGTTAAGTTTACAGGTTTTATTATAATGAAATTTATTACTTTGCATGCTATCCTAACTCCTGATGTGTAAGGACCAACCAACATAAAAAAAACCCAAGCCTTAGCCTTGGGGTATAATCCATTTCCCTAGAAAAATAAAAACATATCTTCTCATAGAAACCTCAGGCAGAAAAAAGATTATAAAGGAGCCAATGTTTGTCACCGCTTTGATACATCAGGGTATTAGAAAAGAAGTGCCCTGAGGAGAGTTATAAGAAACCACAATGCTACCCTCTCTTCAAAGATGTCCTACCTTCTGAAGAGAGTATGGGCTTTGAACTCCAATGATGGATTCCCTTGAAGACTGAAGGTGCCTAGTTCTTTTTTTAAAAAATATTTTATTTATTATTTTATTTTACATGTATGAGTGTGTTGCCTGCATGTGTGTAAGTGCACCTGTGTTGTGAAATGCCCGCAGAGCTCAGAAGAGGGCATTGGATCTCCTGGAACTGGAGTTACAGATGGTTGTTAGCCACCATGTGGGTGCTGGAATTCAAACCCAAGTCCTCTTCAAGAGCAGAGAATGCTCTTAACTGCTGAGTTACCTCACCAGCCCAAAGATGCCTAGTTTAAGACCAAAGTTTATATCTATGACTACTTACATTAAAAAATCAGAGCAATTTCAAATAACATAATGAAGCACTTAAAGATCTTAGAAAAACAAGAAAACTCATAGCAAGTGCAGTAGGCAGTAAGCAATAATAAAGATTGGGGTGGAAATTGATGGAATGAAGGCTAAAAGGAAAATACACAGAATCAGTCAAATGAAAAGTTGGTTCTCTGAAAACACAAGCAATGAGCTGGTGAGATAGCTCAGTGGGTAATGGCTCTTCTTGAGGAAGTTATCACAACCTCAGTGTGATAACTCAGAGCTGACATAATAGAAGGAGAGAACTGACTCCCCCAAAGTTGTTCTCTGACCTCTGTGGCATGTGTGCATGCATACCCCCACAGTAAGTAAATACAAAATAAAATAAAATAAAATAGTGAATCATAAAAAAACAAATGCAAGATGGACATATCCATGACCAAATTAATCAAAAGAGAGAACCAAATTAATAAAATTAGAGATGAACAGGGGGATGTCAAAACAGATTTCAATAAAATTTAGAGGACCATTAGGGAATACTATGAAAATTTATATTACAAAAAACTTAGAAAATCTAGAAGAACTGAAACATTTCTATACAAGTAATCTACTAAAATTAAGTCAAGACATAAACAACTTAGACAGTAACAAGCAACAAGATTGAAGTAGTAATAAAAACTCTCTCCATAAAGAAAACCCCAGGGCCAGCTAGCTGGATTACTGCCAAGTTTCTACCAAGTGTTTAGGGAAGAGCTGACCCAATACTTCACAAACTGTTCTACAAAACACAAAGGGAAAACACTACCAAACTCATTCTATGAAGCCAGTATTACCTCTATAACCAAACTAGAAACTATATGCCAATTTTAATGATGAGCACAGATATAAGAATTCTCAATAAAATATTTGCAAGTCGAATTCAAGAATACATTAAGGGGCTGGAGAGATGGCTCAGCAGTTGAGAGCACTGGCTGCTCTTGCAGAAGACCTGGGTTCATATCCCAGCACCCACATGGCAGCTAACAACCATCCCTACCTAACTCCAGTTCCAGGGGATCCGACAACAACGACTGGCCCAGCAAACTATGTCTATTGGTGCAGTAATGGTACTTTTATCTTGGGGGTGGTAATAAACAGCTGCCTAATTGGACTTAAGGCCTGCTCAATGAGAGGGAAATCATGTGTGATACTTTTATAGTAGCCAAGTACAAATGGCTAGGAAGGTCAAAGAACCTAGAGTAAAACCTACTTCTGTCACTTTCCTAGACCAATGTAATTTCTTACTGTATTCTAAATACATATCCTTATGTTTACCTCTTATCACTCATCAAAGAAGCATCTTTTTGCAATAGATGGAGACCGTTACAAAATTCTACAATAAGTCAAATACAGAGGTGACCAGCCCTAAGAGGAACATCTACAATGCAATCTCTACACCTAACACTCAGGGAACATTGTGGAAGAAGGGGCAGAAAGAATCGAAGAACTGAGGGACAAGACAGCTGCTGCTAGTTAATACCGTCTACATATGATAGGGAAACTGCACCAATGAAATCTCTATAGTATAGTAGTCTGAAAAGATTTGTATAATGATAAAACCAGTTAATGTGGTAAGATGGATAGGGGAAATGTCAAGAGGTCCCACTTCAAGATAAGAGCTAGGGGAAATCAATGATAGTGAGGGAAGGAGACTCAATTTCTTCTAGGAGCTAGAGGTTCTCTAGAGACTGAGAGGCTATCTAATCCCAATTTAGTAGTGCTAATCCCATTTAGTAGTGCTCATATGTACCTGTGTTAGGGCAGCAGGTATATATGAGCACTACTAAATGGACTAAATGTAAATATGTATACTTATAAATATATGCATGTATATGTAACAATAATAATAAAAGAAGAGGACAAATTGAGAAGGAGTTGGAGGACATGGAGTAGTTTGTGGGAGACTGGAAAGGATAGAAATAATGTAAAGACTCGTGTATGAAATTCTCAAAAAGAAAAAAGAAAACAAACCCTCTGGTAAATCAGTGAAAAGCAGAAACAAATCAGAATTTTAAATTTAGTTGGGAGTGTGGGGTGGAGGATAAATCTGAAATGTGGAATGCAGATTGCATACCTATGACAGAGGAGAAATTAAAAAACATTTCTGGGTCTGTGCATTGGCCACCACTCATCTCTCCCCTTGTTTGTTCTGGCCCCCTTGCCCAGCTGCTGCCTGTTGAGCTCACCCTCTTCCTCATAGACATGACTTGGTCCAAGAACAGATTCTGAATATATTTCATATTTTTGCCATCAAAGGTACTTCATCTGCTATGATTGCATGATGAAGAGAGGCACTGGTATTGCAGCTATGTTGGTTATGTGGCCAGAGTTGATCATGAAGTCCATCATGCCAGTGGTTATGGTGGCACCATTGTCATCTACAGCCTAGTGGTGGCAGACCTCATCACCAACTGCCTGATTAACAGTGTCACCCACTGCTGGAGTTTTCTGTGGCTATTTGCTGACCCAAGCATGGGGCTGAGTAGCCTAGCAGCAAATTTTGCTTTTGGTTTTGTGAAGGGCCTGATTATGATCCTCATCTTCATTGAAGTGCTTGGCTTTTACCATCTAATCATGGCTTATAATACTAGGATTGGGGAGGTAAAGATATGTGGATCCCTGGGCTCACTGGTCAGTCAACCTAGCCTGCTTGATGAGCTCCAGGCCAACAAAAGACTTTGTCTCAAAAAACAAGGTGGACACTGACTGAGGAACAACATTTGAGGTTGCTTTCTGACTTCCACATACACTTGCACATTATTGTACCCACACACATACACACAAAAGCAGTTATATATACCCAAGTATGGGCAAGGGTTTCGCAAGAGAGTTGTGCTTAATCGTGTGTGATTTTGTGCTTCTGAAGTTACACTGTTCATAGGATTGAAAAGAGTGTATATAACTGTCTTTTTAAAATTAAGTTGTAAAATACATTTATTTTTAAAAAGATGAATATTTAATTATACGTATGTGTATATGTGTGTGTGTGTGTGTGTGTGTGTGTGTGTGTACACATGTGCATGTGCCATGGCCTGTGTGTGGCAGTTAGAAGACAAGTTGTAGGAGTCAGTTCTTTCCTTCTATCGTGTGGGTCCTGGGGAATGAACTCAGGCTGTCAGCTTGGCAGCAAGTACCTTTACCCACTGAGCCATAAAGCCAGCTCAGCTGTTCTTTTTAAAAATCCACCTCTCTTCTTTAATGTCTATGTCTACCTATGTTAAGCCTCTCTCTTTCAAAATCTCTCTCTCTCTCTCTCTCTCTCTCTCTCTCTCTCTCTCTCTCTCTCTCGATGCACCTGCACCTGTGCTCATGTACAGAGGCCAGAGAAGGGTGCTGGGTGTCCACCCTGTTCCTTTGAGGCAGGGTCTCTTGCTGAACCTGGAGCTTTGGCAGCCAGTAAGCCCTAGAGATTCTCCTGCCTCTGCCCTCCTCAGTCCTGGGGCTACAGGTATGTGCAAAACCAAGCCTGGCCTTTACATGGGTACTGGAATCCAAACTCCAGTTCCCATGCTTACACAGCAAGTCCTTTTAACTGCTGAGCGATCTCTCTAGCCCAAGATCTTTTCTAAATTTGCTGGGCGTGGTGACTTTAAATTCCAGCTCTTGGAAGGCAGAGGCTATCTGTGATATTAGACTGGGATGGTCTACATAGTGAATTCCAGGCCAGCTGGGGCTACATAGCGAGACCCTGTCTCAAAAAAACCCAAACGAAATCAAACAAAAAAAAACCCCCAAAACAAAACAACCCCCTAAAACAACAACAACAAATCCTACAAAACCCCACAAAAAAGAAAATAAACAAAACAAAACAAAAAATCAAAAGACAAATAAAAACAAACAAACAAAAAAAACAGCCAGGCGTGGTGGCGCATGCCTTTAATCCCAGCACTTGGGAGGCAGAGGCAAGCAGATCTCTGTGAGTTCAAGGCCAGCCTGGTCTACATAGTGAGTTCCAGGACAGCTGGGGCTACAGGGAGACCCTGTCTCAAAAGGACCAAAAAAAACAAAAAAACCAAATACCCAAACCCCCAAAACAAACCCAAATTTGTTTCTTGCTGACTGGCCCTGAAACTTTTTTTTCTTTTTTTTTTTTTTGTGAAGCCTGGCTTCACTTGAGCAGAGGTTTCTGAAAACTCTTCAGGAGTTTTGAGCTGTGTCCCTAACTGCCACTACCACTTCTTTCACAAGTGCAGAGCCTGAGGAGCACAGAGGGTCAGTACCAGGCTATATGGTTCCAACTTCCACATTCTCTTCATGGCCCTAAAGCGCAAGGGGGCTAAGGAAATGCCAGCAGTTCAGAAAATGTCCAAGAGAAGCTGATTACTAGTTCATTTCTCTGTACTGATCACTACCTGCCAAACCCGTGGTTTGTCTACATGCATTATGGACACCTATTAAGACAGAAGTGTGAGTGGGGGACACTCACGCAGTGAAGGCAAAGAGTCTCTGCTTCAGCTAGGTTGCTTTCCTTGGTAGCCCATGTACATTAACTTCTTATTCTTAGATTGGACCCTCCTTCAAGACAGTGCCTATGTAAAATATTTTCTTTTCCTTCTCTACCCACTCAGATGTTGCCTAACCTCCATGTCCCAATTATTCTCCCCTCCTAATCTCTGGTTACAAATTTCTCATTCAGATTTTGGATAGTTGTAGTTATTAAGAAAATACCAGTGAAGTGATGTAAAAAAAAACACTTAAGTTCCTTTCAGTTCAAATTCTGTCTTAGGTTACCTACCAATGAAATTCCTTACTGGTAAAGGCAATTTTGTCATTTCCCCAATGAGGAATATAATTCAATTCAACATGCTTCTATATTATGTCCAAGATACTAGACAGGGAAGTAGGAGATGCTTTCTCTCTTGGTATAGTACAGTGGGAAAAGCATGGAATTTATAGTCTGTCCTGGGTTTGTTTACTTTTTTTTTTTTCTTTCTTGAGACAAGGTCTCACAGTATACTGGAGCTTGCTATTTAGACCAGGCTAGACTTTAACTCATAAAGATCAGCCTGCCTCTTTATTTATTTTGTGGTGCTGGGGATTGAATATAGGGCCACACGCATGTTAGGCAAGAGCTCTCCCACTGAGTCGCACCATCTACCCCAGGCCTTGTCCTGGATTTAAAGGGCTCTCATTTGTTAGCTGTGTAAGCATGGAAGCTTGTTTCACTTTTATGACTTCTGTTTGCTCTTCTATAAAACTGGGGAAGGCAGCATGCTCTTATTTGTGTGCCTATGAAATATGTAGGTGACAGGGGATATGCTCATATCTGGCCTAATGCAAGTGCTTGATAAATATTCCTTTTTTCCTTTCCACTCCTCTGGAGCTAAGACCCTCCTTCTTCTTGACTTTTTCTAAGTTTTAAGCATTTTAGGAGACAATTCTCCTATTAACATTTCCAACACACTTCTGAAAATACAGGATCACATAGTCTGTTATGCCCCCGAAAATCAGTCTTATTATTGTTCCAAACTAATTACAGAACCAAGTGTTTCTTCCATACTGACAAAATATTATATAATTCACTACATCAGGAGTGTCCAACCTGTGGCCCAGGATAACTATGGATCCAGCCCAACACAAAAATCATAAACTTACTTAAAATATTATGAGAATTAAAATTTTCTTTTGTAACTTGACTATGGTTCCCAAGCATAAACTTTACAGATAACAATGTCAGCTTGCAATATCATGCAAAATAGTTAACTATGCTTTCACAATTTATATGTATGTACGACTTCAGTTTTATATTTGTATGTGTGTTATCTTCCAAGACCGTCAAATTAGCACCATTAGACTTTATATGTACTCACAGTGACTTGGAGAGTAAAACACGGGGATTAGCAATGTTTTAGTGTACCAGTGCAAACCACAGGTGTTTAATGTTACTTAGAAGACAGGAAAAATATTCTGTTATTATAAAGGGTACTTTTTTTTTTTTGGTCTTTTTGAGACAGGGTCTCCCTGTAGCCCCAGCTGTCCTAGAACTCACTATGTAGACCAGGCTGGCCTTGAACTCACAGAGGTCCACCTGCCTCTGCCTCCCGAGTGCTGGGATTAAAGTGCACCACTACACCCGGCTATAAAGGGTACTTTAAAAAAAATTTTATTTATTATTTTTTAAATTTTATGTGTATGCACGTATTGCCTGCATGTAGGTAAGTGCACCCATGTCGTGCAATGCCCACACAAGTCAGAAGAGGCTGTCGGATCCCCTGGGACTGGAGTTACGGACAGTTGTTAGCTGCCATGGGGGTGCTGGGATTCGAACCTGGGTCTTCTGCAAGAACAACCAGTGTTCTTAACCTCTGAGCCATCTCTCCAGCTCCCATCTTTACACCTCAGCTGCACCTCATGCATCACCTGCAGTGGCCCTCTACTTTGCCTTAATTTAAGTAGCTAGGACCTGAAAGGGCCCAAACCTTGTCTTCTACTTTCCTGTTAATTAATTTTCATAACAAATGTAAATAAAGTCCTTTATTATTATTATTAAAAATCTCAACATAACTTCTACAATGTCTTGAAAGAAAACAGAACTCCCCAAAAGAAAAATTATGGATGAAGGAAGATTATTAAATGAAAAGTGGACTAAAAGAGAAAATCAAATAAAACAGAAATAAAAGAAACTAAATTAGAAAATCCAAATTACTGATGGTGAGTTTATCATGCAATGAACGCAGAGTGAAGCAAACAAAATACGGCCTAAAAGAGAAAGGCTATTTATCTTGCCAGACTGTAGCCAGGCGAATTTAAGAAACTGGAAACATCTATTTGAAGTAGTTTAGAGAGTTTTAAAATTTTATACTTTGGTGAAGGATGACAGCACTGATCTACAAATATGGCTCAACTTGCCATTTTTATTAGAAGTATCGATGATGAATATAAATAATGCTACCAAAGAAATGACTTTTTCAGGGCCATTAGAAGACACAACTAGGGGCTGGAGAGCAGCAGTTAAGAGCACTGACTGCTCTTGCAGAGGACCTGGGTTTGATTCCCAGCACCCACATGGCGTCTATGAATCTTCCCTAACTCCAGCTCCAGGGGAATCTCCTCTGACCCTCCGCAGCACTGCACGACACAGGTGCACTCACATACATGCAGGCAATACACTCATACACATAAAATAAAAACAATAAATAAAATATTTTTAAAAAGATACAACTAAATCAAGAGATTTACACAAAGCAGAAAAAGACATATTAAAGCAATTTTCTTTGTCTGTTGTCAGCATATAGAGAGCTACCAATGGTGTCCTGGAGATGGCAAGTAAGAGAAGGGCTTGGTAAAGACTAGCTCTCATAGTATCAGAAGATAGTATGCAAACTGCCTAGTCAATGATCCTACACAGCTGTCAAGTCTAAAAACCACAATAAGGACAAGTCCAGCAAACTATGCCTATTGGTGCAGTAGTGGTACTTTTCTCTCAAAGGTAATCAACAGCTGTCTACTTGGACTTAAGGCCTGCTCAGTGGGAGGGAAATCATGCATAGTACTTTTGCAGTAGCCAAGTACACATGGCTGGGGAGGTCACAGAACCTAGAGAAGAAAAAAAAAACCTACTTCTGTCACTTCTCTAGATTAATGTTATTTCTCACTGTATTCTATATATGTATCCTTATATTTACAGACAAGGCAACTTTTCATCACTCATCAAAGAAGGTTCTTTTTTGTGACAGATAGAGACTATTACAAAATTCCACAATTGGTCAAACACAGAGTATAAGTGACTCTGAGATGCCCAGGCCTAAGCAACACATCTACAATGCAACCTCTACTAAGGCTAAGGGAACATTGTGGAAGAGGGGGCAGAAAGAATGTAAGAGCCAGAGGGACAAGACACCACTGCTAGTTAATGCATTCTAGGCAGGAGGGAAACTGCACCAATAAAATCTCTACAGTATGGTAGTCTAATGAAATCTGCATAATGACACAACCAGTTGACAAGCCAAGGTGGTGGATGGGGAAAATATTACAGGGTCCCACCTCAAGATGAAGAGCTACAAGCAATCAATGGATACTGAGGGAGGGAGAATCAATTTTCTCCAGGGACTAGCTCCCAGAGAGGTTATCTAATCCCAAATGGGCAGCCTTAAACACAAGTACACACAAGCAACACTAAATGGACTCAGTGAAATATATATTTTAAATATATGCATATATGTAGCAATAATAAAGAAGAGGACAAGAAATTGAGAGACAGTGGGGTGGCATGGGAGGAATTAGTGGGGGACTGGGAGGAGTGGAAATAAAGACAATACTCGTATGAAATTCTCTAAAATAAAAAAAGAGAAGGACTTGCCAGACATGGTGGTGCACGCCTTTAATCCCAGCACTCGGGAGGCAGAGACAGGCAGATCTCTGTGAGTTCAAGGCCAGCCTGGTCTACATAGTGAGTTCCAGGACAGCTGGGGCTACAGGGAGACCCTGTCTCAAAAAGATTAAAAAAAAAAAAAGAGAGGACCTGAAACTCGTCTTGTAAAATACTTATCTTAAAGCATGTACTAGTAATACTTGCACAATCTCTAATTATAAAAATTTTGTAACATATTGATCCAAATTTTGAACTGCTGTTGTGTCTTTGAAGGTTTCTACAGAAAGTCCAAATTTATAGCCTATAATAAGGGGATCCTTTACTTGAGGAACATGGCACCAGTTTAGACAAACTACTTCAGGGTGAAATTGCAAAGGGGCATGCGGCTACTCTTGATGGGTATAAGCCACAAGTTATATGAAGAGAAGTTTTTGCCTGTAGATGTTCAGGTGGCAAATGGAAAAGATTTCTGAATTATGCTATTACAGTTAGACTGGAATTATAGGAGCCAGACTGTAGGGCTTCTTTATAACTTTCCTTTAATTTACCACTATTCTTCTGAGGCTCTTCTTTCCTATCTCTTTGTGTCACACTTTCTTTTTTGTACTAGTAATGCTGATATTACCAGTACTTTGGTATACAGCCATTTCGGTACACTGGGTTTCAATGCAAAATGTTTTTCTTTTGTGGATTCCAAGAATTTGGAAGTTAATTTGTATATATTACATGTACTTTCTATTCTATAATCATATATATTTCATAGATGTGCATACATATGTATATTAAACCAAAGGTCTACTATAACTAGGCATTGTTCTTGATGACATGATTGCAAATGTAGTCATATGAAAGTCCCTATATGCATGGGGCCTGTATGCTACTGTCAAGGAAAAAGAAAGAATAAAAGATAAAGTGAAGAGGTAGAGAGCAGCATGGATAAGCTAGTTTAGAGAGAAAATCTTTGCTCTGCTGATCCCCTCTGGGATGGCTGAGACTATCAAATCTGCACCACTGTTTGATGGTCTATGAGTGGGGCAACAAAGTCACTGATACTGAATGGATATTCTTCTGCCCAGCCTTATTCACAACTTAAAATCCCACTTTCCAATGAGATGGTATTTGGAGACAAGGCATTAATGTTATTAAGCCATGAAGGTGTGGCCCATGTGATGGATTAGTGTCCTTATAAGAGATGACACAAGAGAGCATGGTGCTTCTCTCAGTCAGTCTGAAGGTACCCATGTGCAAACGAAAACGAGGCCCTTACTAAGGGCTTGAGTATTCTGGCACCAACCTTAGACTTCTAGCTTGTAGAGCAGTGAGGACAACTGTCTGCTATTTCCCTCACTCATGATGGCAGCCCAAGCTAAGTCAGCCACAGAACAAGACTCGAGGACAGTTCCATCTAATGCAATCTAAACACAGAAACATATTTGACTGATTTGCTGAGGAGTTATACAACCATTATCAAATCATACTCAAATTCTACTCAGAACTCAGAACGCCCAACAGAAATGTCTGAAAAGAGCAGGGAAATGTGAGAAGGAAAACTGATCACATTTCATGTGGATTTTACACAGGCTGAAGGCATTGAGAAGGGACTCTTGTTCCTTCCAAGTGGAGGTCATTCGTGTCTGTATTTTGGTAGCTATGGCTTTTAAAGAAAATGCCACAGACTATATTTTATAGGGAGTCTCTTTACAAAATAAAAGGTGTTTTCTTTCTTTTGTTTTAATGTGGGTACATACACATAGTATAACATACACATGGAAGTCAGAGGACAACTTTGCAGAATCAGTTCTCTCCATCATATGTGGGTTTGGGGGAAGAACTAATGTCATCAGGCTTGCACAGCAAGCACCTTTATGTGATGAGCCATCTGACTGGCCCTTAAGGTATCTGCCTAAGGATAAATATTCCTCAACATACAGCACATCAAACTTTTGGTAATAAAGTATGTCTTGGTTACCTCTTAAGAATAACTACTAGTCACTCTTTCTAGAACATAGAAATGCCTTTGAGTCACAACTGACAAACTCAGATAATAATGTTGCCAGTAACAGTAAATTTACTGAAAATGTATTATCCTTGGAGTAAGACATAAATTAATGATGACAACTGTAACCAAGCAGTAATGGCATGTACAAAATACAGATACATAAGACTCTGCTGATGGCATTTTACATACATTAACACATAGGCATTACACTTATGTGTTAGATGAAGAAACTGCTTCTGAGAGCTGATGTCACTTCTCCTAAGTCACAGTGTAAGTGGAGGAGTCTAGACTCTAGGCCATGCCGTTTGGCTCTGTGTCTCGCAATTCATCTACTTCTCGCCACCACTGCCTTCTTAAAGATGAAGAAATCACAGTACAGAGATCACATATAGTTAGTAGGGGGCACTGTAAGAACTGAACATAGAGACTGCTCAAGACTGTACTTTGAACCTTTATGATTGGCTGCCTCCACAAACTAGCCCAACTCAAATCCCTTTCAGCTCTTCTAATGCCCACTGATGATTTCTACTTTGGGCTCAAACTTTGTCAGTAGGTGGTGTCTTTAAAAATGCTTTAGACACAAAGTATTAACCTCCTAGTTTGATAAGGAAATATAAATTTCAAATTCAAAACTTTATTTAGAAAAATCAATTCTCTGTAGAAACAGCAAGCAAACAAATGAAGGAAAGAAGTCAAGATTTTACAGTGCTTTAGGGATCACTTATGCACTTCTTGTTTTGTTTCTTGAGGCCCAGGCTAGCCTGGAACTTAAAATCCTTCTACCTTAGCTTTCCAAGTGCTGGTATTATAGGCACATATCACAACTTCAGGCTTTGTTAATTCATTTTCTTATGTAAAATTTTTTGCTACATACTGTCTGTGGCAGATTCTACAAAGTTTGAGACAATGTACTGTAAGAACGGCAGCTCTGGCCAGCTAACTGCAAAGGCATTGTGTCAAACCAATGGCAGTCTGTAGGTGCAGTGAACCTGTAAGTGCTTAACTGGAAAAGTAGAACCAATGGCATCTGAATTCTTGTTATTCTAGAAGTTACTTCTTATTATAACAGAAGAGAATGAGAAACACAGACCTCTGGAATAAGTGTATGAGATGGTTTATTTATTTTTCAATCTCTTGGTAAAATTACCTATGGACCTTATTTTTTGAAACCCTAATAAGTTTCTTGTTTGGCTAGAAAAAAGGCTGCAAGTAAAATACAATTCTGTTCATGTAGGAGAGTGATATGTTTCCTGCTGGGATAAGTCAAAAGCTCCTATATCTTGCCAACACAGAGAGGGCAGAATCATGTTCACTTATAAGTAAACCACAGCTATTATGTGGCCCCTACACGCCTCATGATGACAAATACACACCCCTGTAGAATGCAGACAAGGAGACCCAATACACTGATTTCCTCTGAGTTTTAGCTTTCTCTGACATGCAATACCCAACCCAAAGAGCTTTCTGGTTGATACCGTGCATTTCCCCTTAATTCACACCTGCAGGATAAAGTTGTATGGAAAGCTGCCCTTCTCACAACTTACCTCTTTATCCTCCTTGGCTGTGTTCAATATTAAGAGGTCTACATAGATTTGCATTAACTTAAGGAGTTTAAAACCAAGACACAGACATTTCAGGGAGAACTGACTCCAGAGTTGTGAGGTGACTAACATGCATGGGCAGTGGGTTCAGCAAGTGCAAGGTCACTGGGATGACTGAGCTTATTAATCACAATTATCACTTTTCTAGAAACTGATTTACTTAGTCAAACCTCAAGGGCATCAGATCAAAGGAAGATATTGCCACAGCCGGACTGTGTTTTCCAGTCAACTAGCCTGGTCTAGACAGTGTCCTGGCAGCTGTTTACCACAGCAGCAATTGATGAAAGAAATATAAAACAAAGTTTTAGATTGACTTCTAAAAAGGTTTCTTTCATTTCTTTGTTCTTCCGTATTTTTAGGATAGTTTGAGAGTAATGCCAAAGCCTTAGGAATGTCCTAGGTACTGATCCTTAGAAGTCAGAATACTCTTCCACAGGTAGATAGGAACATCAGGAAGAACAATATAGCTCACAGTACAGTTTTTTTTTTAAATTAAAAGACTATATTTATGATGAATCATCATAAAAAGCATATTTCAAACAGGCTAATGGCAGCATACTTTGTTTTTTTTTTAATTGTTAGTTTGCTTTAAGTTACTATAAACTTTAACAGGACACCGAAAAATTCTCTAAGATATAAATAAAATCATAACTGTAGAAATACAGTTATATGTCCTGGAAGTTCTCCCCCAAATGTACAGAAATTATAAAAGTGACTATTAACACACAAGAAGGAAAAACAAAAGGCCACAGAATTCAAACCCACTATGTCAAAAGCACAGCAAGACACACAAGGATCATGTGAAAATGAAAACAACAGAAAGCACACTGAGAGAATTCATGAACTGTACAGAAGCAAGATGTGAAAGTGATTATGAAAAAGAAAAATGGAAACAAACGAAAATCATTTCCGTAGTTAAGGAAAGCTGTTTCTCACCGTTCTGAACAAAATGGCTGAACTAAGAGCATCTGATTGGCTATGCCCATATACCCTCCTCCTCATCCTATGGGGAGAGATGACAAGGGAACAATGCCCCAGGGCAGCATGGGAATGAAAAAGAGTTGGTTAGTATTAAAACAAAGACATAAACATAATGTAGCAGAAAAGAAGTTCTTGGCTCTTTTTACATTAGGTTCTAATTCCATAAAATATCAAAATTAGTAATTAGTTTATTATTACATATCTATTCTTTCTTTTGCAGAAAGAATAGAGCAACATTAATCAAGTCGGAGCTTTTTATAATGAGTTGCCTCTTCCTTAACCTTTCTCCATCTTTGTTTCTCTCCCTCCAATTACTTCTAACTCATATCAAAACCCATTTCATTGAAAGGGTCTGACATGCATTTCACATAGGCTAGATACAATTATTTCTGGTATCAGAAAGCAGGTAGAGACAACACAGTGATTTCATGGTAGGGGACACCAGTCAGACAACTCTTCATTTTATAAGACTGGTCTATCTTCCCTCTAAAATATAAGGCATGCCTCAACTGGCTTAGTAAATATTATAGGAGTATTCTTCCTGAGTCTTAGAAAGAATAGCAATCTGGGTATCAGCTGCTACTTTCATCTGCACTGATTCTACAGCTTCTTCTAAGACAATGCCACAGCTGTCACTTAGTGGAGAGGTTTAACAGGGCAGTTTTCTTCAGCTCTGCAGTCATATGGATATAATTATTAGGCTATTATTTTTCCTCTTAGCTTTATATTTTTATATATTTTAAGGTTGGGTGTGACAGAGATGTTGAAACTGATTTTGGGCAATCTGTTCAATACTTTTCCCTACCCATCACCTTCAAGATCTTGAGAGAATTTTCTTCTTCCAAAACATAGCAACTCTTATGATTCCCTTCAGTTTCATCAAAGTCTTTTTTACACTGATGACAAGCTAAAGCAATAATGTTCCTTGAGAATGTCCTGTTCAAGGGATCCACCAGGAAATGTGGAAAGAAACTGCTTCAACTTTCACCTCTCCCATCCCCTTTGTTTTGGTGGTACTGGAGATTGAACTCAGGGCCTTGCACATGCTAGGCAAGCTCTCTTCCACTGAAGTAAATCCCCAGCCTTTAACAATCACCTTCAATAGGTGATGGGCAGAGACTTCATAACTGCAGCTCAATAAGAAGTAATTTTTATTCTGAGTCATGCTTCACTGAGCTTGAGAGAAAAGGGACTTGCTTTTCTAACAAGTCACTGTTTCTCATAGAAGTAGAAATCAATTTTTATCATCTCTATGCAATGATTTAAAAATAGTTCTCATAAATTATTCAGGCATATCTCTTAAGATAGTCAAAAGCATCAACTTTTTAAATAGGAATTATTTAGGAAAAAAGTTCAGTTTTTAGAAGCTGAATTAGCTATTTTCTTCTAATTTCTAACATGATACCACAAAAATACATGGATCTAAAAGTGTGCTTTTTAAAAAATGAAGCATTCAAGGGCAGTCTTACCTGATCTGGGGAGGGTCTATGATTCATCTGATTGGAATGGGAGGATTTGGGGTGGTCATCCTCATAGTTGTCAGCCATTAGTTTCATTCGATTTTGTGTCTACAAAGAAATGATTCATAGTTTAAATTTAGATAAAATCCCTATGACATACAGTAAAGCAACAAGTACCTTAAAAGCATGAAACTAGTCCTGTCCAAAAAAATCGGTTAAACCCAGGAATTTGGAGGATACTGTGAAGTGTTCAGCCACTGCTATTCAAATACTAGTACCCTAATCCTTGGGGTTACTGCATCTGGAGACAAGGTCTTTAAGAGGAAATTCAGATTCAGTGAAGTCAAAGGCTTGACTCCTAATTCAGAGCAACTGAGACACAAGTCCTCTCTGTAATTCTCTGCTATGTGAACAAGGAGAAGACTGCCTCTGCAGGTAAGGAAGAGGAAGACAGCTCACCAGGAAATGAGTCAGCTGAGACCTTGATCTTGGACCTCCCAAGCCTCTAGCCTTGAACAAATAGATTACTGTTATTTAAGCCACCCAGGCTATGGGTATTTTGTTGTGGTAATTTAAGCTAAAATAGGAAAGTACAGGAAAGATAATATTTTCAAAGCAAGCACTATTTATAGTACTTAATTTTATACTGACAAAGATTGGATTGTACTACATATACTTTTTGACTTTATGATACTTAGATAAGACATATATTCATTTTAATCTAAGAACTGACTCATCTTTTAAAACAACTGTTCAGCTTTTGGAGAGATTTTATATAAACAGTCAGATAATTGGTATTGGGGGAAAGTTATTTATAAATTAAATAATATGGTCATCAAGAAAATCTAAGAGAATTAAAGAGCTTATAACTTATTATAGAGTTTAGTAAGGTGATAAAGACAGAAGTTGCATACATAAAATTCAGTAGCTTTTCTTTATATTATCAATAAATAATTTAGGTTTTGAAAATGAATAAAATGTTCTAAAATCCTCCTCCTCCTCTTCCTCCACCACCACCATAACTAGTTAAATGACTGATATAGTAAACATCTTTGAGACTCACTCTGTGATTCAGAATATGAAAACATAATATATGTTATACTCATAAAATATTGTTGAAATGAACATTAAAGACGTGCTAATGGACTGAAGGAATGACTCAGTTGTTAAGAGTGTGTACTGTTTTTCCAGAGGACCCAAGATGAGCTCCTAGCTCACAATTACCTGTACCTCCAGCTCCAGGGAATCTGATTCCTTCTTCAAGCCCCTGCGAGTACCTGAACGCACATACACATATCTACCCTGATACTTTTTTTTAAATGCTAATAGTATATGATTTTAAAATGGTCACCATGAATAATCAAAGACTAAATTAAAGATTACCTGTGATTCCCCTATTCAGTGACTATCATTACTATCTAAGTGTTCCCATTCAGTTTCCTCCCAGTGAACATATAAAAGGAAGGCTCTTCTGATTCACCCTCCTTTCTGTGTCTAGTTCTATTGTACATGGTACTTTAAAAATCACTCTAGCTGATAGTGTATTTTGACATCTAGCAGGAGATGATGTCCTTTTTCCCCACCAGTTTGGCTGAGTCAAAATGTGACTGGTTATTTCTAACAGTTTTTTAAAATCAAATGTATGTTTTCTTTTTAAAGGCCAAAAATTTGTGTGCTGTTTTATTGTATGTTACAGCCAGCATATTTAAAAATAGTTATAACCTTGTGAAACAGAAATCCATGAAAATTCAGAGAGGTAGCTGTTAAGGACTGACAAGTAGAAGATTGTAAATTATAGCACATGTGTTACAGGGATTCTTTTGTATAGGCTTCAAACTTAGTTCTCTTGAATATTCACTGGTTCATGAACAGTGGCTTAACAAACCTCTGAAAGGTCAGACTATAGAAAGGAGTAGGTTCTGAAGGGATCTGTGCTTGAAGACACTCCAGTCAACAGAGGGTCACATTGAACATCCTGCAGACAGAACTGTTTCAAGTCTGCAGCTGCCTGGGAAACTTTCACGTGGTTGAGGCTGGCCTGCAGCCAGAGCTGCTGAACCACCTTCCTCATGGCGGCAACGCTGGAGGAACCCAACATAGCACATCCATTAGCCGGGCCAAGGTATCCTTCCGTGCGAGGGGTGGCAGGTCGCCAAATATATGTTTTTTAAACATTTTCTCCCATTCTGGGGTTACCTTTTCATTTTTATATTGGTTTACTCAGAGCCTCAATTTAAAAAATTTATTTGTGTGTGTGTGTGTGTGTGTGTGTGTGTGTGTGTATACATGTGAGATGGTGTCCTCAGAGGCCGGAGGCATTGGCTTTCCTGGAGCTGGAGTTACACACAGTTGTGAGTCACCTGACATGGGTGCTGGGAACCCAACTCCAGTTCTCTACAAGAGCATCAAGTGCTCTTCAACGATGAACCATCTCTCTGATCCCTTTTTTGCTCATGTTTTATGTTCAAATAAACTCCTCATAAATCTATAACTACATCAGAAGTTTAATAACCAGGGTCTTGTGGCCCATCAGGAGTTCCAGGCCAGCCTTGGCTACAAAGTGAGCTGGAGGCCAGTCTAGGTTGCATGAGACCCTGTCTCAAAAACCAAAACCAAAACCAAACAAACAACTTAGGGAAAAAACCTCTAGCAGGCAAAGGGCAGGGAGGATGAAGGACATCAGAGGCACAGGATGAGGGTAATTTGTGTCAGAGTTCCATCCCAGCAGTGTGCTCATCACATGAACTTTACTATGCTACTCAGGCTCTCTGTACTTCAGCCTGTTCATTTGTACAGTGAAGATGAAAATTCTACCTGTTCCATACTGTTTAAGGATGAAATCTATTGTCTAAAGTTCTTAGAATGACTGGTATATAGCATTCAGTTATGTTGGCTTGGAAAGAGACTGTTGTTATTTTATCTTTGTAAGTGTGTGTGTGTATATGTGCACACATGCCACAGTGCACCTGTCTCCATAGGTAGTCGGAGGACAACCTCAGATGTTAGTCTCCAGCTTCCACTTTGTTTGAGACAGTTTTACCAGGGTGTATACCAAGTTAGGTGGCCCAGGAGTGTTCAGGGATTCTTAGGTCCCTGCTTCCCATTCTGACATAGGAGTGCTGGAATTACAGACATACACTACTACTTCCAGTTTTACTCAGGTTCTAGGGATTCAAATCAGGTCCTCCTGCTTGCTTGCCAGAGAAGTGCTTCTTTCACTGAGCCATCTTAACAACTCAGGTTTTTTTAAAAAAATATTTTATTATTTTTATTTTATGTGTATGCGTGTATTGCCTGCATGTAGGTAAGTGCACCTGTGTCGTGCAATGCCCGTGGAGGACAGATAAGGCTGTCAGATCCCCTGGAACTGGAGGTACGGACAGCTGTTAGCTGCCTTGTGGGTGCTGGGACTCAAACCCGGGTCTTCTGCAAGAGCAACCAATGTCCTTAACTGATGAGCCATCTCTCTGGCCCCAACAACTGTTTTTAAAAGAAGGCAAATTAATTAAAGTTTTTAGAATAATGCTTGGTATACAGCGTTCGGTTAATGTTCATTTGGAAAGACTTTTTTCAAGTATGTGTAGAGGGGCTAGAGAGAGGGCTCAGCAGAGTACTGGAGTTCAGTTCTCAGTACCCATACTGGCCATCTCACAACTGTCTATAGCTCTAGCTCCAGGGGATCTGACTCCCTCTTCTGGCCTCCATGGGCATACACACACACACACACACACACACACACACACACACACACACACACAAAGAGGCATCCAAACTCATGTGCACACACACATACACATATATACACATAAATAAAAACTTTTTTACAATTCTTAAAAAGACCCAAAGTACATGTAGATTTGCTAAATAATCAATTGAACACTTAGTTGGTAAGTCAATACCCACTAAAAGAGAATTAATCAAGTGGGTGAGGTACTGCGAAAATTACTCAAAATACACCACAGAGATAAAATGGGATTGAAAATCTGAGAAACTAGGAGCTGTAGAAAATATACTAGTATTCATTGTAGAGGTATTTTGAGAAGAATCATGACAATCCAGAGGGGCAAATAGGAAAATTTTGTGTATGGGAAATGGAAATTGCAGAACAATTACAAGGACAACGAAGATGTTATATACTAAAATGTGAGGGGCTGAGAGGCTAGTAGAGTGGCTCTTAGAGGAAATTTAAACTGCTAAATACATATGTAAGACTAGAAATGAATGAGCTAAGCTAAAGCTCAAGAAATCAGAAAAGGAACATAAAATTTCAGATTTGTCTATCAGGAACTTACAATTTATACAAGTCCAGGAAAAAAATCATACTTACTTCAGAATGCCTTGTTCAGGGATAAGACTGTTAATAATTTAAATTCTATCTTAGGTGTTCTCTACCTGGAAAACTAACTACTGCAAGCAGCATCTAAGTATTAAAGCCCAATGATCTATTTTTTATATACTTATATTTTATGAAACTTCTGAAATACAGGAGAAATGCCTTGAAACTAAGGCAGAAATGATGTCCATTCTTTCCCACTGCTAGTCACTCTTGCAGGAATTTTTAAACAACAGCTTTGTAACCTCTCATCTCTATGAGCTCTTATTTGGAATGCACATTCTTTTTTTTTTCTGTTTGTTTGATTGTTTTAGACAGGGTCTTACAGCTGTAGCTCTAGGTAGATGGGAACTTCCTATGCAGACCAGGTGGGCCTCAAACTGTAGCAGTCCTCTTGCCTCTGCCTCCCAAGTGCTAGGATTACAGCTGTGAGGCACCATGCTTGGCCAGAAATTCACTGACTCTTAAGAAACCAAACTATGATTTTGTTTTCCCCACTTATAGGCTACTCATTAGCCTAGCCAACAATGTCCAAGACAATTATTGACATGAGAAGACATCTTTTGATGCAAGTTGGGGAAGATATTTTTATCTATGAAGATTTGGATGAATTTTTAAAAACTGTGATATTCCTTTGTAGTAATGTGTATATTTTTACAGTACCTTAAAATGAGGGTAGATTAAAGTTTTATTTATTACAACAGATTTATTTATTACAACATAATTTATTATGATCTTGGGTCATTAAATAATATAGCTAAAAGTACTGAAATCTCATACCCAAACTACATAATGTTGATAATATACTTCAGTGTAGCAAGTAGGCGTGTAAATTCTGTAGTAATCTAATTTGCTGTGACTCTCGGCTCAGTGACTTCCTAGGAGTGACTTAGGGAAAATTTCTTTAACTTTTCTCGGTTCTCTGTACAACAATGGTAATTTTACTTACAGAGTTGTGGTGAGGATTAACTGAGTTCATTCATGTAAGACATTAAAAACAGGGCTCAGCTGAATAAATTCTAGCTATTAATACTTTTGAGATGACTAACTGCATAAATTACTGTTTTGTAGAAGGCCATCCATGTGACAGTAAAGACAATGTAGTTTGGTAAATCACATAAATTATGATACCTTGTGTTCTAGTTTATTAAACATCATTTCTCATCCTTGAATGCAAGTATCATTTAAATTCCATATTTCACTTTTAATAAGTCAAAAGAGACCAAAAGAGGAAGGAGGAAAAGATTCTGTGGGAAATACTGGTCTGACTCCCAGCAAAGCCCAATCTGTCTAGTTTCAATCACGCCTAATGAGAACTGACAGATACAAGAAGCAGGGATGGGAAGGCACCGGATACGGCAAGAATCTACGTTGATTTATTTGTATCAATACAAATTCAAGAGGAATCAGGAACATAGAAGATTTCTGTATTAATTCCCTGTGGTATCATAAAAGACAGCAGTCTTGACAATAGGAGGGGCAAGTTTTATAGTAGGGAAGAAGGGTTAAAAAAAGAGCCTTATCAAATTGCTTATGAAGAATTTTCCTACATCCAGAATTGATGACACTCTCCCATTAATATACACACATGTAAAAAATTAGATGGATGAAAGAAAACTGGGATAAATTCAGACTTCCCTACATTTTTCAACCTCTTCAGTTACCTAGTACAAAGCAGAATTTATTTTAAAAGTATGACTTATTTCTTTGTAGAATTAAAATGTGCCTTCACGTCAATAGTAAAAGGAAATTAGATTAAGCATAAAATAATTTCTGGATTTTCAATGTTAAAAAATTTCACTTTGAAGGTGAGAAAGAATGAAAAATAGTGAAGAAAGCCTTTGGAACCTATAATACATCATTAAGCAATATTTATTTATTTATTCACAATAAATATTTATTCACAATATGGGTATTCTGGCAGGAGATGATACAGGAGAAGGACTAGTCACAAAGTTCCACAAAGCTCAAGGGATTTCAATTAGACTCAACTTAAAGAGGTCCTCTCTGAGACTTATTACCACACTGGTAATAAGTCTGGTAAAAAGTCAAAGACAAAAGAGAATTCTAAAGGCATCAAGAGGTATATGTGGTACAAAGGCCTGTAATGTCTGAACTTAGAGGTGCTGGCAGAGAATCAAGAGTTCAAGGTCAGAAGGAGTGATATAATGGGTTTGAGGTCACCATGTGCACACACCATGGCACAGATGTGAAGGTCAGAGGATAATTTGCAGGAGTTGGTTCTCTCCTTCCATTAACTGGGTCCAGGGACAGAATCAGGTCAACAGGCTTGGCAGCAAGAGACTTCACCTACTGTTGAACTCCTTTCTTCTCACTCCCAGCATTCCAGATACATTTTGAAAACATGGAGATTGCCTGCCTCTGCCTTCTGAGTGCTGGCACAAATAAAGATCCTTACAGGAATGTTAAGCATTAAATTTTGGAAGGATAAAGGCTGAAAAAGCCATGGGCAAAACTCTGTTCTTCAGAACTCACTCTACTCTGAATAACTAGAAATCTTTATTTATTTGTGTCTCTGTGTGCGGGTGTCAGATCCCCTGGAGTTGGAATTACAAGTAGTTGTAAGTTTCCCGATGTGGATTTGGAGAACCAAACTCTGGTTCTCTGGAAGAGCAGTAAGTGCTTTAAAACAATGACCCACTAGAAATCTTTAATCAAAGTATACTGAATACCTGTGTAAAAAGAACCTAGTTGGGATGTCTTTTTTATTTCAAATAGGCAGCACAAATTTCTAACAGTTATTGTACAAAGATTTTTTTAAAAAAAGTCACAAAGACTTGTGACATTTTCTAATCTAGTCCTATCAGGAGAATTCTATGCATTTTTTAGACACAGTCATTGATCTACATAGTATCTAATTATGAAAAATAACTGTATCGGATGTCGAGTATGAAATGTGAGGCCCTAAAACACATAGTGGCAAAGACAGTTCTGAGAAATAAGTGGATGCTGTCCCTGCCTTGCCTGCCCCCACTGCCCTCTGGCATCACTAATACCTGCTGTTTGAGCTGCTGCACCAGGCGATCCTTTTCCCGTTTGAGTGCAGCCACTTCCTCCTGGGTCTTTTTCTTAGAGGACGAAAGCTCCAAAAGAGCTATATTAGCATCTTTTTCACTAATGGCAGCCAGAAGAGCTTCTTGCCTGGAAAAGGAAGAAAATTATTTAAACCTTCAATTCTTTTAAGTTACTATTACCTTTGTTTTATGGATGATGAAAAAGATTTAGAGACTTTATAGTTTTCTCATGGTCACACCTGGAATAAATAGTACAGTACAGGCCTATTCAGGTTTTCCTGATTTCTTAGATGTCTTTATCATGCCATTTGCTCTCTTAATGACAAATTCTTATGTAAGCCAGTTCTAGAAGGACAAAGACTGCAGAGTTTCACCTACATAAGGGATCCAAAACAGTCAAACACATGGTATCAGAGCAGAATAGTATTTACCAGGGACTGAGGGAAGGGGCAAATGGGGATCTACTTTCTCAATTATGCATGGTGTGTAATTTCCAGAGATGCCCTGTATGACATTTTATAGTTAATGATACCATATTGGACACTGAGAAACTTAGGGTAGGGGTAGAGGAGATGGCTCAGTGGGGAACAGTGCTTGCTGTGCAAGAATGAAGATCTGATGAATTTGAATCCCTGGGCACCCATGTAAAAATCCTAGTAAACTTAGCATTGGGTGGTGGAGACAGGCAGACCTGGGAGCTTGCTAGCCAGCTAGCCTAGCTGAAAAGGTAAACTTCAGGTTCAATGAGACTTTATCTCAAGAAAATAAGGCAGAGACCAAAAGAGGACGATACTCGAAGTCCTCCTCTGATCACCACATGCACATGAATGCACATGAAAAACACACACAAACACAGACTCATATACAAAGTCACCCCAAAGAACAAGAAACAAGAGTAGCTCTCCAGGCAAGTATTATTTATC
>NW_008343559.1:1393020-1415041 GCF_000622305.1 Nannospalax galili | reverse complement strand
TTTAAGCAGGACTGAGGATCAAACTCAGGGCAAGAGCTCTACTACTGAACTACACACCAAGCCTGACAAAAACAACTTAGTATTTCACATTTTAATTGAAAAATTAAGAGCTCCTAGATACAGTTAGTGACTTTTTTGTTTAGTAGGTACAATCTTGTCACCTATATGCTTTACCTGTTAAATTCATTCCTTTGGTAAATACTATGTGTTAGATCATAGTCCTGTCCTTTTAAGAGTGACACTAAGAGGCCAGATCCACAACCTGAAGAAATCATGCCACACTCTTCCTTGGTTCTCAAGATTTTTCTTTGAAGGCTCTCCTCTGGGCCTCCCATCATCCTGTCCATGGTGGCTACCTCTCTTACTTTATCACTCTTTTTTTTTCTTGTCTTTTTGAGACAGGGTCTCTTGTAGCCCCAGCTGGCCTGGAACTCACTATGTAGACCAGGCTGGGCTTGAACTCATGGAGATCTGCCTGCCTCTACCTCCTGAGTGCTGAGACTAAAGGCGTGCGCCACCATGCCTGGCTTAAGCTAACTCTCTTAACACTCATTTCTGAAGGATAATTTTGTGTTAGCTCCTGAACCAACCCATGTGCTTCTTCTTTTTCTAGCAAACACTCAGTGGCTTCCAGATAAACTGAAAGATTATTGACACAACAAAACATTTTAATGTCCAGAATATAATGATTTATAAACTTTAATTTGCTTTGTTTATTTACTTAGTTATGTGATTAGCAAGTATGAGTGTTTGCATGCATGAAGATGAGGAAAACCTGTGGAAGTCCGTACTCCCCTACCGCTATCTGGGTCCTGGGACTGAACTCAGGTCACCAGCCATTAGGCATTTGTAGTAAATGCCTTTACTTAATGAGCCATCTTACCCGTCCTGATTTGTAAAAATTTTAGGAAAGTGGACTTAGAAACAGTCATCTGTGCCTGGGGAATGCTGAACATTGGTAATTCTACTGATCTCATTAATGCAAATTAAATTTATTTTACAGTTGTGACTTTACTGGCAACGATCTGTGTGTATACTCTGAGACATCACCAATTACTGGCGGCTTTGTTATAGGCAGATACTGGGGTCTCATTGGAACTTCTAGGTTCCTGTGTCTTGTAAGAAGGAACCGGACCAGGGATGTGCAGATAGTGGCTGAAGCAGGGATAGCTCATCAAGAAGAAAACATTTCAAAAGCAGAAAATGGGCCAGAGCTGGGGAACAGGGTCAGAGGCTGAATGGAGCAGTATAAAGAATTGAGACTTTTATAACTGTGGTTTTCGGGTCATTTTCATAGAATGCACTTTTTCTGTGCATGTCCTGTTATATGTCAGCCTTCCTGATGAGGGGTTTTCAGTGTCTCTCTTCCAACTGGCTGTAATAATATGCTAATTTTGATCTCACGTTCTACCCAACTCTCCTGCTATAGTATGGCTAACTATTCTGTTCATGTCCAAGAAGGCCAAAATCAGGGAGGCAGACATGAAAAATTTACAATCAGAATGAAATGGGTGAACAATTAGTCCCATGGTCCAAATTCATCCTTTACTAGATCACCTCTCATGTAAGAAGACAGATTTGATTTACAGAACTATATAAGGCTTCTGACCCAGGAAATGCTGAATCTGAGAATGCACTGCAAAAGCTTAACTTTGCTTCTGACTTTTGTTAAGAAAATTGAGCTTCAATAGCAGTTATATGGAAGAGTCTAGTAAAGCCACAAACTGGAAGAATACCATTTAAGTATTCTAAGGGATTTTCTTTATTTTGGATGAGTAGGTCTACTGAACTCTGAATAAGCAATACTAACAAATGTGGGTCATAGATCAGTTTACAATACGGAAATATATACCTGTTTAAGTAGTCTTTGCTGCTGGGAGAGAGGATCCTCAGGGATCCTAGTATTATTTTCTGCTGTTCCATGTTGTAACTCTAAGGCTTAAGCTCTCAGGCTCTAATCAGTCCCAAAGGGATAAAGACAGTCTAAATATATCTATTGATCACTTAAAAAGTACGTTGAGTGATGAAACGACTATAAAGCTGAAGGAGTGCAAGTTAGTGTAACTATGTACTGTACAGCTTCCTGACTGCTGTCAACTGCTGCTTCCTTTTGGAACATGAGAAGGTGGAATGAGGTGTACTTTCTCAATGAAGGTGCTGCATTTTTGTGTTCCATTATTAGAATCACATACTTCATACCAAACAAGAACAAAAGATGAATGAACATAAGCAATATAATTAGACTGAGTCATTGGCATCTTTAAAAAATATTTTATTATTTTTATGTGTATACATGTATTGCCTGCATGTATACAAATGCACCTGTGCTATGCAATGCCTGCAGAAGTCAGAAGAAGGCACTGGATCCTTTGGAACTGGAGTTATGGATGGTTGTTAACTGCCATGTGGGTGTTGGGAATCCTCTGCAGGAGCATCCAATGCTCTTAACCACTGAGCTATCTCTCTGGCCCAATCATTGGCATCTTTACAGAGTGCAGAATACAAAGAGGATGGGGATTTGAGTTCAATTTTATACTTAAGAAAAAAGCACAAAGACTGGAAGTGACATGGCTCAGCAGATAAAGGCTTGCTGTTGAACCTACCAACCTGAGTTTGATCCCTGGAATCCACATGGTAGAAAGAGAGAATCAATTATCCTCTGACTTCTACATGTGCACATGCACACATACAAATAAGTAATAAATAAACAAATGAAATAAAAAAGAAAGCACAAGGTGAAAAGGTAAAATTATTCTATATTGTTAAAGTATTTTGGTTGATTTACAATTCTTTCATAAAGAAAAAAATTGGCATCATGTGAAAAGCCTTGTAGTTTGACTATCCATAAGCAGACCACTCAATGCTTCATTTTCTCCACCTCCAACCACCTTTCCCCATATCTGTGTCACCTGTTTCTATGCCCCATAAATATTCCTAGACCCTATCCTGTGGAGACAGATATGCTATTTGGAGCATCTGTCTTCTCATGTTTGGCCACTCCACAAATAACTCTCCTTTGAAAAGCTTGACCTTTCAGTGATAGGCATACTGCATGGTGGGCAAAGTGGACCTCTCTTGGTAACACTTGGGACAGACCATCTTGAGAGAGTTCTCTCTCTGTCTCTCTGTCTCTCTCTGTCTCTTTCTCCCCCCTTTTCCCTCATGGTACTGGAGATTGAACTCAGGGCCTTGTGCATGCTAGGCAAACACTATCACTGAGCTACATCCCTTGAAAACATTTAAGATAGGCAAGGATGTTTAAGCAACATCAAATGTGGAATAATAACCTTTGCTGCTCCCCTAATATATCTGAGAGAAAGGACTATAAGGTAGGCTTGAACTTATGTGGTAGCTAGACTATAGCTCAAAAGTGTCTAAATTTACAACTTTTGTTAAAAATGCCATGCTTTTCAGAGGCAATGGAATTCAGAATGAAACAAAAACTGTGACATGAACTTGATTTTAGTCACTGCTTACTCAAAGCAGTCTTCTTTGTAAAAAGATACTTTCTAATAAAGGCAATATACATTCACCGAAGGAAAACAGACCCAGAAACCCACAAAGAAGAATAAAGAATTGTCAGAAGCAATTCCTTTTAAGTAGAGCCAATGGTTTGAGATCTAGAAATCAGGGCATAACACCAACATGGATATTTTAAAGAAACTGGACATTAATAGAAGTTGATCATTAATAACTTTCCTAACTAGATGCTACTCAGAAAAAGAAGTCCTGTTCGTACAATGTATCCTGACTGGTTTCTGGGAGAAAAATCAAGGGAGCAATAGGCAAAGATGAGAGGTAATGTAAGAATGCCACAGGCCCACAGCAAAAACTTCAGTTCTCTTCCTACCAAACTACTCTCCTTGTTCAGAATTACGAACAACCAACCCCTCCTCAAGTTGACTGTAGACCGCCTTTTCAAAGTGATTTCATGAGGAAGGAGCAGCAGCAGAAATGCGAGTGACTCAAGGGGCCAGATTCCCTATTCCTGGTGCTGTAACCAGCTGAACTTGCCCTCTGACCTGCAAAGTCTAATAGAATCAATATCTCCAAAAGACGTCTCAGCAGTTAAGAGCGCTGGCTGCTCTTGCAGAGGGCCTGGGTTTGTTCTCAGCACCCACATGCAACTAACAGCCATCTATAACTCGAGTTCCAGGGGATCTGACGTCCTCTTCTGACCTCCGTGGGCACTGCACGGCATGGGTACACTTACGTGCAATGCAGGCAATACACTCATACACATAAAATAATAAAAAAATTATACATATATATAAAGATGTCTATGAACGTGCGCTGATGTGGAACTTGAGCTTCAGAAAACATTAATGTAAAAGTCTTCCCTTCCAGAACAAAGAAAAGGCAACATGACACAATCAATGTCTATGTTCACATGCATGACCCTGTCACAACTCTGTAGCACAGAACACCTAATTAGCATGTATGTTAGCATATAGGAGAGACAAAGGAACTAAAATGTAAAGGGGAACTTAGAAAACCCTGGTATGGCAAATCCTGGCTGTGTTCGGGGCTCAGTCTTTGGATGTGAATTCACTGAGCCAGTACCAGCACAGGCAAACACTGCTTCCTGGCTGAAACTTCAGTGTTCCCTCTCTCTGTATGAACATTCCCAACGCAAGATCGCCCCGCCGTTCCTTTCCTGCTTCTGGGCAAATCTCAGAAACTGAAGACAATCAAAGGCAAAGCTGACCCCTTTTGATGATTTCTGAATCTCTGAGGACCACTGGCCTGTGAGCACCAGTAAACAAGAAACCGCAATCAGTCCTGGAATGGTGACCGGCAGTGAATCCTAAGCCCGAGCATGTTCCACAGAAATGCAGAGCAGTAAAAGCAGTGTGAATTACGGGACATTATGGAGGTTTACCATTCTCTCCCCCTTCAAGTTTGTACTTCAAACTGAAGAGCTGCATAATTACATACAATAAATTCCATAATCCTGAAAGCACTAGAAAAAGACCAGATGAAAGAAGGAGATTGGTGGTTTTAGCCATGCTAATGTCATGAGTATATAGGCATAGTTTAATTTACTACAATTTAGGTTAAATTTAAAATCCAAATTCTTATTGCTGTATTAAACAAACATTTGATTTTGTTGCCTTCTTTGTTCTTTAACCATAGTTATTCAGGGTGCACGGGGAAATTGCCAGGATTTCTGTTTTACTCTTCTATCTTATTTCCTGAAGAAATCTATTTGATTATGATTTTTTTTTTCTTTGCAGAGGTTTCAGAGTCTGGTAGACACATTAACCTGATTAATCCCTGTGAAAACCACAGTCCCTGGGAGAACTGCTGTGCAAACCTGATCTCTCACATTTTGGCCCTTCTGCTCTTTTATTTACATACTAGGGAATATCCTGGATGTAAAATGTCAACACCAAATCCACTTTTCCTTCATCATCACACATTTCCCCTTCAGTGTTAATGGAGCCACCAATGTCTTGGGTTCACAGGTGGACAGCATCTAAATAATCTGAGTCTTTCTTTGCTTCCCAAGGCCAATATTGAAGTCTTGTTCTTCTTTTCTAATAGTGTTTAGTGAACCCACAGGTTTATATGGGGTTGTCTTTTCATCAGGATTAAATGCATTTGCACTACTGTACAACCAATCTCTGTCAGAACTCAATCTTGCAAAATTGAAACCATATCCACTAAACAATAATTCTTCACTTTCCACTCCCCAGCTCCCGATAACCACCATTCTACTTTCTGTCTCTGTGAATTTGACTACTCTTGGTATCTTATCTATGTGGAATCCTGTAGTGTTTATTATTTTGCAACAGGTTTATTTCACTTAGTGTGCTTTCAAGGTTTATCCATATTGGGGCATATATCAGCATATCCTTATTCAACACTGAAAAATATTCACATACACACACACACACACACATACACCACGCTGTGTCTCCCTATCTGTGCCTCAAAGATATTTGGGTTGCTTATGCATTTTAGCTAATGTGAATGATGATGTCACACTTAAGTTTTAAAAAGTAACTTCCTTCTAGAGTCTTAGGTCATAGCCTGAAAATAAAGAACTTCTAAAGATTTTTATTTTCTGCTGTGAATATGTCTAAAATGTTTATAGCTTTTTTCTTTTTTTAGAGCTCTGGTTACTCAGTCTACTGTACAAATGCTGATATTACCTGACAGTTTTAATTGTTTGCCCAAAGTCTTTGCTTAAAATAACGGGAATACAGATCCCTCAAAGGGAATCTAGAATCTTTGTTTTATTCACTAATGTACCCAAGTACCAAGTACAGTTCTGACTATGTGGTAGACTCTTAATAAATGAACCTCTAAGTCTCCAATTCTGACAACATTACTGCCTGCTGGGGTGACCTCTGAATGGTTCTAGTATTTATACTTATTTTAAAGCTGCATTTCACTCTACTCTTAAGGCTCACCCCACCAATCCTGTACAGCAGCATCTAAGGCAACTGAAAAATAAGTCAGAGTAAGAAATATCAAGTTCTGGAAACACGAAAGAAACCAAGACTAGAAAGACATTACCAGCTTTAAGTCCAGTTATTTCACTGAAAGAAAAAATAAAGGGAAAAGAAAGGGCTGTGCTTTCCTTCAATTTGACAGATAATGACTGGAACATGAGGCTCAGTACCGAGTACTGTGGGGCTCTCCCTCCCCTCGCAGGCCGTTGGCCACCGGTCCACGAGGACAAAAGTGACGAACCGGGTCAGGATGGCCAGTGAGCACGATAGAACAAAGTCCTTCCGGGGAGGCAGATTCAGCGATACAGCTCCATTTATTCAGTGGGGGTTAGGGAAAATATAGTGTGGAGGCAGCAGCCAAAGCTTCAGCTGATAGGTGCTATGCCTAACATCATATTGAAAAAACCTGGGGGCAGTTTTATTGCTGGTAACTATGCCAAAGGTCATGTTCCAAATAAGGTCAGGCATTGGTGCTTGGCAGCACTTTCCAGATAAGTCAGGCAGAGAGTAGGAGGCCCCCTGCTGAGAAAGGGAGTCCTTCCATATAGCACTGAGCCCCTTAGAGCTATCTGGACAGGGAGGACTACAACCTTAGCAGCAGGATCCCCCAAGAGAGTACCACAATCTAAGAGGCAACATGAAGTGGAAAGCATCCAAGGGAAGATTGTGGTGTTTCTAAGCCACATTACAGTTGTACCTGAATAGATAATCGATGTGACTCTTAGCATGAGGTTTTAATAGCCAAGAATAGACACAAACTCCAAGAATTTGTTCATTTGGATCTCTCACAGAACTGTGCTCCAGAGCCAGGCTTCACTCACTTTTATTCAAACAGTGTCTCCAGCATCAACTGGAGAAACTATAAGCTTGGATCTACCTTATCTTATCAGATAATCTTACTGTTTGATCCCTAGGCCTAAAATATCTCATATACACAATGTCAAGCATTCTCCTCAATTATTCTGTTTTCAATGAGGCTATTTCTAGTGCTTTGAAATGCTAATTCAAGCAAACCCACATTCATTCACTATCTAGGGTGGAGGGCAAAATAGAGTCTTGAGGGATCAAAGTCAAGTGCTCAGGTCACAAAAGCACAAGGCTCAGTGAGCTTGTCTGCATTATAAATAGTAGCTCTTTTGGTGTAAGATTGAGTAAAAGTCAGTCCAGATTCTGTTATTGCTACAGTAGACGACAAGAAGAGTTATAAAAGGCTAACCCAGAAAGTCTTGCCAATAAATATCAGATGTATTAATTAAGAGTATGGCTCAGCAGTCAAGAGCATTGGCTATTCTTGCAGAGGACCTGGGTTAAGTTCCCAGCACCCACACTGTTACATTTAGAAGAGCAGAAAAAAGAAGTTTAAAGTTAAGAAATAAGAGCCAGAGCCAGACCTGCAACAGGCAAAGAATATGTTCCTTTTATTCAGAACATAGCAAAGGGCCTCTGCTGTCCATGGAAACAGGGGTCAGCAAGCATAAACAGAGAAATCTGGATTTATATATGAACTCTGCTGAAGGCAGCTGTAGGAATTTGCTCAGTGTCAGGTGTCAGGGGTCAGTATCCTTGGGGTACTTGAGGGTCTCCTTCCTGAGGTTATTTTCTCAGGATGAGCAGGCAGGTTATGGTTTGGCACAGCAGGAGTTAAGATGACTCTACAAGCAGTCTCTCTTAGCCAGGGAAGTGACCAGTTGATAAGTCCTGATCAAAGGCCAAGTCACCAATTTGGGCCATTTGGCTACCTTGAGGAATTTATGTCTTTAAGGAATCGTATGGTTCTCCTGAAAGTTACACATTCTATCACATATAAGGGCTAACAACCATTTCAAACTCCAGTTCCAAGGTATCCAATGCCCTCTTCTGACTGCCAACAGTATTTCACCCATAGGTGCATTTATATATGTGCAGAGAAAACACCTGTACAAGTTCAATACTTGAGAAAATAAAAAAAATATAATCAGTATCATTCGTTTAAAACAATAAGGCTGGGCATGGTGGTGCACACCTTTAATACCAGCACCAAGGAAGCAGCGACAAGCAGATCTCTGTGAGATCAAGTCTAGCCTGGACTACATAGCAAGTTCCAGTCCAGCTGGGGCTATAGTCAGACCCTATCTCAAAAAACAAATAAAATAAAATAAGTAATAAATGAATAAAACAAAGAAATAAAAAGAAATAGTACCTCCTTCACTTACTAATTTAAAAAATGGATATTTTGGCCTTTGCTTTTTTTTCCTTATCTTCTATTTTTTAGTATCTCTCATTGTGATAAAATAGATGTAACATAAAAATGACCATTTCATTAGTTTTTACTGTACAATTCAGTGGCATTAAGCTCATTCACTCTATTGTGCAACAATCACTGTCATGTGCCTTCAGAATGTTGTCACCATCCCTGAGACTCCCCTCACATAAACAGTGCAAATCCTTGTTTCAAACCTTGAGAACCACTATTCTACTTTTGCACTCTATAGATGGATATGTGTGTGTGTGTGTGTGTGTGTGTGTGTGTGTGTGTGTGTATCAGTACTCTGTTCCTCTTTCAGGCTGAAGAGTATTTAATTGTAAATATATCCACATATTTTGTTTATATATCCATCTCTCAAGAGTTTTGGCTTGTTGTTTCCTGACTATTGTGAATAATGTTTCTATGAACATGGAGGTAAAAATATGTCTGTGAGTTTTTGCTTTCCGTTCCTTTGAGTAATCCTTTAATTGGAACTGATAATCTTTTTGTTTTGGGGGACTTAGCACATTGTTCCCCATTTCAGCTGCACCATTTTATTTTATTTTATTTTTATTTTTGAGACAGGGTCTCCCTGTAGCCCCAGCTGTCCTGGAACTCACTATGTACATTATAAGGACCAGCAAGTGCAGTGGGTGAAGGCACTTGCTGTCAATCCTGACAACTGGAGTTCAATCCTCAGGACTCACATGGTAGAAGGCAAGAACGGTGTCCCACAAGTTGTCTTCTCATGTCTACACAAAAAATATGGCAACACACACACACACACACACACACACACACACACACACCACACACAAATAAATGTAAAAAACATTCTAAGGACCCTATATCTTGGGGCTGGAGAGATGGCTCAGAGTTAAGAGAGCATATTGCTCTTGCGGAGGATCTGATTTTGGTTCCCAGCACTGATGCCAGGTGGCTCACAACTGACTGTACTTCCAAGCTCCGAGGGATCTGCAGCCTCTGGCCTCTGCAGGTAACCCCCCCACAACGTACACATAATTAAAAATATTCCCAAGGGGCTGGAGAAATGGCTTAGTAGTTAAGAGCACTGGCCGTTTTTGCAGAAGACCCAGGTTTGATTCCCAGCACCCACATGGTGGCTAACAACTGTCAATAATTCCAGTTCTAGGGGATCTGATGCCCTTTTCTGGTCATTGGGCACTGTATAGCATGGGTGCACTTACATACATGCAGACATAAAACTCACACACATAAAATAAGTAAAAAATTTAAACATCTTTTAAACATTAGATTTTATTTTATTATCTTTTTTTTTGTCTTTTTAAGACAGGGTCTCCCTGTAGCCCTAGCTGGCCTGGAGCTCACAGAAATCCACTTGCCTCTGCCTCTCAAGTGCTGGGATTAAAGGCATGTGCCACCACACCTGGCTTTAAAATCTAATTTTTAAAAAGAAAAAGATCTAAGAATTAAAATAGTCCTATTATAAACATGCATTGCAACATAGAGGAGATATCTGTATTTTGAAAGAATTGGAAAGAAAAACAACAAAAAGAATAAAGTAAAACTAAGTATTATAGTTTTCATAAAAAGCAAAGACAACTTCTAATTAGCCATCATATTGGTGCTAGGAACTAAACGTAGGTCTACAAGAGTACCTAGTGCTCTTAACCACTTTGAGACTGTACTTCAATGTGTTGCTTGTGGTGGACTACTCAAGTGATTGCCCAGTCTTACTTCTAAATAGGCTTGGACGATAGGTATACACCACTACATCAAACTAGAGAATTTTTGCTTTAAGAGTGAAGACTGAGAACAAAAAATGATTTGGGATTTACTCATAGAATTCAATTTGGTATCTTCTGGATTAAGAAGATAAAGTTGAAGAACATTCTAGCTATAAAAACTTACCATTCTATTAAAAAAGATAAGCATATATACAGGAGGTCCACACAATGACATTTTTAAACTATTTATTTTGGCTCCAGTGTAAGTTTCCCAGTCTAACATTCCAATTATTTATACCTTTCTTATGTTCCACAAATATATGCTGCCTTCTCCTTTCTCAGACTTTTACGCCCTTGCACGTACAATGGCAGTCTTCTGCGCCCCCTTTGCACCTGCTGGTTCAGCTCAGTTCAGTACACATATCCTAAATGCCTTCTGTGTGACCATGGTTACAACAAGTGCCAAGGAAGCCAAAATGGGGACTAAATCTTGAAATGCTAGCCTGAGAAATTTTCTTGCAAAGCTGGAGCCTGGTGAGCAAGGAGTTGGAAGGCCCGAGACCCTTTGAAGATCTGCGGCAGATAGGAAGCTTTGATAGATTGTGTTGGGTTAAAACACAAGCTTTTGGATCCTTCTAATTGTGACTTACTTATCTACTGCTAACCAGTAGACAGTTCATGAGAGAACTGATTTCTTCCAAAAATTATTTGTGAATGACACTTATAAAAATAAAATTAGAAGATAAACCCTCTTTTATACATCAGATTACTTATGGATATCTGGAAGTTCTGACTTTATAACTCATGTTCTACCATGAAAGCAAGAATTTTAAATATACAGAATCTTGTATTCTGCATATTTTGTTAGAAAACAATATGTGACATAATTTTATAAATGTGTTAAAGTTTTCAAAGACCAAGAGAATAAGCCACAGACTAGAAGAAAATATTTGCAAAAGATATACCTGACGAAGGACTGCTAATCAAAAATAAAGAAGTCTTAAGATTCAAGTGAACAATGAACATATGGGCCAAAGACCTGGATGCCTTAAAGTATAGATATATTTTTGGCTCAAAATCGAACATCCCATGTAAATGGTAAATACAATTCTAATATAACTTCTTTATAAGGATTTAATAATCCAATGAAGCTGAAGATGTTAGCTAGACTTCTTACTGTGACATAGTACAGGCAATCATAACATATAAAAAGACATAAAAAGACGATTGATCACTGACTTAGTAATACACTACAGTATAAAAATTTATTTAAAAACATATGGGTAACTATCTAAAAATTTCAAGTCAATTCCACTTTATAGAAATGAATTCAAGAGAAGATATTAGTGACAATAGTACCGGACTACATCTTAGAGCTATTTTTCACATTTGTAAGCAATGAATCAAAGGGTGGACGGATAAAAACAGGACACAAACAGCCCATGGCTCTATCCAAGAATCCTGAACATAAGCAGCTCTACAACTGTATGTCACATAATAGGAGAGATTTCTTGGACACGACATAAGCTGCTCTGCCTCTGTCTTGTCTTTAAGGATTTATGGCAGTGCTCCAACTAAAGGGCTATCCCAGAGACCATGTGTGGTGTACATATTTGCCATTCCTACTGTGGTAATGGTATAAATAAATCATGGGCTTGGGTCAGAAGATCCAGCCTGTAATGTAGTTCATGGACCCAGCAATACTATCCCCTAGGACTGTGCACTTTATTACAACAGACCTCAGAACAAGATATAATTTCCTGACTTAAGAAGTGGCTTTTAAATCAGGATACCTGGACAGCCCAGGAACCACTTAAAAAATACAATAGGTCTTAACCAACCACTGAATTTTAGTGCCAGCTGCACTTGCTTGAAATCTGTTCCTTTTAACCCTAAATACTAAATTCAAAATGATACCCATATGAAGTATATTACTGTATCAGCAGTAGTGTAGAATTAATTTAATGCCTCACATCTTATCTCTATGGTTCCATTTTCCCTGACTTTATTTTTCCACAATAAAAATAATATTCCACATATAAGTAATATTCCACATATCCACCCCCCCTCCACCCCCTGCTCCAGTTGGCCTAGAACTTGTTATGTAGACCAGACTGGCCCCAAACTTGCTGGGATCCACCTGCCTCTGACTCTGAGTACTGGAATTAAAGGCACGCACCACCATACCTGGAAAGAACTTGTTACTCTTTAAGTTCTACGAACAACCACCAAGTTGTCTTGTATGTTTTCAACTCGTTGAATAAAATCCTTAAAGTGACTAGAACAAAGACAACTATATTTCTCAGCAGCAAAAACTTTAAAGACAAGATCCCACACAGTTTCTAGCTAGAATAAAGCATTCATCTTAATCAGTCTTCCTTTACAGATTTACTGACACCTCTAAGTGAAGGACTAGTTGCATACTAACACTCTTTTGTGTTTCTTGTGTAGCCCTGGAGAAAAAGAAGCGTGAACTTTGCTATTATAAATACAGGAGTTATTCCAGTACCCTGGTCTTCTTGGGCCAACCTAGGAAAATTTGCTTAATTTAATAAAGATGACTTGATATATAAGTTGTGGACAGTTTCCTGTTTATATATATATATATTACTCCACAGTAGACAAGGACTCACCTCCCTGGGGCAGTGGGTTAAAATTTTTTGACATCAGATTTAATGTTTTAAAATTTCTTCTTTTATTTACTTTTTATTTATTTTAATTTATTTGTGTGTGTGTGTGTGTGTGTGTGCGCGCGCGCGCGCACATCCATGCATGTGGAAGTCAGAGGACAACTTGCAGAGGTCAGTTCTCTCATTTCTCCATGTGGGTCCCAGGGATTGAACTCAGGCCATCAGGCTTGGCAGCAAGTGCTTTTACCTGCTGAGTCATCTCATAAGCTTCACCCTTAATGATAATTTCTTTAAATTCTTTTTGTAAGCACTTCTGATGTTCATTTTCCTGTAAATAAGCAAAGACTTTGGGCAGATGGGACAATTTGACTCCCTAGGTAGCAGACAAGCTACCCTTCTGCCAACACCAGGTGTTTTGAACATTCCACAGACACCTTGAGACAACTGCATGACTATATAGCTGATTGTCAGTTTCTGAAAATGCAGTCTCAGCCAAGACTATTTCAAATGGTCGGCATTAGACTTTTTGCTATCAAAAGCCTCCATGAATTCTAGATGACCCTGTAACCATTTCACCTAGTCCAAAAAGGGAACATCTCCCTTAGTGGCTTAGCAGAGGGACTGCTGTGACTGGTGTGAAAAAGGCAAGGCCGTGATTAGTGCAAACACAAACCCTGCATGTGAGGTAATCTGTGATTGGCCCAAATACCCTTCTCTGGCTATGTAGCAGGCTTCTTAGGTTCACTCATGTTGGGTCAGATATGACACAGTCCTGAATTGACACATGCTCCTGTGCTGCATTTTTTGGTGCTGCAACATCAGGCCCAACAAAAAATTTCTCTCTAGCAGTCCTTTCTTGCCTATTGTCAGGACTGCATGCTGAGCTGGTAACACGAAGAAAAGCAGCAGAGATGGCACAGCAGCTGTCACCATAGAGGCAGTAATGGCTGAGCAGTCAGCTGGCCAAGCTGTGGAAATGGCATGGGAGCAGGTTATTAGACAGCTGAAAAATCATCTTAACAGAGTGGCCAGGGTAGGGAGAAGGATGGTGAAAATAGACAGTAAGAGAGGAAAACAGACAGAAAGCCGAGGATGAAGGACAAAAGGCTGTAAGGTGGCAGGAAAAAGAAACCATGGATCCTGGTTGCCTCAAGAGTTCCAGAGATCTGTCAAGTCTTCAGGTCAAGGAACTCAGATGCTCATGGCCAAGAGCATAATAATGGCTGGTGTTTAGGGCCAGGAAATCTCAACTTCCTAAGCTGATGCAGTCAAGGGCTGAGGAATTATGACTTCCTGGGTTCTAACACATGTAGCACTAAGGGTATTGATGCCCAAAGCCTGAATGAAAATTGTAAATACTAGAGGGCCCTGCCTGCTGTTAAAATTTATGCATGTACACCAGTCAGATCTCAAAATGTCAATTTCCTTGCTCATTAAAAAAATATACCTGGGGGCCAACGAGATGGCTTAATGGATAAAGGTGCTTGGCTCCAAGCCTGATGACTTGAATTTGGTTCCTGAAACTCATGGTGGAAGGAGAGAACTGGCTTCTGTAGCTTTCTACTTATTTCCAACATGTTCAATGTGGCATGTGTATGAAACACACACACACACACACATGCACATATACACAAATTTATTTTAAAAACATTAAAAATATATATAGTTGGGGGCTGGAGAGATGGCTCAGCAGTTAAGAACACTGGTTGTTCTTGCAGAAGACCCAGGTTCGAATCCCAGCACCCATATGGTCGCTAACAACGCAATACACTCATACACATGAAATAAAAATAATAAATAAAATATTTAAAAAAAAATAGAGAGAGAGTTGGGTGTGGTGATGTAATCTGTAATCCCAGTACTTGTAGGGCTGAGGCAGGATAAACCACCCCAAACTATATATGAGATGCTGTTTCAAAAAAAAAAATCAAGGACTAGGTATACTGCTCAGTGGTAGAACACTTGCCTAGCATGCACAATGTGCTGAATTCCACCCTAGAACTTGGAAAAAGAAAAAAATCTGTCACATGCTACAATATTGGCTAAACCTTGACGACTATGCTAATCGAAATGAGCAAGCAAAAAAAAAATTCACCTTATGAGAAGTGTCTAAAGCAGCCATAATCACAGAAACAAAATGTAGAATACTGCTTGCCAGAGGCTGGGGGAGGGAAAAGAAGAATTGTTTAATGAGTACAGAGTTTTTTTTGCAAGATGAAAATATTTTAGACAACTGTTTCACAAAATTGTGATTGTGAATATACTTAACACTAACAAATGGTACATTTGAAAATTGTTGGGATTATACATTTTATGTTCTACAACTATTTATAATAAATAATTTTAATACAAACTAAAACTTCAAATTATAAAAAATATGGTAAATATTCACAGAGAATCCTTACAGAAGTATATTCTTGAGCCACATCTGACACATAGCACACACTGAATATATTCTAATGACTGCACACAGATTGAGTAACCTGGATTTCTCTAACTAGAAATTTCTATCCCTAGAACACAGTATCTGTTTTGTCATATATTTCCTATAGTATAGAATGAGTGGCCATTTGAGGGCAAATAGAAATGTGGTAGAATAAAGTGAGAACATATTATTTTGAGTTAAAATACAAGAACTGGAAAAACATCATGTCCTTAACAAAAGAGGAGCAGATAAATAATGGGGGACATATTGTTCAGTGAAATAGTATGTTGTTATAAATAATAATTCCGCTTGACATTAATTGATTTAGAAAGATTTTAATATTTACTGGTAGGTAGGGAAAATCTTGATGTGAATATAAAATGCAGCTTATATTGTCATATATCAAATAATCAGTTTTAGGGAGGATCACAAGTGATTTTTACTTCCTTCTTTATGAAATGTCTGAATTTTTACAAAGCACGTAGTATGCTTATAACAAGAAATACCAAATCTTTCTACTTTAGGAAATAAAAATTAGGAGAAAGAGTGCAGGGAGATAGGCAGCAGGTTGAGTGAGCTAAATCTTAACCTTTTATAGTACAGGAAGAACAAGAAATAACTTTATAGGGCTAAAGTTTGCGAATGATGCTTTAACCTTATGAAAAAACAAGTCACTGTAGGAAGTGATCCTGGAGGCAGAGGCAGGAGTAGTACTGGCCTTTCTTATAGGTCTTCTGGCACTGTTCACTTTTTGTCTTTGCCATGTATATGTTACTTATAAATTTCACTAGAGAAACCATGGAAAATAGTATTTACAAAGTAAAGCTACTGCTCCTACTTATGTAATAGGTGATACTGGTTTTTAGCTGTTACACAAAGGACATTGTTAAAGCTTCAGGGCTGAATCCACTGCTGCTGGGTTCAGGGTCTAAATATTACCACCTCAGCTTTTACAGTTGTCTTCCATTGGGAATTGTTAAGCTATTCTCCAGAATTTCTTTAAAAGAGAAAAAAGGCAGAAGAGAAAACATAGGTCAAAGATCCTGGGAGCTTTTAGCTTAAATCATCTCCAACTCCTCCCTTTACTGCAATCCCCATATATTCCTCTGTCATTAAATCTTCTGCTTATTCCACTTCCTCAATATTTCTTCATCAGCTGCCTCTGACATAATCCTCATTCATTTTCTTCCCTTAACGACTTTAACATTCACTTTTGGGGGGGCATCTTAAGAATTCACATTTCCCCTTTCAGGGAGGTAAGATCTGGAACGGGATGAGGTGACAATGGCAATCAAGTTCTAGATTTGTTCTTTTTCATATAGTGGTATAGATGGGACCATGGCTCACTTTATTACAGTTTTAGTTTCTCCCACTATAAAATGAGTGTGATGAAGGCAGCTCTCTCACAGGCTGTGGTGAGGCTTTTTAAAGTTAATATACACACTTGGGAAATATAAAACAGTATTATAATTGCTTTACTTAGTGTATTTTGTATTCTAAACTATGTGTGTGGCTGGTTTTGTTTGGTTTATGACAGTGTTTTGACATATGAGATAAACTAGAAATTAAGAAAAAAGTTATTTCTAAGATTAAAAGAAACCAAACTAACTTCTACATAGACATTTATTCACTCATTATGTAAGCTTTACAGAGTCAAGAATGAAGAAGACAAAGACTCCTTGTCTCCCTTGGGAGCAGAGACTGTCCTATTCATGCCTCTACTGTCAGCAAGCAGACGGCCCCTACCACTGACTCCAATTGCTCCTAATTCAGTAGGAAGAAAATGTATGCACATGGTTTTAAAATGTTAAGCAGTAAGACAGGTTTAGGAGCAAACTTCAAGGTAGAGCTGGCTTCCTATTATATTGTCATTGTTCATGGAAGAGGTATCACCTCACCTGAGGGGGTCACAAGGGAAGGGGAGAAAAGGAGAAAGAGGAAAAAGTGTGGAAGGAGAAAGACTACAAGGGGGGTACTCAGTGCTAGGGAATGGGGAGCAATAGGAAAGGATCAGATTATAAAGAATCTTCATTTTTTAAGGGGAAATAATAGGACTACACACCAAAAAGAAAAGCATTAACCCAAAAGAGCTTGAAGAAAAACTGGCAAAGGACAAAAGTAGAAATTAAGATGTTGCAAAAATACAAGAAATGAAATAGAACAACTGCTATGGGGGGAAATAAAAAGATATGAGGCCATTTCACAACAACAGGATATATGAATGAAGCAGTAGTGAGTGACAGGTCAAAGAAAGAAGTTAGGAATGAGCTATTTGTTTCTGGCTATTTGTGAGTCACATTTATTGATGCTAAAAACACTGAAGACTTTCGAAAAGCAAATGATAAGCACACTTTTAGGTATGCCAAGACTGTGGAATGTTCAATAGATCACATATGGCTGATGGCCAATACACAGGTCTAGAACCTAGAAGACAAATGTGGACTGATCAGAGTAAGCTACCTGTGTTTGGAAGGTGTCAGCACTGATGTCATTATATAAGGCAAAATAATTTGGAAGAAAGCTTATGAAATAAGAGAAGTGCAAACTAACCCATAGAGCTTCAACTACAAGGGAAAGAAAAAGCAACCTTTTAGAGGACAGTTAAAGAGGTAATGGAAAGTCAAAACAATTAAAAGCAAAAATAATCCTGTCAGTGTGCAGAACTTATTACACAAGAATTGCATGGAGAATGGATATTGTTTAATGGTTTATAATTATGTGAATAAAGGGTCTTTACCTAAAAAATACAAAATAGTTACTACAAAATAGTTTTATAAGAACCTCACCATCAGAGTATGAGATATTATTAGTCATGAGTCTGTAAGGCACATGAAAATTATAATTGTCACTTTAGAAGAAATGTCTTACATTTTTGCCTACAGTAATTGTTCCTTGATTCATAGTTATAAATTGGAATTAACTAATAAACTTAATAAACGTAGGATATAAGATTTACAAACCAAGCCTTTAAGATAGGAGACAAAATAATTGCAAAATGTGCTAATCTTTAATATTAGATATAAGCAGTGTTAAATATTTTTCAAAACCTAGAATTTACAGATCAGTGTCCTTTAAAAATCACATTCATTCATTCATTCATTCATTCATTGTGTGTATGTAGGGAAGGTGTAGTAAGGGCCTTTACCTGCTGAACCATCTCACTAGCCTCTAGGGATCAGTGAGTATTAATGAAGGTATGTGCTAGGTCACATTTACCAAGAACAGAAACATCTTGGGTCCTAGTAGGATGCCAGTCAATTTAATATATAATACCCACAGAGTTTTGACATTACTATTCACAAACAGCAAAACTAAAAGTTACTGAATTTTCTTTTTTTTTTTCCATTAGAATTTCCCACTTTATTCTGTGTACTGTTAGTACAAAGATAAACTCAAACATGCATTTGTTAGCCTCAGGGCTCTCAGATGTGGTGGGGAGGAGAGCAAAAAATGTCCATCTTGTACAGGAGTCATCTGCATCCTCTATATGGGGAGAAGGTGAGAGAGGGGCCCAGAGGCCAGAGAGCCTGGTACAGCATTTCACATCTGCACAGGGATTCTGTGAAGTCCAAGTCACACCCCCCTCCCCCCGTTTTTTTCTTTTAAAAAAATATTTTATTCCTCTGCTTCCCTGGGCTTGCACTACCCGCTGGTCTCTCTCAGGGGTAAGTGGATCCGGCCCACCAAGCCTTGACTCTCCAGCCTCATTCACCCTCCCATCTCCCCCGTCCCACTCCTCCTAGCCTGGGTCCTGTCCCATTCCTTGTCTTGAGGCCCCAGACACCTGGAAAACCACCACCGCTTCCCATCCCTTTGCATCCAGACCAACCCAGTTCCTTCTCATGGCCCCAGAAGCCCTCTGGGCCTGGTGCCTCCCTCACTTCCCTCTGCTTCCCTGGGCTGGACAGCCCACCAGCTTGTTTCCTGGACGCTTGGGCTGACCTCTCACTCGGGGCCACCACTGCTTCGTGATCCCTTACATGCAGACGGACCCAGTTCCTTCTCGGGGTCCCCAGGAGCCCTCTGGGCCTAGTACTGCCCTCACGCCCCTCTACTTCCCTGAGCCTGCATGACCCGCTGGCCTCTCTCCAGGGTAAGTCCATGGCGCCCTCTCTGCGTTGACTGCCCCAGCCTCATTCACCCTCCCATCTCCCCCGCCCATCTCTCCTCCTAGCCTGGGTCCTGTCCCATTCCTTGTCATGGTGACCCAGACATCAGGGAAACCACCACTGCTTCCTGATCCTTTGCATCCAGACCAACCCAGTTTCCTGGACACCAGGGCTGACCTCTCTGCCCGGGGCCACTACTGCTTTTCTTTCAGGTTCTTTCTTTTCTTTTACCTCCCAGGTTCCTTTCCATTTTCCTGGTTCCTGTAGTTATGTCTGGATACATACTCACTTATCAGGGTTTGGTTCTAGGATCCACAGGAGGGAGAACATACCTCGATTTTTTTTCTGAGTCTGTGTTACTTCATTTAGTATAACAGTTTCTAGTTCCATCCATTTACCTGCAAATTTCATGATTTCATCTTTCTTTACTCCTGAGTAAAACTCCATCATATAAATGAACCACATTTTCGTTATCCACTCGTCCATTGAGGGACACTTACGTTGCTTCCTCTTAGTTATTGTGAAAAGAGCAGCAACAAACATGGACGTACAAGTATCTCTGCAGTAGGATTAGTTTTTTAGGTATATGCCGTGGAGTGGTATAATCAGATCATATGGTAGATTCATTTTAGTTTTTTAAGAGTTCTCCACACTGCTTTCTGTAGCGGTTGCACCAGTTTGCAATCCTACCAGCAGTGATTGAGCATTCCCTTCTCCCCATATCCTCACCAGCATTCGATGTCATTTGTTCTCTTGATCTCAGTCATTCTGACTGGAGTAAGATGAAATCTTAAAGTGGTTTTAATTTGCATTTCCCTAATTATTAGTGATGTTGAACACCTTTTAAGATGCTTCATAGCCATCTTTACTTCTTTGGAGAACTTTCTGTTCAGCTCCTTAGCCCATCTTTAATTGGGTTACTTGTTCTCTTGATTCTGTTTTTTGAGTTCGTTATATATTCTGGATATTAAACCTCTGTCAGATGTGTCACTGGTGAAGGTTTTCTCATTCTGTGGGTTTTCTCTTCACCTCCCTGGTTGCCTCCTTTAATATACAGAAGCTTTTTAGTTTAATGAGGTCCCATTTATTAATTCTTGTCCTTGTTTACTGAGCAATTGATGTCCAGTTTAGAAAATTCTTTCCTACACCTATATCTTTTGGTCTTTTTGAGACAGGGTCTCCCTGTAGCCCCAGCTGTCCTGGAACTCACTATGTAGACCAGGCTGGCCTTGAACTCACAAAGATCTGCCTGCTTCTGCATCCCAAGTGCTGGGACTATAGGCATGTGCCATCCTGGGTTGGAATTGACTTTTGTGCAAGGTGAAAGATAGGAGTTTAGTTTCATTCTTCTACAGGTGGAGATCCAATTTTGCCAGCACCATTTGCTGAACATGCTGTCTTTCCTCCAGCGAATGTTCTTGGCCCCTTTGTCAAATATCAGGTGGCTAAAATTGCAATTACTCATATTTGGGTCTTCAATTTTGTTCCATTGGTCTATGGGTCTATTTTTATGCCAGTACCATATTGTTTTTATGACTATAGCTCTGTAATACAGCTTAAAATCTGGTATAGTAATCCCCCCGGCATTGCTCTTAGTGCTCAGGGTTGCTTTAGCTATCTGAAGTCTTTTGTGCTTCCATATGAATCTTAGGATGTTTTTTTCTTCAATTCTGTGAAAAATGTCATGGGGATTTTGATTGGCACTGCATTGAATCTGTAAACAGATTTTGGCAGGATGGTCATTTTCACAACATTAATTCTTTAAATCCATGAGCATGGGAGGTCCTTCCATCTTCTGATGTCTCCCTCAATCTCTTTCTTTAAAGATTTAAAAGTTTCATTGTAGGTTGTCTTTGGTCAGATTTATTCATATATATATAGCGGCAATTGTGAATGGGAGGGTTTCCCTGTATTCTTTCTCCAATTGCTTGTTATTGGTATATAGAAAGGCTACAGATGTTTGTAGGTTAATTTTGTAACCTGCCACTTTACTGAAGGTGTTAATAATTTCTAGGAGCTTTCTGGTGGAATGTTTAGCATCTCGTAGATACAATATCTGCAAAAAGGAATAATTTGATCACTTCTTTTCCAATTATTACTCCTTTAATTTTCTGCTCTTGTCTTATTGCTCTTGCAAGAGTTTCAAGCACTATGTTAAATAGAAGTGAAGATAGTGGACAGCCTTGTCTGGTTCCTGGTTTCAGTGGGAATGATTCCAGTTTTTCTCCATTTAGAATGATGATGGCTGGGTTTCTGTTATATATGGCTTTAATTATGTTGAGGTATGTTCCCTCCAGTCCAATTCCCTCCAGGACTTTGAACATAAATCCATGTTGAATTTTGTCAAAGGCCTTCTCTGTGTCTATTGAGGTGACCATGTGGTTCTTGTCTTTAAGCCCATTTATATGATTTATGATGTTTATTGACTTATGTATATTGAACCATCCCTGCATCTTTGGGATC
>NW_008343559.1:1390073-1391676 GCF_000622305.1 Nannospalax galili | reverse complement strand
TCCATTTGATATATGGTGTTGTTTAATTCAGATGTCTCTCTATTAACTCTCTGACCTGTTGACCTATCTAATGGAGACAGTGGGGTAATGAAGTCCCCTACTATTAATGAGTTGGGATTAATCTGGGTCTTAAAGTCCTATAGTATTTTTTTTTTGTGTGAGGTTGGGTACACCAGAGTTTGGTAAATATATGTTCATGCTTATAATATCTTCTCGATTTATTGTTCCTTTGATCAGAATGAAGTGTCTCTCTTTATCTCTTCTGATTAGTTTTAGTTTAAAGTCTATTTTGTCAGATATTAGAATTGCTATGCCTGCTCTTTTCTTAGTACCATTTGCTTGGTATATTTTTTTTCCATCCTTTCACCTTAAGATAGTGTCTGTCCTTGAAAGTGAGATGAATTTCTTGCAAACAACAAAAAGATGGGTTTTGTTTCTTATCCCATTCACCTATCTGTGTCTTTTGACTGGGGAGTTCAGTCCATTAATATTTAAAGTTATTAATAAAAGATGTGTATTGAATCCTGTCATTTTTATTTCTGTTCACATTCTTGATATAGATGTACTTTTCCACAGTTATACCTTCATTGAATTTCTTTCCACAACCCCTTGGGTATAGTCATTCCTTTCTTCAGCTCTTTGTATTGCTTCCAGAACTCTCTGAAGGGCTGGTTTTGTGGACATGAATTCCTTCAGCCTATTTATGTCATGGAAGATTTTTCTTTCCCCTTCGACTATAAGAGACATTTTGGCTGGGTATAGTAATCCGGGGTTGGCATCTGTGCTCATTTAAAACTGAGAATACTTTGATCCAGGCTCATCTGGCTTTCATAGTTTGCACTGAAATGTCAGCTGTAATCCTAATGGGTTTTCCTTTATATGTGACTAGTTTTTCTTTTTCAGCTTTCAGTATTGTCTCTTTGTTCTGTATATTTAATGTTTTTACTGTGATGTGCTGTGGAGAGTTTCTTTTGTGGTCCTGTCTGTTTGGTGTTCTATATGCTTCTTGTATTTGTATGGGCATGTCTTTCTTTAATTTTGCGAAATTTTCTTCCACAATACTGTTGAAGATCTGGTCCATGCCATTGTCTTGGGGTTCTTCACGTTCCTGTATGCCTATGATTCACAAGTTTGGTCTTTTTATGGTATCACGCAATTCCTGCATATTCCATTCTTGTGATTTCTTAAATTTTTCATAGTCTTTGCTTGAGTGGTCCCGTTCATCCACTTTATCTTCCAGTCTTGATACTCTGTTTTCCGTTTCATTCATCCTATTGGTGAGGCTTTCTCCTGTCGTTTCTAATTGGCTTATGGAGTGTTTCACTTCGTTCTTTATTTCAGCCTGAGTATTCTTCAATATTTCTAGCTCTTTTCTGAATTCATTCAGAAGTTTATCCCTATATCCTTCAGTTCTTTGATTTCTTTGTGTGTTCTTTGAATTCACTGAATTCTTTTGTCATGTTTATAATTGTTTTTTTGAGTTCCATGTCCTGCATTATCTCTAGGGGGTTCTCTTTGTACTCCTCTAGGAGACTATTGGTATTTGGTGGGGATATGTTATTTTGGTTTTTCATGTTATTATTTTTCTCTGTGATTTTGACTT
>NW_008343559.1:1363558-1389951 GCF_000622305.1 Nannospalax galili | reverse complement strand
TCTGCTTCTTTTTGTGAACTTTATGTGTCTTTGTGGTTTACTTTTGGGGCATGAAAAGTTGGTTTGTATAAGCTTCTGGTTCTCTCTTTTGATTTTTTATTGGAGTGGCCAGATTGCTTTTGTCTTCAGGAGTTCCCATAGAGGCCCAAGTCAGATGAGGATCAGATGCTCTCAGGCTTTCTCCTAAGGTCTGGATCCCTCCAGGAAAGATGTTGTCCTCAGGAATTTGGGCCTTGGACTGGCCTGGGAGAATGGCTCAGGAAAGGTGCTGGTCTCGGGCAGCTGGTGGCCGTGCCACCCAGAGATGCAAAGGGAGATGAGGGTGGGAGGAGGCCCCAAGGGCTCCTGGGGACTGCAGGGAGGAACTAGGCTGGTCTGGATGCAAAGGATCAGGAGGTTGAGAGGTCAGCCCCAGTGTCCAGGAAAGAGGCTGGCGAGTTGTACAGTCCAGTGAAGCAGAGGGAGGTGAGGGTGGAACCAGGCCTAGAAGGCTCTTAGGATAGAGGCTGGGCTTTTGTGCAGCCCAGGGAAACAGAGGGAGGTGATGGCAGGACCAGGCCCAGAGAGCTCCTAGGGACCATGAGAAGGAACTGGGTTGGTCTGGTTGCAAAGGACCAGGAAGCAGTGGTGGTTCCCCCAATGTCTGGGGTGCCAAGACAAGGAATGGGACACTACCCAGGCTAGGAGGAGAGATAGGCGGGGTGAGAAGGGAGGGTGAATTAGGCTGGGGGAGTCAAGGTGTGGAGGGCACGATGGACTTACACAGGAGAGAGGCCCGTGAGTCCTGCAGGCCCAGGGAGGCAGAGTGAGGTGAGGGCGGGACCAGGCCCAGAGGGCTCCTGGGAACCGCTGAGAAGGACCTGGGTTCGTCTAGATGCAAGGGATCGGAAGCAGTGGTGGTTCCAGGCCTAGAGGTGAGCCCTGGTGTTCAGGAATGAGGCTGGCGGGTTGTGCTTGAATTTTCAACCTAAAACATTTGTGCTTATAAGCACCTCCTGTCAAAACTAGGAGACATCTTTTCTGTACATCCAAAAATGTCACCTTCAAACACAAGAGAATCATGGCAGGTAGTTTCCAAGTACTTCTTACTTATAATTTTTTGATTCTAATAAAAAAATTGCTTGATTAAGTATAATTTGAATACTGTACTACCAGACAACAGGCAAACTGAGTTTGCTTCTTTTTGACACATATGAATTGCTTTTCTGAGTTTTTGTCATAAAAGTCTTCAACATTAAGGACTCTCAATCATAAGAAATCTGAGACGCTAATCACTCAGAAAAACAGAATGTTTCGTGGGTGTTCTATTTGCTTTCTGTTACTGTTATAAACACTATGATGAAAAAGCAACTTGGAGAGCAAAGGGTTTATATTTGTTGACTGGTTATAGTCCATCATTAGGGGAAGTCAGGGCAGGAACCCAAGCAGGAACCTGGAGGCAGGAACTGAAATAAAGATCATGGAAGAAAGCTGCTTATGGGTTTGCTTCCTGTGGCTTGTTCAGCTAGCTTTCTTATATAGCCCAGACCCACCTGCCTAGGGTAAAGATCATAGAAGAAAGCTGCTTACGGGTTTGCTTCCTGTGGCTTGCTCAGCTAGCTTTCTTATATAGCCCAGACCCACCTGCCTAGGGATGGCATCATCCACAGTGGCTTGGGCCCTCCTACATCAATTAGCAATTAAGAACATGCCTCAGAGAGGTGACTACAGGCCAGTGAGATGGAGGTACATCCTCAATTGAGGCTTCCTCTTCTCAGATGTGTCAAGTTGAAAACTGAAGGGAACCAGCATGGTGGAATAATAGGATTTAATGCAATTAGTTATTTAATCTAAGTTGAGAGGACAAAGGCTGTTCAATGGACTAGACTCGTTTCCCTTTTCAGTTAGTGAGCTCTGAATAAAATATTTTAACTCTAATTTTGGTTGAAAATTAGTACTGCAAGGATTGTTCTACTTTCAGAAAATGACTGTGGGGAAAACTTGTAAAATTCTGTCATTCTTTAAGGAAAAGAAATTAAAAGGTATTTAGGACCACTATTAACATTAACTTGACCACTATTAACATTAACTTTGGCTCAGTTTCTGCAAAAGCATAAATTACTTTTTGGGCTATGAATATGGAAGTAGAAGGCTAATAGCTTCATACTGCAAGCAGGACCTTAACCCAATAGGGGTTGTTTCAGATTGAGTTTGCTTATTACAAAATAAAAACGTTTATCACATTGAAATGACTGCATGTAACAACAATTAATGACCAAATAAGTAAATGAGACACAACAAACCAGCAAGCAGGCCCAGAGAAGTGAAAGAGGAATGAATTGACAGACTGGTGCACATTGTGAAAGGGAAAAAAAGGCAAACCATACTCATGAATGAAGAAATGCTGAGTTGAAACTATGACACTTGGATTACTCTTTAGCACACACACACTTTATTCAGTTTTTTTCCTCAATAAAGAGAAATAAATGATTGATATGGCCAATCCTTAAAACATCTAACAAGGAACAGAATTGAAAAAAAATGTGCATTTATGTATTTTTCATTAAATGGTCTTCTCATTTATCCTAATATTTAATTTGAGTATTATGAGATGTTCTCATTCTTGTGCTTATCAATAAAATCATCTTTCTTGGCTTTCTAAGAGTTATTTTCCTATAGCAGAGAAATTGCCAACTGTATACAAGAAGGAAAAAAGTCAACTCAAAAGATACATGCAAACTTAGCAGTTTTGACTGAACAACTGGACACAGAAACCCTTAGTATTTATTCAATTTCCAACTTATTCTAAGCAGCATAGTAGAGGCTCCTTTTAATTTTTCAAGAGAAGCTAAACAAGAAAGACCCTGATCATTTGGCAGTCTTCATCAATAAAGACCCTCAATCCTAAGACACTTTGTTATTATTCTTAATGCTTATTGCAAGCATACATTTTCAGGTTCTTTTTTATTAAACTCCTTAACTTCTAGAAACTACTGCAGGTCAAAGAAAAAGAGAAATTTGGATAGGGATAATAATACAATTTCTTTAACATTTCAAAAGTTCATACTCTGCCCAAAATTGAAAAGGAAAAGCTAAAAGCTTCTTTATGAATACCAAAGGGAAGAACATTGAGTAAAAGAAAATTCATCCATTATATGAATTTTTTCCTATATATAATGGACTATTTTTCAAGTTTAAAACCTTTCAAAGTCATTTTAAACTTACATTCCATCTTTAGAACAGTTCCAGTAATTAATCTAAAACAAATTTTCACATTCATAATAAGCTGCCTCCTGTGTGGGCTGTAAAGAACTGTAAGCCCTCCAAATCCATGGGGTCTGCATCAGCAGATCCAACCAACCGTAGATGGAAAATATTTTTTAAAATGGTGTCTGTACTGTGCATGTACAGATTGGTTTTTGTCATTATTTCTTGCTCTAGTAGAGTAACTATTTACAGAGTTTACATTTTAATAGGAGTAAGTAAGCTAGAGATAATTTTAAGTATAAGGGAGATGGGGTGTAGGCTACATGTAAACACTGTGCCATTTGATAGAACTTGAGCACTCAAGAATTTTGGTGGGTCATAGAGCCAAATCCCCTGGAGAATTATATAGATTTTGGGGCTACCACTAATGGATCATATGAAGCAGGAATGGGTAATTTTCTATAGTCTTTGCTATGAAACCTGCTAATACCAGTAGAATTTCAACTGCATTTAAAACAATGGAGATGTACCAAGATTCGCAACTAAAAACCAAACCAGATTCCTTTTAAGTATTTTTAAAAATTGTGTGTGTGCACATGTAGAGGTAGGAGGCTAATGTTATCTTCCTTTATTTTTTCTCCACCTTAGTTTTTAAGAAAAGGCCTCTAATTGAGTCTGGAGCTCACCATTTCAACTAGACTGGCTAGCCACCAGGCCCTTGGGATCTACTTGTCTCTGCTCCCCAGCACTGAGGTTACTGACGTATCCCACCATGCCCACTTTTTATGTGAGTCCTGGGGATCCACACTGAGGCACTTGTACTAGTGCAGCAAGCACTTTGTCCACTGAGCTGTCTCCCCAGCTTAAATGCTGACACGTTTTATAATAAAGCTTGAAATGGTCAGAAAACATTCTAGAAATCAAAAAAGCAGGAGTAGCTAATAATACAGGAATGCTTAATTTGGGATTCTCTATGTCCAAGAAAGGATTGTTTTGTCCAAATGAACTTTGTGTTCAAGCCCTACTTTGTGCTCCCTCTGTGACTACCCAACTGACTGAGGCCAAGACCTCTGGCGTGCTGTGTTAACAGAAAAGAAAAAAGCATATTCTTTGGAATTATGACTTATAATTCTGAAATGCATCCAGGAAAGTTTACCTGTGAACCTCCTTGAAATGAATCTATTAAAAAAAAAAAAAAGCTTTTGGCAGGCTCTGGAGTGAGGCATGGGTGCTGTCTGGAGTTCAGCAGGGCAGACTTTAGAGTTCATTATCACCTCATCAGTGAGTCTGTCAGCTGCCAACCATGAGAGAAGACCAAAGCAGTCACTAATTCCTGGTCTTTTGGCTTCTCTAAAGCAAAAGGAAATTCAGAACAGATGGATACTTCTTAACCCCAATATATCCTTTTGCCAATTCTAATTTAATGGCTTAGGTAAACCAGAAATAGGGCATGACTGACACTAGATAATGCCACTAAAGGGGCACTGTTCAAATACCCTATTTCCAGGACTTCTGAGCAAGAAAGCCAAGATATGAATTGTGCAGAGCAGGAACAAAGCACCGACCAGCTTTTGATGTATTTCTAACAACAGGGTCAAGTCTGCCAGAGTTTGAGAGCTTGGAGGGAAAATCAGTAGAAGAAAATTTCGGGGCTGGGGATGTGACTCAGTTGGTAGAATGCTTGCCTAGCATGCACAAGGCCCTGGGTTCAACCCACAGCACCACATAAAAATTAGCTGTGGTGATACATGCCTGTAATGTTAGAACTTGGGAGGGAGAGGCAGGAAGATGCGAAGTTCAAGTGAGTTAGAGACCAGTCTGGGCTACATAAGACTTTCACACACACACACACACACGCACACAGGCATGCACACATACACAAAAATTAAAATTCTGGGAAAGGAGATAAAATACATCAGAGATAGAAACAACTAGCCAGACAGGTTACAAGCAAAGGAGTAGGTTTATATTAGGCAATGATTCCTTCTAAGCAAAACATTTTCCCAGTGTCTTTTCTAGTTAGGAATGTTGTGTTCAACTCTTTAATTTCTTCCTGGATGAAATGTAGTCAGTTATTTCCCCGTTACTTTTTTGTTAGAATTTCTGCTTACTCATGCTGAGAAAATGTAAAGAATATTGAGAAAATGGACTCTAGGTCTACTGTGTAAACTAATACACTAATATATAAGAGAATGAGATCGTGGCTTTCTTCTGCAGTTGCAGCATTTGATTCTCAATATTCATAATATTCATGAATAATATTTGAAGCTTTTTACAAATGATGTAGCTATGAGATCATTTCTGTGTTGTGAAAAAGTTGTAGTTTATATACATATACTGCATATGTATAAAAGTACTTTGAACAATGTGAATATGCAAATATAAGTCATTTTCAAAGTTAACTAATTCATTACCCTAGGTGGAGGGAAAGCTAGTCTTTGAGGTGAGGGCAGAACAATCAGTGGGTAACTATATAATGTGATGTTTAGTTGCAGGTGTTTTTCTCTATTACCAGTCTCATAATTCAGCTCCTCAATTAAGTACTTTGACATTGAAATCAGAATTATTCATGGTTTAGAAGTGCTTTATGTATTATTCAATGTAATTTTTCAAAAAATTTAATAGTGGGCTGGAGAGATGGCTCAGCAGTTAAGAGCATGTGCTGATCTAGAAGACTGATTTCCAGCACTCATGTGAGTAGTTCACAATTACCTGAAACTCCAGTTCCAAGGAGAAGCCTCTGATCTCCTCAGGCACTTGCACTCACATGCATGCACGTTCTCTCTCTCTCTCTCTCTCTCTCTCTCTCTCTCTCTCTCTCTCTCTCAGTTAAAAATAAAATGAAAATACTAATTAAAAAAATATTTGGGCTAGGGAGATGGTTCACTGGATAAAGCACTTGATGCACAAGCAGGAAGTGGAGAGCAACTGGGGAAGACACCCAGTGTCAATATACCAAATGTACGCACATGCTTCAACATACATGCCTCCACACATTCCACATCCACACAACCAAAAGTTCTTCACCTCATTCCCCACAAAATAGTTATGTGCTGCATAATGACATTTTGGTTAAAGATGGTCCACACACACAAAGTTGTAGAAGAATGTTGTCAAAGGCTGGTGAGATGATGGGTCAGCAGGTAAAAACCAAGATCAGAGTTTGACCTCTGAAACCCAGATAAAGGTGGAAGGAGAGAGCTTACTCCACAAAGTTGTTCTCTGACCCCCACACTCAGGCTGTGGCACATGTGCTCCCCTGCAAGCCCCCCAATTTGTTGCCTAGTAATACTTTAGCCAGCTTAGTTTACACTTGATGATTACACTGGATGATATTCACACAATGATGAAATCAGAAATACCATGGGTCAGAACATGTTAAAGTGAAGCTTACAAGACAGAAGATGACTTCATAGAAATTAAATTTTTCCCGTTATGTGATAAGCAACTTGGCAATAAGACAGATGGAAAAGAAAGTAGGTCTCTCAACTCTTCTATGCAATAATTTTCTTTTTTTCCCCCCTTGAGACAGTTTCATGTAGCCCAGGCTAGCCCAAAACTCACTATGTTGTACCAAGGATAACCTTGAACTTCTGAAATTCTTCTGAACTCCCAATCCTCTTGTTTTTACAAACTCTAGAGTGCTGGGATTCCAGGCATGAGTTACCAAGGCTTTATGTAGTACCAGGATCAAACCTAGGGGCTCCAACATTCTAGAAGAGTACTCTACCAACTGAACCACATTCCCAGCCCTAGAATTTTCTTCTTATCAATTCACCATGAGAACACACAAATTTTTATTATTCTTTAAACAAGACAAAGAAAAAAATCAGACATGGAAATAGATAATTGAATTAATACCATAAATAACGAATACTTTGACTGCCCTTAAGTGAACAGATTAAAGTTAGTAAGCCAGAAGACCAGCCTACAAGTGCAAGTGAAGAAAATAAAGGTCATACTACCAAGGTAAGTTACAGTGGACTTTGATAAGGATAAAAAGCTCAGAACCATCAATATTTCCTGAAAGAGCAGAGGTAAACCTAAACAAAACAAACGCCCACAAAACCTGCTAACTCCAATCTTAGCTGAAGAAATATTGGCGACCGATTACTGCTAGGTGAGGAAGAGCTGATCTTCCTAAAGTGAGGGATTCTAGATAGGCTGACTCAGTAGATGAACTTGCACTGAGGAACATCTGCGGACACTAACTTGACATAATAGGCCTTAACATAAATGGCAGAATGTATGAATTCCAGTGGGGGGGGGAGGCTATGGAAGGATGCCAATGGGGACAGGGGTATAAAGATGATCAAGATTGATTGAGATGTTCTATGTGAAATATACAAAAGTTCAATAAAAACAAATTTTTAAAAAATTAAAAAAATAAGTAAAACAAAACAAAACAAAAAAAGCCCTGCCGAGAACTGTGGAATATTGCTGAGAATGTGTGTACTAGAATGCAACATTCACTTCCATGGGATAGGTTCATTTTATGAATACTTAATTTAGGAATTCTTCTAAGAGATAAATCTTACCAAGCTAGAACAAAGATGAAACAATAGTTTTTGCATGTTTTCCTCAGTCTAAATTGAGCAAACAAAAATAAACAAGTGAGGCCAGGTGTGGTGGTGTACGCCTTTAAGCCAGCAGCAGCAGGCAGATGATAGGGGCAGACTGGTCGACATAGCAAGTTCCAGGCCAGCCAGGGACACCTGTCTCAAAAATAAAAATCAAAAATAAAAATAAAAGCCAAACCAAAACAAATAAGGATATTTCTATACATTGTGGAAAGAATCTGGTTGTAATAGACTACATTGTAAATCTGGGCCAAGTTCTTTTCTAAATTTTCCTTTTGGTTCTGGGAAAAAAAGTCATTCTGAATACCAATTTCCTTAAATGTAAACTAAAAGAGTAGAAAAGAAAGGAAGGCTGCCTGCACTGAGGGCCTACAGCACAATGTCCTCTCACTACCACATGTTATGTTAATTCTGCACTTACAATTTCCACATGAATTAATAATTATAATTTTATGCATTTTTGTAAGCAATTAAACTTGACTCAAAATGTGCCAAATCTAAATCGCCCATCTCTTTGAGACAAAAATCTTGCTACATAGTCCCAAACTCATAATACTCCTGATAGTACCACCTGAGTGTTGGGATTATAGGCATATGATAGGTGGGCTATTTTTATATCCTTTCATAAAGACTCGAAATACGGAAAATGGCAAAATCTTTGGGAGTACATATGCATATCTTCGTGGTCTGCTTCCAACTTTCCTTCCTACGAACATCACTGCATTCAGTGTGCTTCTAGCCATCACCCAAATGTGTCAGTGCCTAGGAAGGCTGAAGACCGACTTAAAGTACCCTTTCTGTTCCATTCATTGAAAGGAAAATTTCCTCAGTCACCAACTAGCATCTGCTTTTACCAAGTAAGGTCCTCCCAAATGTTACTAGGCTGACTAGAGGGTACCTTCTCTTCATTTCTATTAGCAAAACCTTAATGTTTAAAATGCAACTCGGGGTGGAGAAATGGTTTAGATGTTAAGAGCATTGGCTGCTCTTGTGGAGGACCCCGGTTCTGTTCCCAGCACCCACATGGTGGCTAACAACCATCCATAACTCCAGTTCCAGGGGATCTTCCACCATCTTCTGGCCTCCATGGGAATTGCATTGCATGGTTATATGTAGGCAAAACATTCACACATACAAAATAAGTAAAATATTTCTTAAAAGACAAAAATAGACAGAGGATAGAGAGCATGGGGTGGTGGTGGTGCTCACCTTTAATCCCAGCACTGGGGAGGCAGAGGCAGGCAGATCTCTGTGCATTCAAGGCCAGCCTGGCCTACATGATGATTTCCTACAGAGTGAGACCCTATCTCAAAACAAAAACAAAAAATAACAAACCAAAAACTCCAAACTAAAAATCCCAAACAACAAGCAAACAAAGAAAAAAATGAAACCAAGGCAAACCAAACACCAAACAAACAAAAAATTTAAATGGCTGAAGTGAGATGATGATATTCCTAAGTGCTTTCTATATGGCAGGCCCAGTTCTAAGAAAAGATACATGATAATTCATTCTATGACTTTGGCATGGTGGTGCACATCTTTAAACCCAGCACTCAAGAAGCAGAGGCAGGTGGATCTCTGTAAGATCAAGGCTAGCCAAGTCTACACAGTGAGTTCCAGGCCAGCTGGGACTGCAGGGAGGTGCTGTCAAAACAAAACAAACAAACAAAAAACCACAACAAAACAAAAATAAGCAAGAAAATTGGATCCAAGATTTGTGTTACTATGCTGCATTATGGTGGTTAGACACTGGTGCTCCTGGGTCTGAGCATATATGGTGTTAGGTCCAGAGATCCTTTTGAATGTAGTCTCTATAGCATAAGGACAGAGAATGTATAGAGGAGCCCAGCAAACTCTGACTGGAAAGGGCCACTAGTACCTCACAAGTGGACAATTGTTTCAGCAAACACGCCATACATATACCACAGAACAATGGATAGCACTAGGAAGTGGGAGAACTAATAAATAAGAATTCAGGGCTGGAGAGATGGCTCAGCAGTTAAGATCACTGACTGTTCTTGCAGAAGACCCGGGTTCGAATCCCAGCACCCACATGGCAGCTAACAACTGTACGTAACTCCAGTTCCAGGGGATCCGACAGCCTCTTCTGTCCTCCGTGGGCATTGCACGACATGGATACACTTATCTACATGCAGGCAATACATGCATACACATAAAATAAAAAATAATAAAATATTTTTTTAAAAAAGAATTCATTGTTGGGGAACAAATTTATAACTAAAATATAAAATAAGGGTTCAGGAAAAGAAGGCCTTTTAGCAAAGGATTAAAAGAGTTGAAGACAAACAGGAAGTATAAGAGGTTCCTTATAAGGCCCCAGTGACAAACCAAAGTTTGATCCCATCACAGCCTACCCAGGGAATCAAGGAGTTTACTAGGCTTACTTACATAGCATAGGTGATGGGTTATGGGCAGGAGTATGGGTGACCCTAGAGCAGCTGCACTAAAAGGCAACCTAGCATGGATAATGGCTTCCCTATGGCTGCACAGATGAAGTCTCCTCTGGCACTGTTCCCCAGCTTATATACTCTAGCATATCCCCAAACCCCAAGCACTACTGCAAATAGGGCAGAATTGCCTGCATAAAGATGCAAGGAATGGCTGGAACCTCAGGTAAGGGTCCAGTGACCCTCCCTACTACCTCTTTGGATTAGGGAATGTCAACAGTCAACAAGCCCAGCTGTGATGATGTTTTTGCAAGCAGGCACAGATGACCTAATAAAGAAGGTGGCTGTTTTCTTGGAGATATCATTATACAACAGTATTACTTCAAGGATACAATCCTCTCAGAACACAGGGATGTTTGCTCTATGTCCTATGGTAAACTTAGAAGCAGGTGAGTACTTCTGAATGTATCAAAACCCAGAGAATGCTTGGAGCGCTGGCTTTAAAATGGTATCACCTGCTGAGCACGGTATGGGAAGCAGTAAGCCTTTTTCTTTCTCTTTTCTTCTTCTTCTTTTTTTTTAAACCAAGAATATGCTAGTAACTTGGAGTAACTTTTAGTCTTGCACTTTATTACCACAAAAGAAGGAACCACTTCACACTATGTATTTGGGTACAATGAATTCCATAAACTTATGGAAATGGTTAAGGAAGATAAGAATTCATTACATTAACTTCTAGTATTATTTATAAGGCTTTCTAAACCAACTGAATGCCTTCCCACCTAGAGCCATACATAAAGGACCTTTAACCTGAAGTGTCCTCGGAGAACATCCATAAGGAAAAGAATAAGCTTTAGAGGTCTTAAGCTCCCAGAGGTGAAGTCATTTTGGCTTTAATGAATACTCAGAAGTAAAGTATACCACTCAAAGCAGAAGCTGCACTTTCAGTGCTGATAACTTAATGCATCACTGATTAAACGGAAACCTCATTGTCAGTCAGGCTCCACAGTATGTGGTTGTAGAAGGCAACCATTACCTTTATAATTGATACCTGTGCCACACCATAATAGCTGAGATTATAGCACAAAAGAAATTTAAGCTAGTGATAATGTTACATGTATGTTGTTGTAAAGAGTCAAAGTCAACTGTTTTTTTGTGATAAGTGCTAGAGAAAACAAGACTGAAAAAATAGGAAAATTGGCTTGATAATACTTTAAGTAAAATGCCATCAAGTACAGTCAATGCTCTTTATTCATGACAGCTATAAAGTGCTGTGAATACTGAATTAGCAAACACCAAGTCAATACTAAAGGAATTAAGAACATCTGGTTCTAAAATTTTTATCACCCAATCAATGAATAACCTTGTTTCATGTGTGTTTCTGTCTAAAGACATTCTAACACACACACACTTCACAGCCCAAAGTACTGTAAGTGACTCATATATATGTGAAGCTTATCTAATACAAATATTTTCTCTGTAAGGAACAGCTTAGAATTCTTGGTCTGAGGAACTCTGCACACTACTTCAGCTCTACGAGTAAGGACGTTATTGAGAGATCACCAATAAAAAAGCAAAACTGTTAAATGTGCCACCTGAAGGCCACCTGAATGACACTTGTCTACAGTGTGACTCACTTTTCTTTTTCCATTTTGCCCATGTCTGAAAATAACTGAAAATGTCACAGGTGTTGGTTTTGAGGTAAAAGATAAGATGTAGCAAGTAAGTAAATTCACAGATATGATCTCTAATATTAAAAGTGATGGACTGATATATATTCGGTGAAAAGAAATTCACTATTTCTCCTTCTAGAGTGACTGTGTTATGCCAGAGGCCACTTTCTCTGCTTTAGAAAAGAAGTAGTACAGCTGCATATGAAGCTGAAATCAGTCTAGGCCAAAATATCTCACTACCGGTATCACCATGTAAGACACAGTCCACAATGCATTAGTAACAATACTGCAAATTATTGAACAGAACAAGTAAAGAAAATTCTGGATAAGAATTATCTAAACCAAATCTAGAAGTTGATCTGAATAATAAATTAGAATTTCTACTTCTTGATCCCTTAGTTTATACTTTACATGATGATCAGGATTCTCTTTTTCTACCTGTAAAATAAACTTCAAGTAGTTTCCCAAAATAGAAGGTTTGGAAACAAAGATTTGACCACAGTTACCACCAGTTTCTGTGAGCAATATTAAGTGCTTAATTTATATATAAATAACCTATTACTGATTTATGCACTTAACTTTTTAATGTTAAACATAAAAAAGTGTGTTCAGTAGTCATGGAAGGAGTGGAAAATTTGGCTAAGTTGATATGGAAACATTACTGCTTAATAAATTCCAACCATTTCTAATTTCTAGAGAGTACTAAGAGTTCATGTTTATATTACAAAGACTGATAAATGAATGTAAGTGTAGCAAAGCTCACCCCCAAAATACAAACCAGAGTTTAAGAATGGCAATGGTACCATCTAGTGCACATTACAGTATTCTTCCTCTTCTCTCTTTACACTCTTTCAAAAGACATTTCAATATACTAGACATCAACATTATAAATATAGAAAGTGTAAGCAATCAATAAGCCCCAAATCTTTCAGAGGGAATTAATGAGAGGCAAAAAAAAAGTAAAATACGTGTTCTATTTGTAACATCTCCAAACTGTCAGGCTGGTGAGCTGGCTCAGTGGATAAAGGTACTTGCTGTTCTATGCTGCAAGCCTGATGACTTCAATATACTAGACATCAACATTATAAATATAGAAAGTGTAAGCAATCAATAAGCCCCAAATCTTTCAGAGGGAATTAATGAGAGGCAAAAAAAAGTAAAATACGTGTTCTATTTGTAACATCTCCAAACTGTCAGGCTGGTGAGCTGGCTCAGTGGATAAAGGTACTTGCTGTTCCATGCTGCAAGCCTGATGACCTGAGTATGAGCCCCAGAACCCATGTAAAGGTGGAAGGAGAGAAACTGACTCCATCTCTAAACTGTCAACAAATCAAATTTCTATTTGTAGTTGAATGAGCAACTGTGCACTGTCACTACTGGAATACTATATAGCAAGGAGAATAAATGAACTATGGTTATACTTAGAGGTAGCAGAAAGTCAGTGCATGTCATGAAGAGCTAGACATATTACACCATGGAAACACTTCTTGGTGAGGGATATGAGTGAATGGACAGGGACTCTGTAAAATTCTAAATGGAAGATGTAGCACATAGGAATTTATAATAATCATGCTAGTAGGCAATGAGAAAGATATATGACAAACAGATGACTTGGAGGTATTTAAGGATATCCCAACCTAGAAGCACTATGAAAGCACAAATTACAGTAGTTATAGAAAGAAAGAAAGTTATAGAAAAAACAAGAAAAGAAATCAAGCAGATAGAATGGAATGGATTGAACTTGGTGCCAGAGTGGTTGAGAACAGAGTGGAGGAAGGAATGCCTACACCTACAGTTGGTTTGGAACAAGTCCGAGGTGTTTATTTTCTGTAATATTTTTGTAATATTCAACTTTGCAGTCACAGAAGAAATTTAAAAATACAAATTATAAAGTCCCTTAAAAATACATTTTTGAGCCGGGCATGGTGGCACACACCTTTAATCCCAGCACTCGGGAGGCAGAGGCAGGCGGATCTCTCTGAGTTCAAGGCCAGCCTGGTCTACATAGTGAGTTCCAGGACAGCTGGGGCTACAGGGAGACCCAGTCTCAAAAAGACCAAAAACAACAACAACAACAAACCGAAAACACAACCAAAAACCATTTTTGATGTTTTATGAATTGAATATTTATGTGTAGGCAGAAAATGCACATCTGGTATATAATTATGTCTGCTCTAGCTTGCATGCAAAACTAAAATGTTTACAGATAAACCAGCCCACCAACAGGATGACTTTACACACAAAATACATCAAAATCGTCAGAGTTGGTGACTGGTTCAGAGCAGCTTGGTTATCAATAGAAACCACTGAGAAGAAACTTTTCAGTCCTTTCTATTCTGACATCCTTTAACGTTGTAGTTGTTAGCCTTAGCCTTTAACGGCTATGCTATCCCTCCAGCCACAATCTAACATCCTTGATAAGAAAACATTTATATGAATTCTTTGAGATTTAAATGATTTGGAAGGAACACAAAGTATTTTGAAACACTGCCACCATACTATGTACTTATCTTTAAAAAGTTACTATTCTTGTACTGAATGTATATATGTGTTACTAATTCAAATTGTTTGGTTTTTTTATTAAATAGGAATTACTCAGAAGTGATCAGTGGCTTAAGTGTACTAGCTTGTGAGCAGATACAGCTAGTTATCCTGCATACATGCTTGTGGGCCAATTGAAGAGTGCACACTGACTCCTGATAATACATGAACTTAGCTTGAGAGTGACTTCATGAGTCACAGCTTCTGAGTAGGTATTTTACTCACTGACACTTTATACCACCTCTATTCGGTATTCAGTTTTAGGTATATCAGTTTCTCAGTTGTGTTTATTTTTCCACTGCCTGCAAATATTTTCATGACTTCTTTTGAAGTCATTGTCAAAAAATCAAGTCAGGGTAATGGCCTCTTTCCCAGTAAAACAAATACTTTACTTCTGTTTCCACATTCGCATTTAAAGAGAGAGGTATAGATAATAGAGACTCTATGTTAAATTTTTATCTGTACAAATCTAACCTCTCAGACATTTCATAGCTTTAGCAGAATGAAGAAGATTTAAAAGAGCTTGATATTTGTTGTGTGCATCATAAGCTATCTCTTGTATTGTGTACTTTCATGTTAATTTTTCACAACTTTGACAAAAGAATTTGCTACTTAAGAGTAAATGAAATGTCTGTGTCACATGCTGTATAGGTAAATACAGTTCTAACTTGAAAGGTCATGCTTTTGCCACTACACTAAAGAAACACTGAAAAAAATTAAAGTATTATATAGGTGGAGTGTTCACTCTCCTATCCCCTGCCATACTGTGGATTAAACCTAGAGTCTCACATATGCTATACAAATGCTACTACTGAATTATACACCCAGGTCTCACTCATACAGTTTAAAAAAAAAGTGTCTGGAGAGGTCATAGATCCTTGAGAAAACTCTATCTCTGATATACCTCTAGGCATATGAAACTTCTTACTGTATACTAAATATGGATCCTTATATTTTCAGTCAAGTATACCTTACACTACTCATCAAAGAAGCTTCTTTTTGCAAAAGATGGTGGCTATTACAGAGTTACACAACTGGTCACACACAGACAATATATGTCTGAGAGATACCTAGCCATAAGTGACACATCTACAGTGGAACCTCAATACGCAAGGCTCACGGAACATAGCAGAACAGGGGGTAGAGAGAATACTAATACAACTCTCAACTCTCACCAGCTTCTGCATACAACAGAGTGTGATGCACATAGGCCACAACTAGCCAAGTTTTAGAGAATAAGAGACTGAAGAGTGTGTCCCTAGATCGGACGTGTGTGTGTGTGTGTGTGTGTGTGTGTGTGTATGAGTGTACTGTCTGCATGTGTGAAGTGTACCTGTGTCATGCAATGTCCATGGAGTCAGAAGAGGGTGTTGGATTTCCCCTGGAACTGGAGTTAAAGACGGTTTTTAGCCACCACGTGGGTGCTGGCAATCGAACCTGGGTCCTCTGCAAGAACAGCCAGTGCTCCCAACTGCTAAGCCATCTCTCCAGCCCAGAATGCCTATATTAAACCTCACCCACTCATGACTCAGGGACCATAGGAGAAGAATTTAAGAGATGGGGTTGGTGCATGAATAAAAGGAAACAGAGGCTTTCAGGCCTCTGGGAACTTGTTCATATAAACTTGCAACAATGGTGACAGCATGCACAAGACCCATGCTGATTCAATCAGACAAAAACCAGCATAGAACTGAGGAAATGGGCAGCAGGCAACTGATTACTGTGAAGTGAAGGAGAGTAGTTCTTCTTTAAAGGAGTGACTCTAGAGAGGCTGATTAGATTCCAGTGGATGAACTTGCACCGAGGGACATCTGGATACAAATACTTGATCAGACAGGCCTTAACATATATGACAAAATGTATGAAATCTGGTAGTGAGGGTATGGGGGGAGATGCAGATGGAGGAGGGGGTCTAAATTTGATTAAGACATATGAAATGCACAGGAACTCAAAATGCACATAAAAAAAGAAAAAAGTATGAAAAATATATAAATAGAGCTGAACTTCATGGTGCATGCTTGTAATCCTAGTACTCAGGTGGCTGGGGTAGAAGGACAGCGAATTCAAGGACAGCTTGGGCTCTATTTGAGCTCTTTTCTCAAAATATGCATGTATATGTAAACATATACATACAGTAAAAAAAATTTCTCCTGATTAATATTCCCTAGTCCAATAACCATGGTAGTATATGTCTGTCTTCATCTTCCCTTCTTCTTAAACAAACAGTGGCAAACTGTTTTCCACAGTGCGTTTCTCATTTAACAGTACCAATAGAAGCTATCTGTGGTAATGTATACCTGCAATCTTAGCACTTGGGAGACTGAGGCAGAAGAATCCTGTTTCAAAAAAATACCAAATAAAAAACAAAACAAAATAGTACCAATGTGAATTACAAATCCCTAAGTCCTCTGATGTTATGACTCTACTTCTTGGATTTTATCTTACAGACATACATAATGACTTTGGGCAAAGTTATTTTCATGCTTATAAAAAATTTGCATTAGTATAAATTATTTTGTAGCATTACATGTAACAGTGACATGCTAGAAGTAACTCAATTATCTACTGGAGGACCAGTTAAATATATTATGTGATACTATTCCAAAGGAGAAAAGAGTCAGAGGTGACACAGAAAGATAACCCAAATGTAAAAATAACTCTGGAAAAATTAAAAGATGGATATTATCCAGTATATACAACAGTCAACAGTGTGATAAAATGTATACTCGCATACACAGTTGGTAAAAGACTATGTGGGTAGAGGCTAATATTAGTAACAGTTAAGTAATGGGCATCAAAATATGTAGTTCTTATTAGAAATTCCATTAAAGAATATATCCTAGAGGAATATGCTTATTTATATGAAAAGATGCAAGAGTAACGATCCCTTCTGAACTATATTGTCTGAAACATGATAAAACTGGAACTAATCTCAATGCCTTAGGCAGGGAAATGACTGAAAAAACAATGTACTATCTACACACTAGAACAAAAAACAATCAGTAAACAGAATACAGCAGATATCTATGTTGCCGTGAAAAAAGAACCATTTGACCTGGAGCAAAAATATAGCCAGGACATCAAAGCAGAAGGAGACAACAAAGGGGCAAGAAGGAGGGGAGGGCAGGAGGACAAAAATATGTACGACATGGAAACAGAAGGGGAGCTATTTGAGGAGAGGAAGGAGGACAGTGGGAGGAGCGAAAACAGAGGGAGGGGTGAGCAGAGCACTATGACACATATGTATGGAAATGGCATGATGAGCTCCATTATGAAATTTAAAACCCAAATTCTCAGCTAAAATACAAAAAACAACATATATGATTTCCCAATCCATATCTTTAACTACTTTAAAAATGAAAGCTATTACAAGGGAAGAAATGCAAGATTTAAACATACAAAGCACATCTCTGATGGCACAAAGTATAGAAACTATTCTCAAAATTCTGAGGCCTTTATTTTCTAAAAGAACTGAACGCATCAACTTATTTCATTTATAATAATTTACATGAGACGACAAAATCTAAAATAATACACCATGACAGTGAAATCTTGCTATACAGTCTGAGTGATATTTTTAGCAATGTGAACTTATAAGACTGACCAATTATAGATGGTTATGAATTGCTGTTACTTGAAAGCAAAAAAGAAGCATGTTTCACAGGGGACTTAACAGCATTCTGTAAAAGGAGTGTTTAGTACCTACACAGCAAAGAGCAACATGAAAAAGAGAAAACCTGATTGACTTGATTGTTTGATTGAATGTTTACTTAATTTACTTTAGAGATAGGGTCTCATGTAGCCTAGACTGTTCTCAAACTCTCCAAGAAGTCAAGGATGACCTTGAACTTCCTGATCCTCCTGCTTCACAAGTGCTGGGATTACAGATGTGTACTACCACATCTAGTTTTTTATGTGATAATAGAGTTCAAACCCAAAGCTTCATGCAAGCTGGGTAAAAGCACTCTACCAATTGGGCCACATCCCCGAAATTCTGCAATATTTAAACTCAAACCTAGCAAACTCAAACCTGTTTGTTGGCTTCATCATTACCAAATTAGAGACAGGGTAAGTGTGCTGGATAGCTTTAGTGTCAACTTGACACACCTGGATTGAGGGAGCCTCAATCGGGAAATTGCCTCTATTGGACTGGCCTGTGGCCATGTCTGAGGGGCATCTTCTTGATGAGTGATGTGGGGGGGCCCAGCCCACTGTGGGTGGTGCCACGCCTGGGCAGGTGGGCCTGTGTTGCATAAGAAAGTAGGCTGAGTAGGGGCCAGGGGAGCAAGCCAGTAAGCAGCGTTTCTCCATGGCCTGGAAATCACTAAGTAGACCAGGCTGGCCTCAATCTCACATAGATTCACTTGCTTTTGCCTCCATAGTGCTGGGATTAAAAACGTGTGCCACCATGCCAGGCTAAAAGTTGACTCTTTGTTTTTTTTGGTTTTTGTGGAAAAAGCAAACAGCTCAGGTTGGCCTCCAATTTGTGAACCTCCTACCTTTGGCCTCCTGAATGCTGAGATTATACACTTGGCTCAAAAGTGACAAAAGTTATAATTGTAGTGTCACTGGGTAGTAAGTATTGCCTTGGCTTCTGAAAACAGGCAATGGAGCTGACACTGATTTGAATCTAAAAAATGAAGAAGAAAATCATTTTGAAATATAAAATAGCAGAAGTAACGGGGAATGAAATATGGACTGAAAGGTGGGTTATATGTCACTGGTGCCTCCCTTTCTTGAGGATGAAGTTCTAACAATTACTCCCACAGACAATATTTATCTATAGCCTCTTTCTGTATGGCAAAGCTGTGGTTCACACAGCAAATTCTTGGCAGTTAACTTGGAGAGACTGTTGCTTAGTGGTGCAGCCACCCCTCAGCAAACAGCTTTGTGAGCCATAAACCAATGTCTGTGGAAGGTTCCACGGAAACACCCATATCCCCTGCCATCAAGGCCAGTGCCTCCTCAGTCTCTGAAGGCTCACTTGCAGCTCTGCATGCTCTGCCAGTTGCTCTTGGCTCCAGAGACAGTTTCACCTGCAGGGCTTCATTTTTCTGTTTGACACCTCAGTGTTGATTTTCCTACACAGTACAAAAGAGCCCTCTCCAGTGCTTCTCACACAATTACACAATCACTCCGTTGTAACTAAGAAGAGGATTAACGATTGGGTTTTATTTGATTGTAGTTTTGATTAATCCTGGCTGTTTAATTTGTGACCTTTGCTGGAATCCCAAGGGGTGGGAATTAGAACATGCACACTGTACCACTGTACGTTGGGCAGTTTGAGCCTGCCAATTTATTTCATGCCTCATTAGCCACAAAACCTATGAAATTTTAGTACAAAAACAGTTCCATGTTTTTTTCAGAGTATGGGCACAGAAACTTGTATGAACTTTTCATTTTTATTTAGACATGGTAAGCCAATAATTAAGTCCATCCTGGTTATATCCACAGAGCTCTAATTCCAACTGGCATGTATTGCAGGCAAACACCAAAACCAAGCAAGCCACATTACCATGCAACTGCCCTAGTTTCCCAGGGCTCAGAATCAGTTTTCGAGAAAGGCAGGGGAAAAAAAGTCTAGTTTTTTTTTTCCCCACATATCACAATGTTCAGTGAAAAATTTTTCTTTGGAATCAAAACAAAATCTATACCAATACATTCAATTTATCATATCATAGAAAGGGTGCTATAATTTTAAATTATTTATTATCTGAGAAACTGGTCTCTGACATTTTCATAAATGATCTATAATACCCACATGCTTTATGAAAGTCTTATATTTTAAGAGTTCATAGAATTAACAAACTATTTATGAGCAACTAGAGAAACACTTTACATGATCCTCAAGTCAGCTACCTAATTAAAAAGTTCACTACAGAGTCAAAAATTATACATATAAATGTGTACTGTTTGGGTGACTATATTATAAGGTAGGTATGCTCCAAAGCACACCATATGACCCAGTGACTCAAGTCCACTGTTTGTTTTTTACATATCTTTTATAATTCTGGATTTCAAACATTTTAAGGTTATTTAAAATTAATTCCAGTTTTAAGCACTTTGAATTAAAAAATGCTAGTATCTGTACTTAATTCAAGGACATCAACCTCCTCGCCCAACTCCTTGTCTGTTTTGGATATCAAGATTCACTATGCTGCCCAAGTGGGCTGCAATCTCCTGGGATCAAGTCATTCTCTTGCCTTAGTCTTTCAAGCCGGGAATTGGGCCTAGCTGTAGCAACAGCAATTTCCTAATGACTTACTGATACACCTTTTCTAAAAATTTCAGCATTAGTTTCATAAATTTTTTTTCATAGAAGTACTTCACTGGACCATACAACTGTAAAAATATATCATTAAAATTTCAAGAGTAAGTGGAATAAATTCGGTAACAAACATAACTAATTTAGTAATAACATAACTCAACAGGCTGAGACATGAATAAAATAGCTGAATAATGCAGTAACTCTTTAGTACACCAGGCATCAACTGGTATGAATAAGTCTTAATCTGGCACAGAGGTTATGTATTAAATAGTTTAAAAAAACTTATATACATTACAGAAGTACAGAAATCAGCACTCTGAATTAGTCTAAAAGTATTAACTTTTAAGAGATGTTTGTCACTTGAAACTGTGGGATCCTGTTTCCAGAGAGGATGCCTTTGTACCATTTTAAAAAGTGATGAAAATTAGATGCCATGATTCACTGTGTCTTTCTGTAACTTCAAACACACCATCTGTCTCTTTTTTCTCATTACGTACTAAGACTAGAATATAAATGAGCAAAATATTTCATAGGGCAAACAGGGCTGGGAAAGTAATGGATATGAATGTAAATTTGGGAAGAGGTACAGCTTCATGTTTTAAAATACTGTAGAGTGAAGAAGGCTGGGGGCTTAGTACATAGCTGAGTTTAACTGGAGTTTTTGTTGTTGATGTTTTTGGTTTTATTGAGAGAGGTCTTGCTATATAGCTCTGCTTGGACTGGAACTCTCCAAATAGACAAGGCAGACCTTGAAGTTGTGGTGATCCTCCTGCCTCTGCCTCTTGAGTGCTGAGATTATAGGTATGTACCATTATGTAGGGGCTTACAGTGTCTAGCATGCTCAAGACCCCTGGTTCAATCAATCCTCAGCACTGAGAAACAAAAACAACAAAACAACAAAACAAAACAAAACAGTTGCTAGGTATGGTGTTCATTGCCTAAACACCAATAGACAGACAGTAGACAGAAGCAAAAGAATCTTATAGCACTAGAGAATTAGGCAAGTTACTGTGGGACATAGTTTACTGAGGTTTTTCTTTAAGTAAAACAGGTAAGAAGTTAAGAGCACATACTGCTCATGCAGAGAACCCAAGTTCAGGTCCCACGCTCGTATCCTAGCAGCTCACAGCCGCTGTAACTCCAGCTGCAGAGAATCTGATGCCTCTGGTTTCCTCAGGCACTTGCACTTACACGCCCACCACCCCAAGCATATAAATAAATCAAAAAATTTTTGAGCTGGAGAGATGGCTCCACAGTTAAGGGCACTTGTTCTTCCTCCAGAGGACCTGAATTTGGCCCAGCAACCATGTCAGGCAGCTCACAATGACTCCAGTTCCAGGTGATCCAACAGCTTCTGCTGGCCTCCATGGGAATACACACACACACACACACACACACACACACACACACACACACACACACACAAAACCCCAAAAGAACCAATAAAAATTTTATATGGGGGCTTGGAGAGATAGCTCAGCAGTTAAGAGCACCGGCTGCTCTTGCAGAGTACTGCAGTTTGGTTCCCCTCACCCACTTGGCAGCTAAGAACTGACCATAGTTCAGGTTTCATAGGATCTGACACCCTCTTCTGACCTCTGTGAGCACTGCATAACATGGGTGCACTTACATACATGCAGGCAATACAGTCATACAAAAATTCATAATTTTTTTTTATTTTGAAAAGTTGCCTGTCTATTTAAAATTACTCGCCATTGCCTTTCAGATACAATGAAGGGGGAGAAAAACATATTAATCCAGGCATGGTGTCATAAGCCTGTAGTCTCAACACATAGGGTACAGAGGCAGAGGATCATGAGGTCAGGGTCATCCTCAGCTACATAGTAAGTTCAAGACCAACCTGGGCTGTAAGATATCCTGTCTTGAAAAACTACCCCTCCCCCAACACCCATCCATCCTTCCATCTACCCATCTACCCACTAACCCATCCATCCACCTACCCATCTATCTATTGTGAATTACATATTTATTTCTTCAAATTTATTTACTACAGGATAGGAGAAAACTAGTTGATGTCTCAAATGCTATCAAATTACTAAGGCAGTCATGTACTAAAAATTTCAAGAGAACATCTTTGAAATACATTATAAGGCCAACATTATACGCATTTTAAAGCTTTTGATACATACGACCACTTGTGCTTGCACAGCTTTCCTGTGTTATCTGATTATACCCAAGAAGACTTGCTTCTTGGTTTGTTTGTTTGTTTTATCTTGGGTATGAGCACACTAAGTATATTCTGCCGCTGAGCTACACCCCAGCCCTGTATTTGTTTCTTTTTACTGGTACTAGGTACTATATCTATGCTACTCTGTCAGATTTTTAGAGTTTTCTTTTATTTAAACTTATGTCATAGATGAGGCTTAATATAAGTTTTAATAGGTTTTTATCAGTAACCTGCTTATACAATTTTATTAATTACTTGCAAGTGTTACTTGCCTACTTTCCCACTAAAGCCAGTGTTCTCATTCCACAGATGAAGGAATTAGAGACCCAGAGGGCTTAAGGAAGTTCCCCAAGAATGTAGAGGAAACAAATCACCTCCTTGAGGCTAAAAATTTCCCATCTTTTAATTTTTCTAATAAAAACAGCTGTGAAGAAAGTACTGCTAAAGAGGTGAACATTCCTGCAAGAGAGGATTCTACCTCAAAAAATAAAACAAAACAAAGAAAAACAACAACAAAAGACCCAAACTGTAGTAGCAGAAAAGGATCTTGAAAGTAAACTTTAAAAATAATTTTATGTACAGCAATACATTTTACGTATTAAGTAATACTATAGAAAACGATTTGATATAGTCATTCTATATCAAGAAGAAAAATGGGAAAAATGTCAGGCTATAAAACCCATCCCCCACAAACAAACAAACAAACAAACAACCTACTTTTTCTACATGAGTCAGTGCAACAGATGTATTCAGGGACTAGTTGTGTCTAATTCCTATTGCACTAATGGATTTGGAAGAAGCCAACTTCCACAATCATTGCCTCAAAGGAATAATACATATTGGATTCTTTTGCCATGCAAAAATTTCAATACCCAGAAAGCTGAATTTACATATCAACCATGAAAAAAGACAAAACTGACAGAGTTAAAACTAGAAGAAAAATAACCTTTACATTCCCTTCCATGACTCATGTGTCCTTTGGCCTGAATCTGTCCTTTCCCATCACCTAATATGACCCTCTCTTGGTCTCCTTTCTAAATTTTATAGTATACTCCTATATCTGTGTAGATATATACATTCATACATCATGGATAGAATGTTATAGAATATATATGTATATGGATCTATACATTATAGAATCCACATATGAGGGAGAATATGCAGTTTTTTTTCTTTATGAATTTGGGTCACCTCATTAATACTGTACTTTCCAACTCTACCATTTTCCTGCCCATTTCATGATTTTTTCTTTACAGGTAAATAATATTCCATTTTCTATATGTACTACATATTCGTTATCCATTTATCTGTTAATGGACATCTAGGCTGGTTCTGCTTCCTTGCTACTGTGAATAGAGCAGCAATAAATATAGATGTGCAATTTTACAGATGTGGAAATGGAGAACCACCGATAGTCACAGGAGGAAACAGTGAAGGCCATTCTAATATACAGTTGGGGCCCAGAATTATGGGTCTTTTAATAGTTTCTTTCAGTTAAGTGAATCTTAGCATGTTTTAAAATGCAATTATCTTCAACAGGAGGTAGGAAGGAAGGGAAGGAAAGAGTAGGTCGACATGGGGAGGGGAAGGAAAGTGGCACTATAAACATGCACACTTACTACAGTTCAGAACTTAATATTCCCCAAAGGCTCATGTGTTACAGGAAGGTACCCAGCTGGTAGTACTTTTGGGAGGTGGTGAAACATTTAGGTTGGAAGGTCTGACGGAAGAATGTGAGGTCATTAGAGGTGTGCCCTTGAAGGAAATATTGACCCTAGAGCCTTCTTTCTTTAGGTCCTGGCTGCAAGGAACAGGGGCACCTTTCCTCTGCCACTAACCTGTCTGCTCCATCATGTCTTGTCACTGCCATCAGACTAGGCCACCAAGAATGGAAGCTATGGAAACCTTTGAAACCATAAGCTAAGACAAATCTTTTTCTCCTTTAAGTTGAATTTTCACAAGAATTTTATAGCAGTGATGGTCTGTTGACTAATCTTGGTGGTCAACTTGACACACATGGAAAAAGGGAACCTCAACTAAGGAATTACCTGCAATGAACTGACTTGTGGCCCTGTGGGACATTTTCTTGATTGCTGATTGATGTGGGAAGGCTCAGCCCCCTGTGGGTGGTGGCAGCTGTGAGCAGGTGGGCCTGAGCTGTATAAGAGATCGCTAAGCAAGCCAGGGGATACAAGCCAGTAAGCAGTGTTTCTTTATGGTCTCTGCTTCAGTTCCTAACTCTAGGTTCCTGCCTTGAATTCCAGTCCAGGCTTCCCTCAATGATGAACTGTAACTTGCAAGATGAAATAAACCCTTTCATCCCCAAGTTGCTTTGGTGATGGTGTTTTATCACAGCAACAGAAAGCAAACTAGAACAGATGGAAAGATGACTAGTGTAACATCACTTTATTAAATGTCTATTCATTTGTGTGTGTGTGTGTGTGTGCGTATAATAGTATGATACTTTTTTGATTGAGGTCAGAGTAAAACAATCTGAAAGCCATTGGTCTTAGTTAATGTGCCATGCTGCCTCTACACAGGTACATAAATATCCACAATTATTCTATCAGACTGATAAATAATGTATTCAATTCTTCTATAGTCTAACATACTAATAATTATTTCTAAACTAAGATGCCAGGAATACTTACCATCAGTCTTACTCCCTACAACATGAACATGGCTCCTAAATTGTGCACTGTAGTGCCCTAGGGAACTCACAAATTATTGCAGAATATTTGAAATGTTGAGCTACTCATAGTGTAATCAGATCATGTAAAAATTACCAGTTCAGGGGCTGCAGAGATGGCTCAGTGGTTAAGAACATTGAATGTTCTTGCAGAACACCTGGGTTCGAATCCCAGCACCCACATGGCAGGCAACAACTGTCTATAACTCCAGTTCCAAGGGATCTGACAGCCTCATCTGACCTCCGAGGGCATTGCAGAACACGGGTGCACTTACCTACATGCAGGTAATACATGCATACACATAAAAATATTTTAAAATTACCTGTTCAATGTAAGTTGATGCTACATCATTCTACCTTTGTGAAACTGAGTTTTCAACTGCATTTTCAATGGTTGCTATGTTTAAGTCTGTTCAGGCTGCTATAATAAACAAACTAGGGGGACTGAAGATGTAGCTCTGTGTTATAGTGCTTGCTTCGCATTCCATATGCTTCATAGGTTTGAAAAACTGTGCAGTACTCAATAAGCATATATCCTACAGTAATTATTTAAGAATAAAAGTATTATTTTTCTTTCAGTATATTGATACATGTATAATTTCTTAAATAATTACAAAATTGTTAGGAGATATTTAAAATATAGAACTCTAAGTACCATTAGGAACTGTTTGGTATTTATTTTGGCCAAAGGGATCATGAACATTTTGCTGATTATGCTAGAACCAAGAATTTCTAAAAATCTCTACCTTACTATGAAAACAAGTTTTCCCTTGTAAAATAATATGACAAAAGTTTGAAGAAATTTCAAGTATTGTTATTGTGATTATAAAATATAAATTGCTTGAGTTTTTCAATAAAAT
>NW_008343559.1:1328445-1363521 GCF_000622305.1 Nannospalax galili | reverse complement strand
CTAATATATTGAATATGAACTTCCTTATCCTAATATATTGAATATGAACTTTTTTCTTTTCCATCTCATCAGGTCTGTATCTGCTGTTAACCTGCTGCAATATAACATCCAAGGGAAATTTGCCTGTGAAATAACTACTATTTATACACAAAAAGTACATCTAAAGAAGAAACAACCTCAACTGTAAAACTATTACAATTCAATGGAGTCTCATGCTATCTCTATCCCTGTCAGAGGCTTAGGCATTACTTAAAAGCAGCACTGCTATTTTTATTATACTGAAATAAAGCCACACACACACACACACACACACACACACACACACACACTGATCTTTGGGCTTTATATCCTGGTATTTCTTTTTTTTTTAAAGATTTATTTAGTTTTTAATTCAGTGTATGTGTGTGTTCGGGTGTGGGTATGTGCATGTGAGTTACAGGTACCCACAGAGGTGTTAGATCCCCTGGAGTTACAGGTTGTTGTGAGCCACCTGGTATAGGTACTAGTAGTTGAATTCAAGTCCTCTAGACGAGCAGTACCCTCTTAACTGCTAAGCCATATTGCTAGACCCTGTCTCCTGGTGTTCTAAACCCTGTTCTCAGCATTGAGGTGAGATTTATAGTGAATCAAAGCTGCTATATGGTTCACACGATATTACATCTATAATAGACCACACTGAGATATCATAATATTTTCATTTGATACTTTTTATTATAGTTCAGTTCAGTTCTAGTCAATGAAATACACAGTCCCCTCTAAGTTGAGAGCTACTTCTTTTTAAAATATTGCTTTAAATATGCTATGATGGAGGAAAAAGACAGCAGTGGACATGAATCTGACCTAAACAGCAATTAAGAAAATGCTTGATTCTAAATTTAGAAAACCTCTTAAACTTTGTAGAACATGATTGATAACCAAAGAGATGCTCTGGTATTAGCTTAAAATAAACATAAAATATAGCTCTGGAATCTTCTTATGCTTTAAAAATGAAAACAAAGATGTAGTCATTAGCAGGATGCAGGGATGCACACAAAACTAAAAAGTGGTTGGAGGGTAAGAAGCAACCAAAGTAAGGAAACGTCTTCCAAACAAATAGCCCTGCAGAGTTCAGGCACAGAGAACTGCTCATGCAAAATCCCACAGAGTCTACAATCTGAATACCGAAAACTACCACCTTACCTAAATTAATTGGAGGGACTGTAGATTCAGTAAAGTATTCTACACAACATTATAAATGGAGGGAGGTCTGAAAAAGTAAGAAACTATATGCTAACCTAACCCAGAATAAAGTTATTACCAAGACATTGTATGCAACACTTCTCAAATTTAATTATTCCTTTATTTACTGGTCCAAATTTAAGTGACTTAACAGTTACCTTTAGGGGGGAAAACCTGGCTTATCCTTCCTTTCAAGATATTCAACCATAGACTCCAACAACAGCTGAGTTTGCAAAAGCAGCCCTATTTTCATAATATGAGACAGAACACTAATGAGCACTGACTGGCATGTTCTTGCTCAGGAACCCAGAAGCCCAGAATTGTGTCCACTAAGAAAGAGGGACATCTACTTATATTATCTGGAATGTGAAACCTTCCAACTCCAATCATGTTAAAATATTTCTATTGTTTATGTGTGACTTGCATAATAATTTGTATGTCTTGTGTAATTATTTGGCTATCTTCTAAGTGATGGAGTAACCATGAAATGAATAATTAACCTTTTTTTTTGGTCTTTTTGAGACAGGGTCTCCCTGTAGCCCCAGCTGGCCTGGAACTCACAGAGATCTGCCTGCCTTTGCCCCCGAGTGCTGGGATTAAAGGCGTGCCCCACCAAGCCTGGCTAATTAACCTACTTTTAACTACCATAAACCCAAATGTAACATGTACAACTGGTCCTCAACAAGAAACTTTCTGACTAGGTCAGTTCCACAATCATACTACTTTATCACAATAGGACTTCATCCCTACCAAACAGAGCTGTAGAAGCTAGTTAATAATTATAACAGTTCAATAAGACTCCTGGTATATCAGAATTGAAGTATTAAGGTATTTAATTATATTGATCCTGTCAATAAGCTAAAAATAAATGAAAAACTAGACCTAGAAATAAAAAGGAGGTAGGCCTGGTAGCTCATGCCTTTAATCCCAGCACTTGGGAGGCAGAGGTAGAGGCAGGCAGATCTCTATGAGTTCAAGGCCAGCCTGGTCTAAAGTGAGTTCCAGGTCAGCTGGGGCTACAGGGAAACCCTGCCTCAAAAAAACCAAAAAGAAAAAAAAAAAAAAGAATGAAAAGGAATGTCCTCCTGTACACTATGACATAGAGAGATGGAAATATGCAAGTCTTGTGCCACTTCTATCACTCTAGGAAATTAGAAGCTGTAGAGGATTGCTCCTTGAGGCTGCCAGTTCTCTTTCAATATTAATGTGTTGAGCAATTACCACATGGAATGGCCCCTTTAATGCCACCTGGTCTACTTCCCAGCAGTGAGCTCCACTCCCAGGCTTGTCATGGCTCATTTAAATAGCACAGTATGCTCCCTCTACAAGTCTGCTCCTTGAGCTTATGGTGTTTAAGATATAATGAGATATGAAGGTGTTTATCATGAGGTATACTGGAACTCTGAGCCAAAGCAATAGGAGCTGGATATTATGAGCAGGCTGGGAACACTAGCGTTTTCTTTTTTCCCCCTTTAAAAGAATACTGAAAAAATAAACTATTCTCTAGGACACATAAAGCTTAAGAAAATGCAAAGCGTCAAGCAGAAGTAAGGCTTACAGAAATTTAGAGCACAAAATAAAATCTCAGAAATAAAAATGTGGAGTAGAAAGCACATCTTTTATCATTGTCTTTTTGCTGCCTTTCCACATAAAACTGTGGTTAAAGGGAGTTGTAATTTACCTCATCTCATAAGCAATGGCAAAACTTTTACAACAGATATCCTCTCTAAAATGCAGAAGCCAGAATTCAGGAAGGAAAATTATGTATATAAAAATAATGGTTAACAAAAGTATAGAAAAGGGAAATGGAAAGGAAAAACTAACAGAAAATAAATTTAGTTTAACTTAGAACTTAAATTTCTGAAAAACATCCTGAACTCATTGTTGCCTATAGGAAAGCTGGAGGGGCTAAGCCATCTATGCCCTATGGAAGTAAAGTCCCAGAAGTCAGACATGGAGCTACTAATTTGTTGCCTGTCCTGCTGATTTTCAGTCTTGTTTTGGTCCAGTATTTCCTCAGTATGCCACCATTCCTCCCTTTTGGAAAAAGAATGTATATTCAGTTCCATTGAAGTAATCTGTCTTTTGATTTTACAGGAACTTATAGTTAAGAGAGAGATTGCCTTGAGTCTCAAAGAGTTTGAACTCTGGATTTTTTTTTTTTTTTTTTTTTTTGGTCTTTTTGAGACAGGGCCTCCCTGTAGCCCCAGCTGTCCTGGAACTCACTATGTAGAACAGGCTGGCCTTGAACTCACAGAGATCTACCTGCCTCTGCCTCGAGTGCCGGGATTAAAGGCGTGCGCCACCACACCTGGCTTGAACCCTGGACTTCTGAATAGTATTGAAACTAGTAAAGACTATGGAACTTTTGAAGGTGAATAAATACATTTTGCCTTTGATATATGGTCATGAGCCCATAGGGGGCCATGGAGTGAAATGTGCTAATTTCAATGAGAATGTCCAACATAGGTTCCACATATGGTCATTTTATCCCCAGTTGGTGGCGCTGTTTTGGGAGGCTTTAGAAGGTGTGGACATGCTGAAGGAAGCACATCACTGGGGATGGGCTTTGAGAGTTCTTAAACCTTGTCAGATTTCCACTCATGCTCTGCTTCCTATGCCTGTGTGAAGAAGTGATTGCTTGGCTTTCTGCTCCAGTCACTTCTGTCACCATGCCTCCCCTGCTATTATGGACTCTAATCCCTCTGGAATTGTAAGCCAAATAAACCCTTCCTTCTATAAGTTGCCTTGGTCATAGTGTTTTATCACAGCAACAGAAAATAACTAATACACTCATCTAACATAAAAGGTCCTCCCCCTCTTATTCCAAGTATATAAAAATATAGTATTGTGTGGGGCTGGAGAGATGGCTCAGCAGTTAAGAACACTGGTTGTTCTTGCAAAAGACCTGGGTTCAAATCCCAGCACCCACTTGGCAGCTAACAACTGTCCATAACTCCAGTCCCAGGGGATCTGATGGCCTCTTCTGACGTCTGCGGGCATTGCACAACACAGGTGCACTTACCTACATGCAGGCGATACATGTGTACACATAAAATAAAAATAATAAGTAAAATTTAAAAAAAACATAGTATTGTATAAAACAAACAATAAAACAAGTATCAAACATTAACTAGATCAGAAGTGCCAACAGTGAAGAAAGCACTCAAGAATCAGGGCACTGATGACAGTTTAAGTAGACATCGTTCATGATGGGTAAAAAAACTAGGACTAGGAAGAGAATCAAGGTTTAAGGTCAAGCAGAGATGGACCTTATCCTGTTGAATGTTAAATAAAGTCACAAATGTTGGCTCCACCTGTAAAAATAGAGGCCATTTGAAAAATCACCCTTGGGTGTTCACAGTAAAGGGTATATGGAGGGAAAGGAACCAATTACGAGAAATTACCAATACATGAAAGATACATATAGAGTCCCATGCTCAGAAATGAACACGAGAGTCCAGAAACACCAGATATTCCAGGTCTGCACAGTTGAGACAAACAAGAAGGTGACTTGAAGGAACAGGACTCCCAGGGAAAGTAGCACCACAGAAAATAAGCCTATAATCAGAAAAAATGGACGGTCCTGTGTGAGGAAAAGATTCAACAGCAACAAAAGTGCTTTAAAGGGGCTGGGACTATAGTTCAGCAGAAGAGCACTAGCTGAACAGGTACAAGGCCCTGAGTTCTATTCCTAGTAAAACAAACAAAGTAAGAGTTCAATAGCAAACAGGGGATTTTATATTGTAAAATTAAGCAGTAGCAGATTCATGTTAAAGGGGATTTCCATGAATATAACAAAGCTCTCCTGATGAAATACCAAGTAGCAATTTCTCCAGCTATTGGTTGATATCCTCTTTCCTGCCCTTGAAAACTTTGATGGACTGAGCATACTGAAAGAAGTTGTAGGCTCTACTAGCCGCCTAACCAACATTCATACCTTTTGCCCTCCAATATTTTTTTTTTACATATCTGTTGCTTCCATGTTGTAATTGATGTTGGTTGGTCTTCAGCCAATAGAGACTCTTTATCTCTGATAATGGTTTTTAAAACTCATGAGCCTTAGCCAAAAGAATCCAATTGTCCCTCCTCAATGAGTTGGTACATGGCTCAGTCTAGACTAAAAGATAATAAGTGGCAGAGGTAAAAGGAGGATGGAGAGAAGGGCTTCTTAGAAAAGTTCTCTTACACCCAAGAAAGAAACAAGCAAAGGACAAAAATCAAAACAGTCTAATATCACTATGTATACCTGGGTCAGTGGGTAACTTAAAAACTCTATTGTAGGGCAGGGCGTGGTGGCGCATGCCTTTAGTCCCAGTACTTGGGAGGCAGAGGCAGGCAGGTCTTTGTGAGTTCAAGGCCAGCCTGGTCTACATAGTGAGTTCAGGTCAGCCAGGATTACAGGGAGACCCTGTCTCAAAAGGACAAAAAACAAACAAACAAACAAACAAAACCCCAAACAACAACAACAAAACCCAAACCTCTATTGTAGTTATACTTATGACCCTATGCTTTCAATTGACAGACTTCGTTTTTCCTAATGACAATTTTTAAAATATTTTATTATTTTATATGGATGAGTACATTGCCTGCATGTGTGTTGTGCAAGTGCTCCTGTGTCATGCAATGCCCGAGATCAGAAGAAGGTGTCAAATCTCCTGGAACTAGAATTACAGATGGTTGTTAACCACCATGTGGGTGCTGGGAATTGAACCTGGGTCCTCTGCAAGAGTAGTCAGTGCTCTTAACCACTGAGCCATCTCTCCAGCCCCTCATCACAATTTTAAGATATTGTGAAATGAGTAACAAACATCTATCCCCTATTCCCAATTTTAGGATGATCTAAAATTGAGACCAGTGTGGGATATATGGTAAGACTGCCTTAAAAACAAACAGGGCTGGAGAGATGGCTTAGCAGTTAAGAGCACTGTCTTCTCTTGCAGAGGACCCAGAGGTTCAGTTCCTAGTACCCACAAGGGGGCTGATAACCATCCTAACACCAGGTATAGGGGATCTGACACCCTCTTCTGACCTTTGTGGGGTGCATTTATATACATGCAGGCAATATACTCATACACATAAAATTAAAATAATAAATGTTAAAAATAATAAAATATTTATAGAAAAAAAACAACAGATAAACAAAAACTAACAACCATCCTGTATCAAACTCTTTGGATATAGCTAATAAAATTCTTTTTTTTTTCTGTCTTTTTGAGACAGGGTCTCCCTGTGGCCTCAGCTGATATGGATCTCACTATACAGACCAGGCTGGCCTGCAACTCACAGAGATCTGCCTACCTCTGCCTCCTGAATGCTGGGATTAAAGGAGTGTACTACCATGCCCGGCTTGCTAATGAAATTCTTAAAAGATAAGAAGCATTGCCTTGCAAGCACAAGGACCTAAGTTTGATCAGACAGATAGACAGTAAAATTAAAATAAACACACACACACACACACATACACACACACACACACACACAGGTATTGGGGTTGTTGGGAAGAAGCAGACAGGCAGATCCCCAGGACTTGCTAGACAGTCAGTAATTTGGCAAGCCCCAGTCCAATGAGAGATTGTCTCAAAAAACAAGCTGGATGGTTCCTGAAGAACCCAGGTTGTTCTCTGGTCTCCACACACACCGTGCACACAGGTGTACCCCCATGTTCCTGCACACACACAAACATGCACACACACATAAATAATAATAACAAATAATAATAATGTAGTTGTCTCTTATACCTGAAGATATTCAAGTAACTTGTAAAAATTAGCAGAATGATTTAAAGATAATAAAAAGAATAGAAGAGAAATCATAAAAAAGAGAAATGGAGAAAAAAATGCACATGGTCAACAAAATCCAAATTTGGCCCCTTGAAAAGAAAGATAAATTTGAAAATCTTTGTAACAGTGAATACGAAACAAGATAATAGTCACAAGGCATGGGAATGAAGGCAGGATATAAGTACAGCACAAATTTAAATACTCAGGGGGCAATAAATTGGCTCAGAGGATAAGGGTACTTGTTGTCAAGCCTAAACCTGAGTTCAATCACCAGAACCCACATGATGGAAGGAGAGAACCAACTTCCATGAGTTGTCTTCTGACCTTCACAAGCAAGCTGGGACACATGTGTACACATGCATACACACACATTCACACAAACACAAAATAAATAAATAAATAAATAAATATAATAAAAGCAAGCAATTCAGAAGAATCATAACCATAAAAATGAACAAAATAATAGCACTCAATAATCAGAATAAAAGCAATTCAACAGGTGTGGTGTCATGAACTGGCAATTCCAATACTTGGGAGGCTGAGGGATGAGGGGTGCTAGCTAGGTTCAAGGCTTGCCAGACAGAATGTGTCAAGAAAACTAACAAAAAAATAAAAACCATAAAAAAGTAAGTGCATTGGTCAAACAGGCAAGTAAGAAACAAAATTCATTTTCAGTGTCCTATCAAAGGCTTGGAGTTACTTTTTTATAGCAATTTGTTTTATTCTAAGAAATGAAACTAACAAAAAATGTAATCGGGTCTATAAATGATGTTGATTGTCTTTCTTTTTTTTTTCTTTCTTTCTTTTTAAAAGAAAGGGTCTCTAGCCTAGGTTGGCTTCAAACTCACTATGTAGCTGAGGATGACCATTAACTTCTGGATTTCTGATCCTCTTGCCTCACCTCTGAAGTGCTGGGATCACAGGCATGTGCTACCTACCACACCTGGTTTTTCATATGGTGCTGGGATCAAACCCAGGTCTTCATGCATGCTGAACAAGAACTCTATAAACTGAGCTATATCTCCATTCACCCAAATCAAGTTTTTATACACAGTTTCTCTATATACTTGTAGTAAAACTGAGATTTTAACAGAAAAAGAATCAGTTATGATAAACTTATAAGGTTATCTAGGAATAAACTTAGCAGATATTTAATAACTTTGCTGAGAAAAATATCCAAGATACTAATTAAGGTCACTGAGGTGGTTAAGACTATCACCTTGACAGGAGCTAGAATCACCTAGGAGATAAATCTCTGGACATACTTGTGAAAGAGTTTCTAGACTGGATTAACTGAAAGTGAAAAGATCCATCTTAAATGTAGGCAGCACCTTTTTATGGGTTGAAATCATGAATGAAATAAAAAGAAGCGACATCTGGGTACAAATGTTTGATTGGAGAGACCTTAACAAATACGACAGAATGCATGAAATTCGGTGGGGGGGAGGGGCTATGTGCAGATAGGTGAGGGGGTCTAAATTTGATTAAGATCTTTTATATGAAACGCACAAAAAAAAATCAATGAAAATGACATAAAATGGGGGAAAGTGATATAAACACCAATATTCATCTCTGCTTCCAGACTGTGGATGCAGTATGCTTATGCTCCTGAGGAGTCCCCATACCTTTCCTGTGCTGCATCTTGAACCTGTGAGCCAGGTATTTTGTCAATGTGTGTTGCTAAGTTTTTGTCAAATTGACATAAACTTGAGCCGCCTGGAAAGAGGGAATCTCAGTTGAGGAATTTCTACCACCAGATTGGCCGTGTTCTTGAAGAATTTTCTTGAATGCTAATTGATGTAGAAGGGCCTGGCCCACTGTGGGCAGTGCCATCCCTAGGCAAGTGGGTCTGGGTTATAGAAGAAAGGTAACTGAGCAAGCCAGGGGCAGTAAGCCAGTAAGTAGCTTTCCTGCATGGTCTCTACTTCAATTCCTGCATCCAGGTTCCTGCCTTGAGTTTCTGTTTTGGTTTCCTTCCATAATGAACTGTAATCTGTAAACTAAACCCTTTCCTCCCCAAGTTGCTTTTGGTCATGGTGTTTATCATAACAATAGAAAAGCAAAGTAGAACATGAAGCAAGGAGGAAGAAAATTAATAGTCACAGAGGAGAATTTACTAAACCAATATAGTGGCTGGTAAGACTTAATGCTATAAAATACCATATTTTGCCTAAATTAGCCTGTAAAATCAATGCAAATTCCTACTAAAGTCTCCTAAGGACTTCTTCAAAGGAACTATTCAGTAACATAAAATTGTAAAGGTTCCAGATGGTTCTGGCAAAGAACACTGGGGAAATATTTGTTCTACTATATACCAAAACTTACAACAGTAAATAAACCAGCAATGAATTAAGCACAATAGCTAACAGGTGAATGGAAAACTGTACTGAGACTCAAAATAGACTAAGGAACATAAGGAGCCTTCTATTTTGAGGTTGGTACTGTGAAAAATTAAAACAACTTTCCTTATACCAACATTTCTGATATATTAAAGGCTACACATACAAACTATAACACATACAAATAATTTTATTAAAATTCACAAACCAACATGTATAGAAAATTCCATTACAATGATATTATCTCTTCCAGCATGGTTATCACAAGATACAAACCTCACTCATAGTGGCTGTTTTGTTTATATTCAGCCACAAAACCAGATGCTTTGCTATATGATATGATCACTGTCTACAAGACATGGTGCCTGCAAATATGTGAAGAAACATGATATCACGAGTATTTTATCCATAATCCTTGGCAGAGTTTTGGAGCATGCAGTGAGTCCAAATATGAGACATAAGTAGTTAAAACTGGGCTAAGATAAAAATTAAACAAAACAACATAAAGAGCTAACTGGAAAGGTTTGACAGCGTTCAAAAATAGGCAGTGAGACTTGGTATGAGCTGTTAGAGTGAGGAAGGTGGGAGGGGTGTAAAGGTCAAAATTACAGAAAAAGCTCCTAACACATAACGGTTTAAACCAAAGATTGAAGAATGCTTGTACATCCATTTTTCTTGCTGTTCTTTTCACAATTGCTAAGAAATGGAAACAACCTAAATGTCTCTCAACTGATGAATGATGGATAATGAAAATGTGGTACATTTACACTATGGAGTCCAACTCAGCAGTAACAAAAGACGAAATCATGAAATTTGCAGATAAATGGATGGAACTAGAAACTGTTAGATTGAAGTAACACAGACTCAGAAAAACAAACGAGGCATGTTCTCTCTCATTTGTGGATCTTAGCATCAAAATGTATTAGCTCAAAAACCTACTGAAAAATACACATACAACATCTGAATATGAGTGCATGTGCATACCTGAATGCTATGTAACAAGAAAAAGTGCCAGACAGGAGAAACCTCTCTTCAAGGTATTGGTCAGGGTAGTCCAAGAGAGTTCCAAACTAACACAGATTATTGCCACAGCCCTTGATAACCTCCTAGAACTTGAAGATAATACTCTATTGCTGAAGACAAGACATACTTTGGACACAGGATTTGGAGCAATGGAGCAGGAACTGACATGGAAGCCTCCTCCCTGAAGACTAGCTCTTACAGTTCAGGAGGATACTATGCAAGCTGCTAAGGGGGGAAAAAATCAATTGAATCCAGCTTTAAAGCCTAATAAATACAACAATGACCAGCATAACAAACAAGAGCAGTGCAGTAGTGACACATTTATCTTGGGGATAATCAACAGCTGTCTAATTGGACTTAAAGCCCACTCAATGGGCGAAAGTGTGGCACTGTAAACATAGCCAAATATACATGAATGGAGAGGTCATAGATTTTAGTGAAAACCCCAAGGCTGTCACATCCTTGGACAAATGTAATTTCTTACTGTATGCTAAATATGGATCCTTATATTTATAGACAAGTGCCCCATTCACCACTCATCAAAGAAGCTTCTTTTTGCAGCAGATGGAGACTGTTAGAGAATTCCACAACTGGCCTCACACAGAGAATAAGTGTCTGAGAAATGCCTAGCTCTAAGCGACACATCTACAGTGCAATCTCTACACATAGGCCTCATGGAACAAGCCAGAACAGGGGGTAGGGAGGGAGAATACTAATTCATCTCTCAACTCTCACCAGTAAAGCTTCCTCATGTAAGAGTATGATACACACAGAAGGTCACGCACAACTGGCCAAAATGTAGAGAATAAGGGACTTCAGAGAGTGTGTGCCTGGATAGGAATTCTTTATTAAGCCTCACCCACCCTTGGCTCAGGGATCATTGTGGAAGAGGGGGTGGAAAGATTCTAAGAGCCAGGGTTGGTGCATGATAAGGAAATAGAGTCTTCTAGGTCTCCAGGAACTTGATCATATGAACTTACAGCAATGGTGTCAGTATGCACAAGACCTATGCAAACTCAATTCGACAAAAACCCAGCATAGAACTGGAGAAATGGGCAGCAGATCCAAAAAACTATTGGCAGCTGATTACTGCTGGGCGAGGGAGAGTTGATGTTCTTTAAGGGAGAGACTCTAAATAGGCTGATTATAGACTCCAGTGGCTGAACCTGCACTGAGGGATGTCTAGGTACACAAACTGGACTTGATAGGCCTTAACATATATGAAAGAATGCATCAAATTCAGTGAAGGGGTGCTATGGAGGTGTGAGGTGGGGAGGGGGTATAAAGATGATTATGATGTTTTGTATGAAGCGAACAAAAATTGAATAGAAAAGACTGAAGAAGGCAGAATATCAGATAATTTTCAATAGATCATTCTGGAGAGTGGCGACAAGAAGTGTAAATGGAAATAAAATCAGATAGATTTAGATTCCCAGTGAAAGTGAGAAACATTTCTCTGCACAATCTTTCAGAAAAAAAATTGTTCTAAACAAGAAAAGTCATTCATTTACTTTACTTTTATTCAGCCCAATTATGTGGCTGCTCACGCTCATGAATGAAAAAAAGAAAATAAAGGCAAATCAAAGCAGTAACATGAGACTTGATTACAGCTCATGTTGTAATAGAGGAAATTATATAAAATAATATTTCTAGCATCTTTCTTTTACCAAAATACATATCCACATCTGAACCAAAGATACTGCTTTGAGAAGTTCTCAATAACATACTGAATTCTCAATTCCAGATTGTGACCATTAGACAAAGGTAATTTGCAATCTAGAGGATTATGCAGGGCAATCATAAAGGAAATATAAACAAGCAAGGGAGGAAAGGAAGGGATACAAGGTGAATGAAATAGAGACAAAGGAACACCAAGTGGACTACAGTACTAATCACCTGGCTCTGAAAGACAACAGCATTTTTAGTCAGAAAAATGCCTGCATGTTCATAAATACAGGCAATATAAATTTGCCTCTGCCTCTTTTCAAAACTGGTTTAGCTGTGCTGGATCCACTTTAAGTATATTTAAGTATATGTACATTTTATATCAAAGCTGCCCGTTTCTACAGAAAAGCCCACTGTGACTATGAGTAAGACTATCAAATATTTATAGTTGTAAATATCAATCAGTTGAAGATAAACAGATGCCTCAAGTTTCGACTGATTCATCATGGGCTACATACACCTTTCTATTTCATCAGACATTCTTTAGTTACTTTCAGTGATGTTTCCTACTTCTGAGTACAAAGATCTTATATAATCTCTGTTGAGTTTAATTACACATTTTGATAATATACCAAATATTTTGTAATGTTTTCTAAGGTTTCCTTCTGTTTATTGCTAGCATATGGAAATGAAACTGCTTTCCCTATATTTTTATAACTGCTACATTTCATTTACTATAATTAATACAAGTGTACAAAGGGGATCCTCTGTGATATTTCCATACATGAATACATCATGAACAGATCATTTCCACCCATCCTTCTACCACCTTCTGCCCACTTCACTTTTGCCCTCTACCCAGTTCCTAGTAGCACTGCTTCTAACTTCAGGTCCTCTCTTTCCGCATATGAAAGAAAACACATAGGACTTCTCTATAATTATTTCACTTAACATGATGTCCTCCATTTCCATCCATTTTCTTTTGAGTGATAGGAACTCACTCTTCATGAATGAATAGTCCTGTTGTTTGCATACCTCATTCATCTATGTATTTTACATACATACCATATACCAATTTTGAGGTCCTTCATTTCTTCCTATAAAATCATGTTCCTACGTGGTTGTTTCCTTTCAGCTTGAAGAACATGCTACATTAGCATGTCATTTTTTTTAAAAAAAGTGCCTCATTCTAGTCAAATAAGTTTGAAGTCATAATGTTTTTCCAGTACTTTAAAAGAATTTCCATTTTTCTTCTAATCTCCAACACGTTTGCTTAAAACTCAGCTATCATAACTTCCTTTTATACACTCTGCTCTCCCCCACTCCCCAAACACCTTTTTTCCTTTGTCATATTTTTCCAGCAATTGGATTATTGTGTTTATAATTATAGAAGTGTTTTCCATTATATTTACTGTTTTGTTTCACTGTTTCTGTAAAAAAAGATTCATACTTTAAGTCACATACGATCATTTAAAGTATGAATCACAAATGATCATTATTTTTTAATGTTTTTGCCTTGTTCTCACTTTATCCTTCTAATATTCCAGTTCACATACATTCTAGAGATCCAATATTGTCCTACACATCACTGAGGCTTTTTTCACATATCAAAATAGCCTGAGATCAAGCTACTGCAGTAGGGATGTCAGAAGATGAGATAATGATTGTTGTGGCCATGATACATATTTTGAGACATAGTCTCAATTTTCTCAATTTGCTTCCCCTAACAAAAAAAAAAACCATTAGCATTTTACACTACTGTTGTTCAGGATCTGTCTCTTTTCAACTAGTTCACCACTCTACAAACAACTGAATATTTATAACTTTACAAATAAAATACTGCAGTAGCTTGGATCTAGAATGTCCTCAAAGGCCCATACGTTAAAAAAGTTTGGTCTCTGGACAGTAAAATGGCTCAGCATGTACCTGAGATGTCAGAAAGCACCTGTTGCCAACCCTGACAACCTGAGTTTGATCTTTGGGATCTATAGAGTGGAAGGAGAAAACTGACTCCCAAAAGCTGTCCTCTAACCTCCCCAGGCACATGTGCCTCCACACATTCACTATGGCACATGCACATCCATACCCATATGCACAAAGAAAACAATAAATAAATAAATAAACAAATAAATAAATAAACAAATAAGTAAATAAATGTAAGCAAAGTTTGGTGCCCAGTTTGGTGCTACTGCAAGAGGTGTGTAAACTTTAAGAGGTAGAGCCCATGCTGGGCATGGTGGTGAGTGCCTTTAAACCCCAGGAAGAGGCAGGTGGATCTCAAAGCCAGCCTGGTCTAACCGTGACTTCCAGATGGGCTGGGACTAGGGAGATCCTGTCAAAAAAACAAACAACAAAAAATCAAAAAAGAAAAAAAAAAGAGGTGGAGCCAGAGGAGGATATCAGGTCACTGAAGGTGTGCCTTCCAAAAGTGTGGGAACCTGGTCTCTTTCCTTTTCATATTTGTTCTTAGCCATAAGGTGAGCAGTCTTGTTCAATAGGCTCCCACCATGAAGTGTGTTATCAGAGACCCAAAAGAATCAGTACCAACCAAACATGGCCTAAAACCTGCAAAATCATGAGCCCAAATAAAGCTTTCTTCTTTATGTTAGCTATTTGTTATATAACAGAACGTTGACTAGCATAGACATAGAAAAGTATATGAGTTATATATAGGAAGCGACTTTCCAAATGTTTGAAATTAGAATAATTAATGGGCAATAGGAATTATATACTGAATTGCAGCTATAAGGGCATTTTTCAGATAGTCTCATGCACCCTTGGGCTGGCCTCAAACTAGCTATGTAGACAAGGATGGCCTTAAACTTCTAATCCCCCTGCCTCTGCATTACAAGTGCTGGAAGGATAGTGTTTTCTTAAAGACAATCTGTCACACTCATGAACAGGTCATCAAGAATGATTTCTAAGCCAGGCATGGTGGGACAAGTCTGTAATTCTGGCTACTTAACAAGTGGAGCAGTAGGATCTCAAGTTTAAGTCCTGCCTGGACAATACAGTGAACTCAAGGTCAGCCTGAGTAACTCAGTAAGACTGCCTCAAAATTAATGTTTTAAAAAAATTGAAAGGGTTGGGGATGTTGCTCAGTGGTAGAGTTGCATGAGGCTCCAGGTTTAATGCCCAATACAAAATAATGAGCATATTTCTAGGGCCAATTATCTGTATGTGTGTTGTGTGTTTAATAGTCTTTGTTGGGCTTTAGAGACTGTTTAATTTTGGTAAATCTCATCTTTTTCTTGGACCCATATTTGTTCCTTTTGGTAAAGTAAGAAAAAAAAACTCAACAATATGCAAAATAATCAGATATCCATGAATAATCAGGTTGAATTAAATGTTTCACTTTTAAACATTGGCCCCTTAAAAATACTAAGAATGAGGCTAGGCGTGGTGGCGCACGCCTTTAATCCCAGCACTCGGGAGGCAGAGGCAGGCGGATCTCTGTGAGTTCAAGGCCAGCCTGGTCTACATAGTGAGCTCTAGGACAGCTGGGGCTACAGGGAGCCCCTGTTTCAAAACGACCAAAAAAAAAAAAAAACAAAAAAAAAAAAAAAAAAAAACTAAGAATGTTTGATCTGTATCATAACTGTTTCTTATTTTATTGAGCACTTGAACAAAATCCTGATGTTGCCTTAACATTTTCCCTGCATGGTCCCCCATAAGCAACTGTTTCTTCCTTTTGAACATAGGATTTGCTGCTTCTATTTTTTTTTCTTTATCTTCATGTAGTTTTTTTTTTTTTTTAAGGCAAAGAAAAACGTTGATGTAATCTTTAAAGTGCCAGCAGTTTCAATTTCATAGTGTTGAAACGTGGAATTTTTTGGTGAAATTCATGTAGCAATGCCAGGTTTATAAACATATAGTACTATGATTTGAAAATCTCTCTTCCAAAAGAGTTTGATTTTATCTGTTTATTTGGATTTGGCGGGGAGATGGGATGGATGGAGAGCACAGTGGTATTTAATACTTACGGTGGAAAATGTAACCTTAAATGCACAATGCACATTAAGTGCAACTGATATAAAAATATTAAATTTTTTTAAAAGCCCATCTATCTTCTAAACATGCCTACAGAGACCCTGTAGTTCTTCATTTTTCACCTGTGTGTGGGCATTAACTATTAAACCCAAATTAAGCTTACAGCCAATCTGGGCAGTGATTTATTTAACTCTGACATGTTCATGTCATTCTCTGAATGACTTACAATTAACCGTTTTAAAATTCAGACAATAAAACAAAATGATTATTTTAAAACTTTCCTGGGTAGGGGGTATAGCTCAGTGGTAGAGGACTTGTCTAGCATGCACAAGGTCCTGGATTCCATCCTTAGTTAAATAAGGAAAAATAAAATGGATATTAAATGCAGACCCAAAGACTGAATCAGCAAGGAGAAAGAGACAGTGACTCAGGATAGAGACAGCTACCAGCTGACAGTTACAGCATGCTACTTCTTGTACATCTCTAGATTCCCAAGTAACTCGTGTTCTTTCATCCCTTCCCTGAACAAACCAGCTCCCAGAACAGTCAAATTAATAGCTTGATAAACATATCAAGAATGAAAAGAGAGGCCAGAGAGATGGCTCAGCAGTTAAGAGCTCTTGCTACTTTTATAGAAGTTCAGAGCTAGATTTCCAGCACCCACAGTGGGTGTTTTATAACTACTTATAGTTCCAGCTCCAGGGGATCTGACACCCTCCTCTGGTTCTGCAGGCACCCACATACGTGGCATAAAACATAAATAAAGGGATAAAAAAAGAATTAAGGCATGAAAAGATGGCTCAGTGGTTAAGAGCACCAGCTGCTCTTGCAGAGGACCTGGATTCGATTCCCAGCACCAATATGGCGGCTAACAATAGTTCATAACTCCTGTTCCAGGGGATCTGCTGCCCTTTTCTGACCTCCATGGGCACTGCACAACATGGCTGCACTTACATTACATACGTTCAGGTAATACATTCATATACATAAAATAAAAATAACAAGTAAAATATTAAAAAAAGAGTTAAAAGAGAGTTTGAAGCCCCATCCTGAATACTAAGGTAGGATGGGATTGCTAATTGAATGCAAGGTAGCTTGTTTAGAATTCTAATGATCTCAACTGACAGTTAAAACTTATATAGCTATTATCTTTATTATTTTATTAATTTCATCTCCTTTCATTCTTTTTTTTTCCTTAGGGGAAAGGGACTAACATAAAAGTAGATTTTTTTTTTAAAGGCTAACAAAACCACAAAACAAGAAGGAAAAGAAGACCATTGTGGGATTTGCAAATAAAAAAATGTTCCTTCTCCTTAGGTTTGGTTAACCAGCTCAAATGTTCCTAATGAACCACTGGCAGGCCACCAAGTGTACAGTTTTACATCTCCCCAAACTCATGGCCACCACTTATCTGTAACAGATGCTTGAAAGCTATAATCATAAATGCTAGAGATGGAAAAGAACTATTAGGTCATTTCTCTTGGTTTGATGAGGTCAGGATTGTTCCAGAAAACTGGACAATTCTAGTGACTGCTGAAGAATTTATGTATAAATTGACCACTGAGATCTCAAGGAAGAGACTTCTCGTTCTGTACAGAGCCACGTGTGCATTGCTAGGCCCCTTTCCCATGGCATTCCCTTCATATTTCTTCTATGCTTCAAGCTCTCTAGTTACCCTGAGAAAGCTCTTTGCCTGCTTGATTATTAATAATTTAATAGCTTAAAAGATTTTGTTTTCCCTATAATCCATCACCAGGAAAAACTTTAAAAAATAATTTATTATTAAGTACTTACTCTGCCAGTCACTGTTCTCAATTCTATGTTAGCAATCTGTCAATTAATTATGAAAACTCTTATGAGGTAGGAACCATTCTTATCATTATTTTAAAAATGAGAAGACTGCTGTATAAAGAGGCTAAGCAACTTGCTGAAGTCACAGAGCTGATGAGTGTCAAAGCCAGAACTCAAATCCAAGCTCTAAGTACAAAGAAGCACACATCATGAGCCTTGTTACAAATAAACAACAACAGTTTCAGAAACAAAGAAGCCACGTATCAGATTAGAATTGGCCCAATATACTGAGACAAGCCATCCAGAAGAGAGGAGGAAAGACTATGTCTTTGGTTAGCAACACAGTGAAAGGGAACTGAAAACTCACTGTCTTTCCAACCTTTAATATGCTATTTATAGTGTTTTTGTGTATAATTCAACTTAGGTGAAATGCAAAGGTTTAATAGAGGATTTATAAATCATTATATTTCTATGCTAAACTTTAAAATTCCACATTTGAAAAGAAGTTTAGTAGATGGAAAGACTCTAACAACTGGCCCTCCCTATTGTTGGCACAACCATGTGGGTTTATCTACCAGGCCATGCAGAGAGCTGGTACAAACCATCATTTGCTCTACAGCCTATGTGGATGGAGGACTGGGCCTGTAACACTCAGATATTTACTAAAATGGAAGTATTAGAGTTTATTTACAATATGATAATAGAAGATAACAAGAGGAAATTTAAGTCCAAGATAAAATCTGAACTACTTTAAAAGCTCTTAAGATGGTACAGTGTGCATGACACAAAACTTGTGGAACATCTGCCTGAAATGAGGATGTCACAGTAATATAACAGGGGTAACTAAGAAAATGATTCCAGAAATGGGTCATCCTTAAAAGGCAGGGTTAGGGGACTTTATTTCTAGAACTTTTATTTGATGCTTTTTTTTTTTTAAGTTGCATACTGCTGACACATACCTCTATATTCTTTATTCTATGCCTTATTGTGTGTGAGTATGATCCTTATCAATAAGTTTTGCTAATTGATATTTATTTTATAGGAATAGGATGGCAAGGAAAGTCACAATAAATTGAGGTATTGTATCACTGAAAAACAAACAGAAAGCACACAGTCATCTTCCCATTCAAGTATATTTTAAAACACAGTTTCATACAACCTCAAAGTCTTAATAATAAAGGGAAATTCCAGTAACAACTATATTTGTATTTTGCTGAAAGTTGCTGTCTAAACTGAGTAGGAAAGCTCTGATAAGAAAAGCCATTAACAGGTGTTTATAAGGGATGAAACAAAAGCTCAAATATTGTTGCTTTCACAGCCTTCTCCACAAGATCGGGGCAAGATCCTTAGCTACTCGATTATCCAGGTATTCAAAATGTATTCACAATTCAAAGTAACAGAGAAGATGAGACACTGATAGCATAAAGTGCTAGCTAAGTTGAAAAACATTTATTTTAGCTAGGGAGAGAGTGTATATTTAAGTAGGGAAGATGACAGATGAGTGATAACTTGTGAGCAAACATCAGAGAGGAGGGACCAGTGAGTAAAACCCACGATAGTAAGAAGCTGGTCTTATGAAGGACAAAGATCTCAGAGACACAAGAGAAGACAGCATAATCCTAGACACCTGACAGGCCCACCAGAAACTTGGACTCAATAAAATGGGAGGAGATTTTAGGGTGATGGTTGTAAGTGAGACAGTATTATTGCTGGATTTTCAAAAGAGACTAAAAGAACAATCTATCATGTATTAGCAGACACATATAGATCTCAGGAACCTACAAGATAGGAGGCAAAAAAGGAAAGTGATAGATGGCAATGCTTAGCTGAAAGTAATGCTTCTGTAAAAACTGGTGTAGATACCAGTGGCAAACTATTATCACACCAAAGGATAAGTGTATGGAAAGTCATCATACTATACTACTTTTTGTACACTTGGAAATGTTTAGATTAAGTATTTTTCTTAATTAAAAAAATTACTTGAACTCAGGTTCAATCAGGCTTGAGGGCAAGTGTCTTTATCTGCTAAGCCATCTTGCTCACTCTCTAAGTACTTCTGAATGTACCTCGTCCTCAAAAGATATCAATATCCTCTTCCCCAGTTACCCTCAATTTTCCAGGTAAATTTAGGAATCTTAGAGATGTAATTACAAGGTACACCTATTAGTGTACTTTAAAATCTGGTGAAAAAGAGGTAAAAATAATTCTGTTGTAACAAAATGTGTTCTAGAAAGTAAGAGACACCACCTGACATAATTAGGCTAAGCATGCTAGGGTAACACACAAAGATACAAGGAGCAAGATACAAGCAGAAGCATTTGACTTAAAGGAAAAGTTCTAAGCACTTACTTCATCTCTAGGACCTCCTCTAAGTGTTTCCTTCTCTCTGCCCGAAGATTGGTCAAATGAGTCTCCTTCTCTGCCAGAGACTGTTGGGTGGAGGACAGTTTTGCTTTCATGGACTCCAGCTCCTGCTTTACCTTCTCCATGGCCATCAACAACTCCTCCACCTACCAGAGGTAGAGAAAGTAGAAAAGAATAACCTAATCAATTTTACGTGGTCTGCTGGGTCATAGGTAACACCTGGGCTCATGAAATTGAGGATATATAAGATAATTTTGAAATTTCTAGACTCTTTCTGTATCACAAATATATATCAAGAAGATATGGTATTTGCACGACACCAGTATACATACATACATGCAGGCAAAACACTCATACACATAAAGTAAAAATAAATAATTTGTTTTTAAAAAGAAGATACGGTGTTGAGGATTTATCTCTAGGTTACAGTGCTTGCTCAAGGCTGTGGATTCAATCCTCAGCACCAAACATTAACAACAACCCTACAACCACTCCCCACCCCCCAATAAAATAAAATAAAATAAAATAAAAGCAATTTTAAAAGGTTTAAAAGAGAAAGAACAGACCCAGCAAGGTGGATCAGCTGGTAAAGAGCATGCTATGCAAGCCTGATGATACCCCATGACTGATTTCAATCCCCTGAACCCATGTAAAGGTGAAAGGAGAGAACCAACTTCACACATTTGTTCTCTGTCATTCACACTGAGCACGCATGTACCCATACATGAATATTACATACACACAAATAAAAAATTTTAGATATAAAGGCCAAAATCCTATCAATTACATATAGAAGGATCTTAGGAAATAAAGGACAAATGAATAGCAGATTCAGCATATACCCACAGAAGAGCAGTTTTCATGCATCCAAACTAAGTTTTATTGTTTATACCAATAAGGATTTCTTTAAGAAATCCAAAAAGATCTGGGCAGAGGGAAGCCTTAATAGAAACAGATCTGAAAACAAACAAAAAACTTGGGGAGGAGACACCAAGAGACACAGAATGCTAAATACCAGGAAAAGAACCAAGAGGGCAAGGACTGCACTTTGTAAGCCATTTCCACTTACTCTTTATTTAGCAAGTTAGAATTATTTAAATAAACATGTTTATTTAATTAAGAAGCAAGAACTATACTGATGAAAGCATGTTATCACCAAAAAGTAATCTTACAGGTAAGCACATAGCAGTGATCAAGGAAGATTGCAGCTTGCCAAGAACTAATCTTGCTGACAACTAATCTCTGCAGGTAGGGAAAGGGAGGGCTTCTGTCATTCACTCACTTCTACATAAACCAACTTTTGTCATGCTAAAACTGAGAGCTGACTGGAGACAGACATGCAGTATGGCATACTAGAGATGGGAGGAGACTCCTTGAAATGAGTGCCTGGTACCTAACCACATCTCTACTGTGATTAGTATCAGCTGCTAAACACCCACAGAAACACATACATTTGGGTTTGGAAACCTGCATTATTTACATATCTTTCCAAGTGCTCAAGATGATCTTGACCTAAGCAGATTCTTTCATTGCTGGGTAGACCTACTTGGGTATATACTCACATCTGCAAATTTTATCTATATTACCCTTGCCTTCTAGGAATTGCTGATGAGGGAAATTCCATTTTATCAGTTTAGTTCATGTACAACTTTCTAAAACTGAACAGAAACGTTATGAGGAAGCTCTTATGAAACCAGAAAATCAGAGTTGGATAAGCAGTATGTACAGGTGCCCTAACACAGGAAATACATGATGTATTCAGCATTTGTGGACTTGTCTAAACAGATCTCAAAAGTCTCCCTGCCATTCTGCATTGCACCATTCCTAGTAGCCAATGGTATCAGTTTCTTACATAACCTTTAAAGATAGTTTACACACACACAGCATGTATAAATAGCCATGTCTTACTTTTCCTACACAAAAGAAGCTAACTGTACACATACAGCTAAACTTTGTTAGTAAGGTTATTAATCAAAGTATAAAGTACATACAGAAAATAATTAATAAATATGCAGCTAGAGAAATCTGCTACAAGTGAACATATCTAGTTAGCATGCAGGTCAATAAACAATGCTGTCAGCACCCCAGAAATGTCTTTATGTTCCCTGCCCAGATAAAAAGTGTGTTTTTTCACACTTGACTACTTTGCCAGTTTTAACCTTACACAGATAGAATTGTATAGCATCCAATTTTACAGGATTTTTCACTGAGATCCATCCATGCAGATAGGTATGATTATAGTTCTGCAATTCTCATAACTGTACATTCCACTATGTAAAAACACTAAGACATTTTATTATGCTTTGATAGAGAATAATCAACTTTTCCTTTATGGTTCTTCAATGTTCAGAGTATTTTGTACACTACACACAATTTTATCTTCCTCAAGGTCATGAAAATATTTTTTACCTTTATAAACTCCATTTCATGTTTAGAGTTATGACATATACAGTGATTTCTATACTCACTGTAATGGTCAAAATTTACTTTTTATGATTATACATATCTAACTGAGTACCATATATAGCACAAAAAAAATTAATGATTAGAAAAAAACTCCCCATATACTTTTGGGAAAAGATCAAAAAGCATTCAAAGAATACTTACAAAGAGTAGGAAAAATAATTTAATAATACCTTCATTGTATAGAACCACATTTAAATTTCAGAAATAAGCAATGTGTAATATTTTGTATCTACAAAAAGCCTGGGATTGGAGAGATGGCTTGGTGGTTAAGAACACTGACTGCTCTTGCACACACACAGTGGTTAATACCCATTCTTAACTCCAGTTCCAAGGAATTTGACACCCTCTTCTGTCCTCAGTAGGCATTGCAAGACATGGGTGCATTTACATTCAGGCAAACTACTCATATACATAAAAAAATTTTAAATTAAAAAAAGAGTGAATCCTGTATGTATGTTCCAGAATTAAAAGCAAAAGCAACATCTATCACTTATCCACGGTTCTGCTTTCTCTAGATTCAGTTACCTGTAGTCTGACACTATTAAAAGGAATACTGCATAAACAAACAATTTATAACTTTCAGTTGTGCACCAGTCCAGTGGTGTGATGAAATCTCATGTCATCCTCCTCTATCCTGCATGGGTATCAATGACTGCTTTGTTGACTGCATCCATTCTGTGTGTGCTATTTGCCTTCTATTCAGTCAGCAGCCACCTCAGATATCAGATCCACTGATGTGGTCTTACAGTGTTGTGCTCAGGTAATGCTTACTTTACTTAATAATGACCCCACAGTGGAAAATGATGCTGGCAAATTGGATATACCAAAGAGAAGGTGTAAAGTGCTTTCTTTAAATGAAAGGGTAGAGTAAGATGGTAAGAGAAAGGCCAAAGTCACATGCCTTTTAGTAGTCTGTTCTAATGAGTCTATTTTATTAATAGTTACTGTTGTTACTCTCTTACTGTGACTAACTCACATATTACACTTTACCATACATATTCAGCACTGTTTCCAGTTTTAAGCATCCACTGGGGACAAGGTTATAATATATCCCTCACATGTAAGGGGCTATTATCATACTTAACATCCAAGAGCATTCTAAGTGCAGTTACTTGGCTCTATCCCATAAGTTCCCTGTGAAAAATAATGAGCATTCTTAATTTATATTACTTTTTTCTTGCAACCCCCCTGCCAGGACAGTTTGCAGTTGATCTCAAAATCACTATGTAGCTAAGGCTGGCCTTGAACTCCTAATCTTCCTGCCTCAACCAGCCATGTTCTGGTGCTGGGATTACAGAAATGTAGCATGTCCACCACATTAAAAAGATTTATTTGATATTCATGTGTGTGTGTGTGTGTGTGCGTGCGTGCATGTGTGCAGAAGTCAGAAGACAATTTCTGAGAACTGGTTCTCTCCTTTTACTGTAACATTTTCAGGGACTGAACTTAAGACATTTGCCAGTTCATCCACCACATTTAAGTTGATACATATATTTCAAAATACATTACTGTTTATTTTAACTAGTTTATAAATGTATAAATTTGAATCATCTGACTTTCTTATTTCATTCAACATGTTTTTCGTGTATTTTTTTCAGATAGGCCTACCATGTATTTATGTTCTAGAACCAAGAGTAAAATAGCTCTATGTATCACAAGCTATAAGCTGGAATAAAAAGCCTGAAGCAGGTAGACTGTAGCTCAGGCTAGGGCAGAGGGAGGCTAATCACAGATTTGGGGTGAGAAATGTACAAATGATCTTTGGTGCTAGAAAGCAAGGAAATAAGTGCTAGTACAAAAGAACATCAAAACCCTGAAATCGAAAGCATCTTAGGGAAGGAGGGAGAGAGACTAACATTACTGAGAAGACAACTCAAATAGAAAACCAAACATGAAGACATGCAAAACAATGTTTTCTCTACCCAAGGAATAGAAAGTTGGTTTAACATATAAAAAAATCAGTGTAATATACCATATTAATAGAATGCAGTACAAAAATCATGATCATCTCACTATGATAGGAAAAAAGCATTTGATGATTTCTAACACTCTTTCAGAAACAACTAGTTTAAAATCTAAGACTAGAACTTCCTCAAGTAATAAAGGCATTTGTAATCAATGACTAAATGCTTCCCCTCCAAGACTAGGATGTTTGCTCTTATCATTTCTTTTTTAAATATTTTATTATTTTTATTTTATGTGTATGAATATATTGCCTGCATGTGTGTAAGTGCACCCATGTCATGCAATGCCCAATAGAGGTCAAAAGAGGGTGTTGGATTCCCCTGGAACTGGACTTAAAGGTGATTGTTAGCCATCATGTGGGTGCTAGGAATTGAACCCAAGTCCTCTGAAGAGCAGCCAGTGCCCTTAACCATTGAGCCATCTCTTTAGCATCCCCATTTCTTCTTAACACTATACTAGATATGACAGACAGAGACCACAGGTCATATCTAAAAAAATTAAAATTTACCCATTATGTAGGCTGGCAAGATGGCTCAACAGGTAAGGTTGCTTATAACACAAACCTGATGACCTGAATTGGATCCCCTGAGTCCATGTGAAGGTAGGTGAGAACTGATTCCAAAAAGTTGCCCTCTGACCTCCACAACTGCATCCACCCACACACATATCACACAGATGAACAGATACACGCACAATAGTAATAATAACAATAATAATAATAAACAAGTTTAAAAAGTTATCCACATGGAGGTCTCTGGGAAGCTGCAGAAAGTCGCCACCTTGGCAGTGACACAGATCTCAAAAGCTTAGGTGAGATGTAGAGAAAGGGCCCATGAGCGTTCATGACTTTTGTTTTTGGCAGGGATCTGAGAAACACAGATGAGAAGTTTAATTTAAAAATGTTGGTCACCTACTGCTGAAGACAGAACATACTTCGGATACAGGATTTAGAGCAATATAGCTGGAGCTGAACACTTTGCCAGAAGGCTAGCTCTCATAGCTTTGGAGGGCACTATGAAGGTGCCAAGGGAAAACATCCATCGATGGTCCAACACCACATAGCATAATTGGTGCAGTAGTGGCACTTTTATCTTGGGGGCAATCAACAGCTACCTAATTGGATTAAAAGCACACTCAATGGGTAGAAACTCAAGTGTGGTACTGTAAACATAACCAAATACACATGTCTGGAGAGGTCATAGATCTTAGAAAAAAAACCCAAGTTGGTCACATCCCTAGACTAATATAATTTCTTCCTATGTGCAAAATATGTATCCTTATATTTACAAACATTCCAGCCACCACTCATCAAAAAAGCTTATTTTGTACCAGTTGGAGACTATTACCAAATACCAAAACTGGTCACACATAGATATCGTCTATGAATTGCCCAGGCCTAAGCGACACATCTACGATGCAATCTCTACACCTAAGGTGCACGGAATATAGAACGTGGTAATGAAGCCGACACTAATGAATCTCTCAACCGTCTTTAATGAAGATGCCTCATGCAACAGAGGGCCAGGAACACAAAAGGTCACAAATGGCCAAAATGTAGAGATTAAGAGTGTCAAGATGGATTGATGGTCCTTGGACAGGACTCCTATATTAAACTTCACCCACCCAGGGCTCAGGAACACTGAGGGATCATAGAAGAGGAGGCAGAAAGATTAGAAAAGTCAGGGAGGAGGTGCATGACCATATGGAAACAGAGTCCTACAAGCTCCTGGGATCCTGCTCATATGATTCTATGGCAATGAATCTATGGCAAAAGTTCCATGCAAACTCAGACAGACAAAAACCTAGCACAGAACTGGGGAAGTGAACAGCAGACCCCAATCTGAGCTCAAGAAACATTGGCAACTGATTACTGCTAAGTGAGGGAGAACTGGAGACTCTAGATAGGCTGACTAGACCTCAGTGGATGGACTTGCACTGGGGAATGTCTGGGGACCCTGACTTGACACATTGGGCCTTAGTAGGAATGACAGAGTATATGGGTTGCAGTGCGGGGGCTATGGGAGGGTGCTAGTGGTGCATCTTAAAGATGATTAAGATTGTTTGAGATATTCTGTATAAAATACACAAAAATTCAGTTAAAAAAAGGGAAAAAAGAGTTATCCACATGGGAAAGCAAAACATGAAAATTCTCTTGTTTAAAAAGGCATGCATATACAGAAAAAAACCTGAGCAATTCACTAAAAATCAGTTATAATGAACAAATAAAGTGAGGCTACTGGACTCAAGATTAATTTTTCAAAATGAATTATATGTCCATACACAGAAATAAAAATTAAAAGAAAACAATTCTATTTAAAATAGCATTAGGAAGAATGAAATATATATGCATAAATTTCACACACACAAAAAAGCAAGACATGAATACTGAAAGTTATAAAATCTTCTTTTTGTTGTTTTGAGACAAGACCTCACTACAGTATCCCTGGCTGATCTGGAACTCAGTATGTAGACCAGGCTGGCCTTAAACTCACAAAGATCCATCTGCTTTCTGCTTGCCCAGTGCTGGGATTAAAAGTGTGTGCCACCACATTTGGCCCTATAAAATATTCTTGAAAGAAATTAAAGGTGACTTAAATAAATGGGGAGACATTCAAATTCATAAAACAAAAGACTTAATTTTGTTCAGATAGCAAAACTACAAACTGATCTAGAAGTTCAAGAAAATCTTTACACATTATCTGTCTTCAATTTTTTTGTAGAAACTGTCAAGCTGATTCTCAAATTCATACAAAAATAAAAGAGAATCAGAGTAGACAAAAACTATGGAAGATTCATGCTTCTTGACTTCAGGATAGTATAAAGATGCAGGTTGGTCTTGACATGATGGTAGACATACAGATCAAGGGAAGAGAACTGACCGTCCCCAAATAAACAGTGACTTTTATGGCTAACTGATTTTAGACGAGTACTCCTATGGCGATTCACAGAGGAAAGAATATTCTTTTGACTAAACAGTGCTTGAACAATTGTCTCAGTCTGTTGCAGTTTTAATTTCACATGCCATGAATTTCCTGATGAAAGGGTATCACTTGTCCTATACAATCTACAACAGTTTCTGGATTAACTTGTCAGTCTCTTACAGTGTAACCTAATATGTTCCTCCCATCTTCAAGTTTCCTGTAAAATGAAAGACCTAAAGATTTACATGGATTTGGGAATGGTTCGTTGGGGCTGTTCTGACAGCATTACTTCATAGGTGATACCAAGCAGTTCATACTACATCATATAGGGAGGTACACAATGGCTCACTGCTGCAATATTAGCAATAATTCTGATTAGCAAATTCAGATAACAACAGTGATGTCTTCCTTATAAGTCTCTCAATCTTTCAGCAACCTCTTCCACTATCTTTCTAAAAAGTTATTTATTTTGAGGGGGAGGAAACACATACCACAATGCACAGTGGAGGTCAGAGGACAACCTTCAGGAGTCAGTTCTCTCCTTGCACCATGTGGGCCTTGGGAATCAAACTCAGGCTTGGAGTTGAGCCATCAACCTGGCCCATCTTCTATTATCTTAATAATAATCTGTGAGGTTAAATGTATTTTGTTTTTTTAGGGGCCATCTATGTTGTTTCCCTCTTGAAATTCCAAGTCTAATTTATCTCCAATTACAGGACACTATTATTGGCTTGTTTCTGTTACTCTTGTTGATCTAATGGAGTTACACACAATTAAGGATACAAATCTCCCATTTTAGAGCTCATCTTTTACTTTTATTATGGTATCTTTTGATAAAGTATATAAACATATCTTATCAAGTATTTATTCTAAGATGTGTGACTAACCCATTTAAGAAATTGTCTCTTTACTCAAAGTCACATGATATTTCCTACTTGACCTCACCAGTGGACTGAATTAGTGGTTCTCCTGGCATACAGAGGACCCTGACTTTAGCCAGGCTATGTGACTTGCTTTGAGCAATGGATTGTTAGTTTATATGACACAGGTTGAGGCTGATAATCTCTTGAGATGAATTGCATTCCTGCCACTGCCAAAAGAACAATCTTCAAAGTAGCTGCTGAGCCTCAATTGTGTTCTCAAATAAGCCATGTCCCTGGTTAGCTTTCTAAGGCACCAATATAAATCTCAGAACTTGAAAATTGTGGGAAAAGCCTTTATTTTCATTTTTTCTTTTTCAGATCGAGCAGGCTTTGCCAAGTCCTGTTTTGCTTGGCATGGGTTATTTAGTCTAAATGTTCAAATTATTGGCAAAGATACCTGGTATTGTTTTAACCCCTGCAGGGCTAGTAGCTATGAATCTGCAATCATTATAAATATCACCTAAGTTCACCAGAGGCCAGGCAATTTTTTCAGTGTTTTCAAAAAAATAATTCTGAGCTTTGTGGATATATATATATTTTTTAAAGAATGGTGAAGAGGCCGGGTGTGGTTTCACATGCCTTTAATCCCAGCACTAGGGAGGCAGAGGCAGGCAGATCTCTGTGAATTCAAGGCCAGCCTAGTCTACATAGCGAGTCCAGGCCAGCTGGAGCTATAGGGAGACCCTGTCTCAAAAAAGACCCAAAATAAAATAAAGTAAAATAAAAAAGAGGGGTGAAGAGTTAGTTGGTTACTGACCTCTCCACCTTGGGCTGCCTTGGAGCTTTTATTTTGTACTATCAAAAAATAAAGCCCAATGTTCAAGTCTAATAGTTTATAGTACTAATAGTTTATTGGATTCCTTGCCTATTTATATCCCTGTACAAATGTGTATTTCATTAACTACCTTCAACTGTTTCTGTGGCTGTTTTCCTGGCATCTCATCTACCATGTTTAATGACATGTCCTTCCTACTTTGAGTTCAAAAATGTCACTTCCAGAGTTTCATGCTAGTTAATAAAACACAGTTTTCTTAAAGATGGCCTAATTCCTCGTCCATTTGAGTGCTAGATTTATAAGGTATCTCTTCTTCTGACCATACATTTATCCACATAAGTTTTAATGTATGTTGGTATACAAAGAATGGTACCATAAACCAGGTTTTCTAGCTAATTACTTGATTTGCTCTCTGGCTCCAAGTTAGGGGAACAATTTCAATGTCAATTTGAATTATATTGTTTTCTGTTTCTTTTCTGCAACCTAAAAGAACATATTCAGCTAGCAAATTTGGCTACCTATGCCTATGATGCAACAGTTGTTGGACAACACTGAATCATATTCACTAAGAAATGAAGGTCTAAAGGCTGAAGGAAAGGAGAGATAAATATTATGCTAAACAAGAAATTCTCCATCATTTTAAATGTGCTTCAGGTCACAGTACAATTTTTAAAAGCAGAAGTTTTAAGACACAAACATGCAAAAAACCCTGTCAGAGCTGGGTACCAAGCATGTAACCTAACTACCTGCAGTAACATTAAAGGGAAAGCTCAGGGCTTGGCAGTGTACGATGCCAGCAGGACCAAATGATTTGCTTAAATCACAAGCTAATAAACTTTTACACAAAACAAAAAGGGAGCAAATATGACTCAACCACAGACCTATTTTCCTTAAGAAAACAAAACCATGTTGTGTGTGTGGGGGGGAGGGGGTCCTTTAGGTACTTCCGGTCTGCACCTTCAGGTTTCCCATCACCCTCTGCTCCACAACAGGCAACAAAGGATTTCTGGTAGTTTTCATGCTGCTTATGGAAAATCTTCGTATAGTTTCTTGGAAGAAGCCTGCTCCCAAAAGAAAACAATGGAAGAAAAAGGGAGCGGAAAAACAACAAAACAGCCAAATGGGCTGAAGGCGATGGCTCAGTGCCCAAGATCATCAGAGGACCCAGATTTAGTTCACAGCACCCACATGGCAGCTAATAGCTGTCTGTAACTCCAGTTTCAGGGGATCTACTGCCCTCTTCTGGTCTCTGAAGGTACTTCACATATGTGGTGTACTTACATACACGCAGGCAAAACATGTATTCACATAAAATTAAACACCCCTCAAGATTATCTAGAGCAATCACCTTACAAACAAGATCATCACTTGAAAAGTTTATGTTTTCTTGAGCAAAATTCTAGTTTAAGACTCAACCTGGGGTCAGGCATGGTACCACACATCTTTAATTTGAGGACTCAGGAAACAGGAGGCAAATCTGTGAATTTGAGGTGAGCTTGGCCTACATGGCAAGTTCAGGTCAGCCATCTAGTGGCTACATTATGAGACCCTGTCTCAAGAAAACCAAAAAGAGGGCTGGAGAGATGGCTCAGTGGTTAAGAGCACTGGCTGTTCTTTCAGAGGACCTGGGTTCAAATCCCAGCACCCACATGGTGGCTAACAACTGTCAATAACTCCAGTTCTAGGAGATCCAATTTCCTCTTCTGTCCTCCACAGGTGTTGCAGGATAGGGGTACAGTTATATACATGCAGCAATATACTCATACACATAAAAAAATAAAAAATATAAAAGAAAAACAAAAATAAAGCAAAACAAAAAACTCAAACCTGTTTTATAATAAAGGGAAAGGGGAGGAAGCACAAAAAAGTTGCTAGGTTCCTCAGCCAAGAAACATTTCTGAAATATTAGTGAGAATACACCCTCCATGAGCCTCTCTAAACAAACTCCTTTATGTTTCTCATAATTACTATTAATGAAAATTTGAATTTACATTTCCTTTACAGCTCTTTGCCAGTATTTACATTAGAAATTATTTTCCAAAAGAGTTTCTTTTTGCCATATTCTTTGACTAATAGATCTTTTTTTTGAGACAGGGTCTCCCAGTAGCCCGAGCTGGCCTGGAACTCACTATGTAGACCAGGGTGGCCTCGAACTCACAGAGTTCCACCTGCCTCTGCCTCCTGAGTGCTGGGATTAAATGCATGTGCCACCATCCCAGGTAAAAGATCAGTATTTTAAGGATACTGAATAAACATAGCTATGACAACAATATTTACATTATGTGACTGCTCTGAAAGGCTCTGTTCCAAATGTTTCACATTTCTCATCAAAATCTCACAATGGTTGGGGATGGTGGTATACTCATTAAGTCCCAGTACTCAGGAGGGGGAGGCAAGTAAATGTGAGATGGAGGCCAGTCTTGGATGGTCTACACAGCGAGTTCTAAGCCAGGTGCGGATACCTAGTAAGTTCTGAGAGAAAAGGCAATAAGGGTGCCAGAGCTGCAAGAGAGGGAAGAAGGGACATGGGAGAGACTTTGGCTTTTATCTCAAAGGTAACAGGAGGGTAACAAAAGGATCTGATTAGAGGAATAAGGAGATTTAGAGAGTTAAAAGAATCACTAAAACAGTGGGCAAGGAAGGAATCTCAGCAGAACAGAGAGAGAAACAAAGAGAGGACTAAGAGATTAGGAAGAAGCAAAAAACCCAGACAATCAGCTACACATCAGAATGAAATGGAAGATGGTGCGGCTGGAAAATGTGGCAAAAAGCTAACAGGATTACAGTAAGATGCTTTAACGAGTGAAGATAAAAGTAGACTACATTAAAACAAGGTCTAGGATGCCTGAGATAGAATGAAGGAAGACACTGGAAGCAAAAGCCAGTGGCCAAGAAACTGAGAAGACAAAGTTGCAGGTGGTTACTGACATGGATATTTCTTATTAAGTCTTCAATGAAAGCTTTCAATACAATGCTACAGCTGAATGCCATGAGCTTTGAGGAAGCCAGGGTTCTTACAAGCATGTGTCAGAGTAAGGGCTTGAAGGTCAATGGGAACAAAACACAAAAGGCTCCTACAACTAACTGCTAGGATAAGAACAAACACTTACCACCAGAAAAGTTTGCAGGAAGCAGCCAGGGGACAGAGAAGATAACATTCAGAAAAAAGGTATAAGGGGCCCCAGTACAAAGTTCAGATTGTATGTACCTGCCCAGGGAAGATGCTCAATGAGCATTTGGGGAAAAATGAAAAAACATGCAGATATAGCTATGAATTGTGAACTTAGAAGGGAGATATAGGAGGATCCGAGTGGGAGGGTTAAGGCACGAAAGCTCAACACACCAGAGGAGGGCTGAAGCAGAGCAGACTGCCAGTTTACTTTGTGGACAATGTCTCATGAAACCCATGAAGAGAGACAAGTAAAGTTACCTTCACTAGTTTATTTGAAGAGAATCACTACCCTAATAAATCATAACCTCAAAATAACTCCAAGGCCATAAAAATGAAAGCTTTTATTATTTATACTCCCCATAATACATGTTACTTACATAAGAACATTTATCATGTTTACAACTCTGTTCCCTGAAATTTCTATTCAAGAAATTCCAGCTGAGTCTTGATAGATACCTATGGTAACAGATATCAATTCAGCATTATGCTAAACCTCAGAATTGTGAGATATATTCTATCTTTTATTACTGAAGAAGAAATCACACTCTCACAATATAACGGAATTTTGTAGATTTCTCAACTTTTTAAATGCTTTTGCATTTTTCCTATTACGCTAACATTGCCGAACGTTGTAACAAGAAAAAAAATCAGCAAATGATACTTAAATAATGAACATACTCCTTGGGTGTAACTTTGCCATCTCTAAAATATGGCTCACATTCTCAATACACACTTTAAAATGCAGAAATTTCTCTCTTAACAGCCTGTGAGTTACAAACTATCTGTACAACTGGAGAATGGCTGGAAGAGGACATGAATATGCACTGACCAGCTACACTCTTTACTGGCACTGCTTCTAAGTTTCCAGTAATATTATGCTGTGGTAATAAATCTGCAACTGAAGATAAATTTATAAGGAGATTGAAAACATGTCAGTATAAAGGAAAGGCACAATTCTGAAACATGCGAAAGTTTTACTGTAGTTCCACTGAAGTTAATTTTTTTTTCATTTGGTTGCAACTTTTGAAAACATCAATGAATAAAAGTTTAAATTCAAGCCTAAATTTGGAGGGATAAGTAATTCCTGACAGTCTGGTCATGGATGATCTCACGGGGGCCGGAGGAGAGGGGACAACTTCCTGGGTCTTTGGGTCTGTTTCAGAATTATTTTAGTAGCTATCTACTGACCCCAACTGGCAGGGATAAAGAGGAAGTTACAATGACTAAAGCTGCTAATCTACTTTTTATGTTTTATGGAAAGAAAAAATTTAAGAACAATAAGAAAAGAGAAGATATGGGTGTAAGAATCGAAAGATTCAGAGCATTATCCTCCTATAGCATAGACTGAGGAAAATCCAGCACACTAAGAAAAGACCATGATGCTGACTTAATAAGGATTTTAAAGTTCTGCGAAATCCCCACTCTCACTTCCCAACACATATTAAATCTCTGTATTTTTATAACTCTTCCTCTTTTCTGCTGACAATTTCCTAAAGATTATTCCATTAAGTAGTTATATTTTAGCACTAATACTGTAATTATAAAAATCATGTTGTTTGTCTTATTTGTCTTAAAAATGGTTGGTGGTATTTTGCCTTTTATTAATAGCCTATTGAAACTCTGAGATACATTTTTGTTGTTTAATATAAAGATGACATTAAATATCTCAAAATTGTTTATAGGATTACTAGATGAGTACAATTTTAAACAAAATTCAAGGTGGTTTCAAATTTCAGGACAATTATCAAATACGGAAAATGCCAGTAAAAATTATGCAAACTAATCTTGAAATTAAACATTTAAGTTGTCTGACACTTTTTTTATTCATTATTTTTTTTAAAAAATTTAATAACTACATGATTAGAAGAAGCATCTTATTACAGCTTTAACATATTCAGTAACACACTCCAGAGCAAGAATACATCTCTTTCACAAGTGGCTGTAAGTTTCTAGGTTCACAGTTGAATTAATACAGTCATACAATGTTGAACTCAGCATGAGCCCTTAAAGACATAAAATTGAATGAGTTTTTAACCTCTAAAATAGATCTCTATTTCATTTTAGAATATATTTTTCCTTGCAGAAAGACTCATTTTTTTTTTTTTTTTTGCTACAAGCAGTGAGATGTTGGAGCATGCATCTCTAATCCGTATGTTATCTATTATTAGTCATAATTGGTTGTACTTGAATCCTTGAGGCCTATGTATGTCTATAAAGTCATCAGGTAGATTTCAATGGTAATGTTTATCACCTCTACTAAATAACATGACATAAATTTCCATGCTTCTTCCTCGAATATAACACATTTTCAAAAATTTGCTGAATATTATTTGTGTGTGTGTGTGTGTGTGTGTGTGTGTATCACACAGAACATCCCAAACCATCTTATTCAACTATACACCCACTTCCCAGATAGAACCCTCCCATAGCCTCCCTCCCCCCATTAGAGCCCTTATACTCTTACAACCCTGCCACTGTTTGCTGTGTTGTCAGCACCCACAGCCACTCTCCACTATTTGTCCATCTGGTGAATCTAGTCAACCTGTCTACAGGTCTTTGCGTTAGGAAGGTCAGCTGTTCCTCATCTACCAGCAATTAGTTGTCAATATTCCTTTAGATAAGATTGGGGTCTGCTGTTCATTTTCCAAGTTCTATGCTGGGTTACTATCTGGGAGTCCCTC
>NW_008343559.1:1313819-1326786 GCF_000622305.1 Nannospalax galili | reverse complement strand
AATTGATGTCCAGTTTAGAAAATCCTTTCCTATACCTATATCTTGGAGGTTTTTCCCAATGTTTTCTTCTAACACTTTCAGAGTTTCAGGCTTTTCATTGAGGTCTTTGATCCATTTGGAACTGACTTTTGTGCAGGTTGAAAGAGAGAGGTTTAGTTTCATTCTTCTACAGGTGGAGATCCAGTTTTGCCAGCACCATTTGCTGAACACGCTGTCTTTCCTCCAGTGAATATTCTTGGCCCCTTTGTAAATATCAGGTGGCTGAAACTGCATTTACTCATATTTGGGTCTTCAATTTTGAACCATTGATCTATGGGTCTATTTCTATGCCAGTACCATGTTGTTTTTATGACTATAGCTCTGTAATACAGCTTGAAATCTGGTATAATAATTCCCCTGGCATTGCTCTTAGTGCTCAGGGCTGCTTTGGCTATCTGAGGTCTTTTGTGCTTCCATATGAATCTTAGGATGGATTTTTCCAATTCTGTGAAAAATGTCATGGGGATTTTGATTGGCATTGCATTGAATCTATAAATGACTTTTGGTAGGATAGTCATTTTCACAATATTAATTCTTCCAATCCATGAGCATGGGAGGTCCTTCCATCTTCTGATGTCTTCCTCAATCTCTTTCTTTAAAAATTTAAAATGTTAATTGTAGAGCTCTTTAATGTTTTTTGTCAAGTTTATTCTGAGATATTTTATTTTTTTGCAGCTATTTGAAGGGGAGTCTTTTGATGTACTATTTTTCTGATTGCTTGTTATTGGTACATAGGAAGGCTGAGACTTTTGTAGGTTAATTTTGTAACCTGCCACTTTACTGAATGTGTTAATAATTTCTAGGAGTTTTCTGGTGTAATTTTTGGAGTCTCTTAGGTATAATATCATATCATCTGCAAAAAGGGATAATTTGATCTCTTCTTTTCCAATTATTATTCCTTTTATTTCCTGCTCTTGTCTTATTACTCTTGCAAGAGTTTCAAGCACTATGTTAAAGAGAAATGGAGATAGTGGACAGCCTTGTCTGGTTCCTGATTTCAATGGGAATGCTTACAGTTTTTCTTCATTTAGAATGATGTTGCCTGTGGGTCTTTGTATGTATACAGCCTTAATTGTTTTGAGGTATGTTTCATACAGTCCAATGTCCTGACGTTGAACATAAATGCATGTTGAATTTTGTCAAAGGCCTTCTCTGCATCTATTGAGATGACCACGTGGTTCTTGTCTTTGAGCCCATTTATATGATTTATGATGTTTATTGACTTACGTATGTTGAACCACCCCTGCATTTCTTGGATAAAGCTGACTTGATCATTGTGGATGATTTTTTTGATGTGTGTCTGTATGCAGTTTGTAAGTATCTTGTTGAGAATTTTTACATCTATGTTCATTAAGGATGTGGGTCTATAGTTTTTTTTTCGGGTTGCATCTTTACCTGGCTTTGGTATTAGAGTGATGCTGGCTTCTTAGAAGGAATCTGGAAGTTCTCCCTCCTTTTCTATCTTTTTCAATAAATTAAGTAGTACTGGATGTAGGTCTTCTTGAAACGTCTGATAGAATTCTACTGATAAATCCATCTGGTCCTGGGCTTTTTTTAGTCAGGAGGTTTTGTATTACTGTTTCAATTTCTTTTTGTGTTATGGGTCTGTTAATCTCTTCTAGGTTTAGTTTTGGTGGTTCCCATGCCTTTAGATATCCGTCCATTTCTTTTAGGTTTTCAAATTTAGTAGCATATAGGTTTTCAAAGTATTCCCTTATAATGTTCTGTATCTTTCTGGTGTCTGTTGTGATGTTTCCCCTTTCATCTCTGATTTTGTTGATTTGGAGGTGCTCTTTCTTTCTTTTGGTTAATGGGCTAGCAGTCTGTCAATCTTGTTTATCTTTTCAAAGAACCAGCTCTTGGAATTGTTCATTCTTTGGATTGTTTTCTTTGTTTCAATTTCATTAATTTATGCCCTGATTTTTGTTATTTCTTCTTGTCTGCAGGGTTTGGGTTTTGTTTGGTGTTGCTTTTCAAGTGTGTTGAGTTGCAATGTTAAGTCACTTAGAGCTATAAACTTCCCTCTAAGAACCGCTTTCAGCGTGTCCCAGAGGTTTTGTTGTGTTGTATTGTCCTTTTCATTTAATTCCAGGAATACTTTTATTTCTTAATTTCTCTTTTGACCCAGCCATCATTCAGGAGTGTGTTGTTTAATCTCCATGTGTTCGTGTGGTGATTTTGGCTTCTTCGGGTGTTGATTGTAAGCTTTATTGCACTGTGGTCTGATAGAACACATGGAATTATTTCAATCTTTTTGTATTTGCTGAGCTTTGTTTTGTGCCCCAGTATATGGTCGATTTTGGAGAAAGTTCCATGGGGTGCTGAGTAGAAAGTATGTCCTTTGGCGTTTGGGTGGAATACTCGGTAGATATCTATTAAGTCCATTTAATATATGGTTTTGTTTAATTCAGATGTCTCTCTGTTATTAATGAGTTGGGATTAATCTGGGTCTTAAAGTCCTGTAGTATTTTTTTTGTGAGGTTGGGTGCACTAGAGTTTGGGAAATATATGCTCATGCTTATAATATCTTCTTGATTTATTGTTCCTTTGATCAGAATGAAGTCTCTCTCTTTATCTCTTCTGATTAGTTTTAGTTTAAAGTCTATTTTGTCAGATATTAGAATTGCTCTGCCTGCTCTTTTCTTGGTACCATTTGCTTGGTATATATTTTTTTTTCTATCCTTTCACTTTAAGATGGTGTCTGTCCTTGAAAGTGAGATGAGTTTCTTGCAGACAACAAAAAGATGGGTTTTGTTTCTTAATCCATTCACCTAGTCTGTGTCTTTTGACTGGGGAGTTCAGTCCGTTAATATTTAAAGTTATTAATGAAAGATGAGTATTGTATCCTGTCATTTTTATTTCTGTTTACATTCGTGATATAGCTGTACATTTCCAACTTTATACCTTCATTGAATTTCTTTTCGCAACCCCTTGGGTATAGTCATTTGTTTCTTCAGCTCTTCATATTGCTTCCAGAACTCTCTGAAAGGCTGGTTTTGTGAACATGAATTCCTTCGGCCTATTTATGTATATATAACTAAAATTATTGCCCTTCTAATGGATGACAAAGTGCTTTAGTAAATGAAGTAGAAAAACAGTTGAAACAGAACAAAAACATTCTAAAATACTGCTTTGATAATTTCTCTTAAAAAAATAATTACTATTAGCCCCTTGGTGGCTGAGTTAGTAAAGTGACACTGTAGTCCTCAGCGTGTAAGAAAAGGTCAGAGTAAAATTTCATTCATTCACTTACTAATGAAGTAGAATTCAGTCCCTTAGATGATGTAGTTAGCAAAGTACACAAGACACATCTGTCTCCAGGGAGCTCATTCTACCAAAGAAAATAGCGCATGCATCTGAAAGTAATAGGTAGTAAATAAGTAATAATAACAATGGTGTTCGAAACAAGGACAAGTAGTAAAGGAACTATTCAAATATCAAAGAGACATTAAGTCAGACTTATGTCATGGAAGTTTAACAGAAGTAGGATATATCCAGACTAGTAGTAAGGTAAGGACTGCTTCAAGCAGAGGGATCTCATAATGCAAGAAATGAAAACTATTCTACATTGTTCTGAGAAAGGACCAGCAAGCACTGAGGCTCATTTTCTGCTTATCTGTTGTTTAGGTAATTACACAAAACTATGAAGGAAGCACTTATCCCAGGAACTGGCAGGCAAGAGATAGTAAGCCAGTATCTTAACCCTTGGCACTTGCATTACGAAAAAAAGATACTATGTACCTCACATTTTCTAGTCATAAACCCCATGTTTGAGGAATAATTAGAAGTAGTCCATAGGTCTGCTTCGTAAGAAGGAGCCCATACCTGATACTGACAACAGATCTAGGAATCTGAGGTGAGACAGGTCACAAGACATAGGAGACAACCTAATACTAATTTCCTCCTATTAAACTGACTCCTAATGACTTATTGTCATATCCACAGATTATTGCATCTCTCAACTCTCACCAGAGAAGCTTCCTTATGTAGTAGATGGTGGCTAACACAGAGACCCACAACTGGCCTATGTGCAGAGAGTAAGAGGCTGAAGACTGCTTACCTTTGAATAGGACACCCATATCAATCATCTCCCTCCCAAAGATTCAAGGATCATTGTGGAAGAGGGGGCAGAAAGATTGTAAGAGTCAGAGGAGGTGGATGAGTTTTCCAGACACCTGGGCAGTTACTCATATGAACACAGGGCAATGGTGACAGCACTAATGCACAAGCACCACCTAAGCTAAGGTCAGACAAAATCCTAGCCATATATGTGGGGAAGTGGGAAGGAGACCCCGACCCTACCTGAGGAAGTATTGGCAAGTGGCTGGTAGGAGGGAGAGACAGTCTCTTTCAAGGATATGATTCTTTGGTAGGTTAACCATGCTCCAGTAAATGAACCCACACTGAGGGATATTTGTAGACACAAATTAGACTCTATAGGCCTTGATAGATATGCAAAGGATACATTAAAATTGGGCAGGAGAGTAGTATGAGGAGGTATGGATAGAGGGGATCTAAAAACCACTAAATTATATTAAGAAAACCACAATTTAAGTTTTAAAATTTTTTAACTAAAAGTTTAGTAGAGAGACAAAGAGAGAATGCTTATCATAGCCAAAGGAGAAAGAAAAGCCTTCCATGATATAAACAAGTTGAAAGAATTCATGTTCACCACACCAACCCTACAGAGAATCCTCAAAGCAATACAAATGACTAAGGAAATACTCATACTCAAGAAGTTATGAAAAGAACACAAATGAAGCTGTAATTATGGAAAAACAAAATGGATTAGGAACATAAACAGAAAATAAAATGACAGTAACCATTACACATCTTTCAGCAATAATTTTAAACATTGATGGCCTCAGTTCTCCAATCAGAAAACACAGCCTAGTTAAATGGATTAAGAAACAAAGCCACCTTTATATTGTGTACAAGAAACTCATCTTACCTTCAAGGACAGGTATCACCTTATAGTGAAAGGAAAGAAAAAACTATACAAAGAAAATGACACCAAGAAACAAGGAGGAAGAATGAGTATCTTCAACAAATGGTACTAAAAAAACAGGATTTCCACATGTAGAGGGATGAAATTAGACCCATATCTATCACCCTGTGCAAAAACCAATTCCAAATGCATCAAAGACTTCAGTGTAAAACATGAATTATTGAAACTGTTAGAATAAAACATACGTAGAACCCCACAAGATATAAGTATAGAAAAGAAATTTCTAGGGCTGGGGAGATGGTTCAGCCATTAAGAGCACTAGCTGCTCTTGCAGAGGACCCAGGTTTGATTTCAGCACCCACATGGTGGCTAAACACCATCCATAACTCCACTTCCAGGGGATCTGATGGCTTCTTCTAATCTCCTCAGGCAATCCATGACACAGGTGCATGTACACACACGCAGGTAATATACTCATACACATAAAAAAAATACAAATACAGCACTCGGGAGGCAGAGGCAGGCAGATCTCTGTGACTGCAGGTGGGGATCTCTGTGAGTTCAAGGCCAGCCTGGTCCTCATAGTGAGTTCCAGGACAGCTGGGGCTACAGGGAAAAAAAAAAAAAAAAAAAAAAGCCAACAACAACAAAAAACAAACAAACAAACAAAAAACAAATAAAATAAAATATTTTAAAAGGAATTTCTAAATCAGACCTTTGTATAGGAATTAAGGTCAACAACTGACAAATGAGATTTCATTAAACTAAAAAGCTTCTGTACAGCAAAGAATACAGCCAATCCAGTGAAAAGGAAGCCATGGAGTACAAAAGAATCTTTTCCAGCTATATATATATATGATAGAGGATACAATTCAAGAATATACAAAGAACTCAAAAACCAAAGAATCAAGAAACCATATGATGCAATTTAAAAAATGAGCTGCACGCCTGTAGTCCCAGCACTTGGGAGGCAGAGGCAGGAGGATCTATGTGAGTTCAAGGCCACCCTGGTCTACATACTGAGTTCCAGAATAGCTGGGGCTACAGAGAGACCCTGCTTCAAAAAGACAAAAAAAAAGGGGGGGGGGCTACAGATTTAAAAAGAGAATTCACAAGAAGAAATAAAAATGGCTAAGAAATACCTTTTAAAAAAAGGATGATCAACATCCTTAGCAATTAGAGAGATTCAAATTAAAACTACTTTAGTATTTCATCTTATTCCAGTCAAAATGGCAAAGATCAAGAAAACATGACAACAATCCGATAAGGATGCGGGAAAAAGGGAATGTTTGTTCACTGCTGGTGGGACTGCAAACTGGGATAGCAACTATGCAAATCAGTGTGGAGAACACTTAGAAAACTAAAAATTGATCTGCCACAAAATCGCTATATACCATTCCTTGGCATATACCTAAAAGACTCAGTATCTACTACAGATATACTTACTTGCATAGCCATGTTGTTGCTTCTCTTTTCATGACAGCTAGAAAATGCAAACAACTAAATGTCCCACAACCAAAGAATAGATAATGAAAATATGGTATATTCACACTATGAAATTCTACGCAGTGGTAAGGAAAAATGAAATCATTAAATTTGCAAGTAAATGAATGGAAGTGGAAATGGTTATAGTGAGGTAACCCAGACTCAGAATAAGAAGGGACACATGTGGGTCATTTGTGGGTTCTAACTCCAAATCCTTTATGTAAGAATATATCCTGATACAACCATGGGAACCAGGAAAATGGAAAGAAACTAAGGGTGGGGAAGAAGAAGATGGAGCTCAAGGGGGTTGGGGGGAATAGTAGGAACCAGGAGTTATCAAGGGGGAGACAGGAAAAATCATGGATCTTTTAACTGAAGGAGAAGGGAGGGGTATATAGAGGCAGAGCAAGGAAAGAAAGATAAATTATGCTTAAGTGGTATGAAAAACAGAAGGGAAATGTAGTATTTAATATGCCTACTGAAAAATACACATAGACTATTAATGTGAGTGCGCATGCATAACTGATGAGTATATGATGAAAATCACAGGGCCAAGCATGGGAAACCTCTCTTTGAGTTTGTCAAAGTAGTCCAGGAGACTCCAAAACAACACATGCTATTGCTACAGCCTTGATTGACTCTCAGAATGTGAAGGTTAAGACTCCACTGATGAAGGCAAGATATACTTTGGACACAGAACTTGGAGCAAATTGAGCTGCAAATGACCTGGAAGTCTCCTCTCTGAAGACTAGCTCTCATAGTATCAGAAGATGGTATGCAAGCTGCCAAGGGAGAAAACCAGTCAATGATCCTACAGAGCTGTCAAGTCTACAAATCACAACAATGAACAGCCCAGCAGAGAACAAGTGACTGTGAGATGCCCAACCCCAAGCGACACATCTGCAATGCAATCCTCTACATCCAAGGCTCAGGAAACATTGCAGAGGAGGGAGCACAAAAACATATAAGAGCTAGAGGGACGAGAAACCTGCTGCTAGTTAATGTATTTGAGGCATGAGTGGGAGGCTGCACCAGTGAAATATCCACAGTATGGTAGTCTGACAAGATCTGGAGAATAACAAAACCATTTGACATGCAAAGGTGGATGAGGGAATGTCATGAAATCCTACCTCAAGATGAAGAGCTATAGGCAATCAATGGCTCCAAGGAATAGTTGCTACCTGAGATCTAATCTCAAATGGGCAACGCTAAACACAAGTACACATGAACACCACCAAATAGATTCAGTGCATTAAATCTATATGTGTGTATATGTATGTATATATGTATGTGTGTGTATATATGTAACAATATTAAGCAACGAAAGGACAAGAAATTGAGGGGAAGTGGGGGGACATGGGTGGAGTTGTCTGGGGACTGGGAATGATGAAAAAAAAAAGCAAAGACAGGGGCTGGAGATATGGCTCAGTGGTTAAGAACACTGGTTGTTCTTGCAGAAGACAAGAACAGCACCCACATGAATCCCAGCACCGACATGGCAGCTAACAACTGTCCATGACTCCAGTCCCAGGGGATCTGACAGCGTCTTTTGACCTCCACAGGCAATGCACGGCACGGGTGCACTTACCTACATGCAGGCAATACACTAATACACATAAAAATAATAAATAATTTTTTTTTAAAAATGCGAAGACAATATTCATGTATGAAATGCTCAAAAATAAAAAAGCTTAAAATTAAAGAAACCTTATACTCCAGTAAGATAGAAACCTTAAAGGAATACCTGAATTCTTAGATTCATTTGAACCAAAGTAAACCAAAAAGATCAACAACTTAAACAGACCCATAACAAATAAGGAGAACAAAACAGTAATAAAAACACCTTCCAACATTAAAAAAAAAACACAAAACAGGTACAGATGGATTCACAGCAGAATATCCCCACACTTTGAAAAAGGAACTACAATCAATACTTCAATTTTTCAAAAAAAAGAATCAGAGCTGGGCGTGGTGCACACGCCTTTAATCCCAGCACTCGGGAGGCAGAGGCAGGTGGATCTCTGTGACTTCAAGGCCAGCCTGGTCTACATAGTGACAGCTGGGGCTACAGGGAGACTCTGTTTCAAAAAGACCAAAAAACCCCCCCCAGAAACAGGAGTACTCCCAAACTTCCTCTATCAAAACCAGGTAAAGGGGCTGGAGAAATGACTCAGTGGTTAAGAGCACTGGCTACTCTTGCACAGGACCCAGGTTCAATTCCCAGCGCCCACATGGCGGCTACGAAGGATCCTTAACTGCAGCTCCAGGGGAATCCGAAGCCGTCTTCTGAAATCCACAGCTTTGCACGACATGGGTGCACTCACATACAAGCAGGCAATACACTCATACACATAAAATAAAAATAATAAATAAAATATTAAGCGGGCATGGTGGAACACGACTGTAGTCCCAGCACTTCGGAGGCAGAGGCAGGTGGATCTCTGTGAGTTCAAGGCCAGCCTGGTCTACATAGTGAGTTCCAGGACAGCTGGGGCTACAGGGAGACCCTGTCTCAAAAAGACAAAAAAGAAACAGGCAAAGACACTCACAAAAAAGGAAACTACAGGCCAATATCCCTGATGAACATAGATGCAAAAATTCTCAATAAACATAAACTGCATACAGCCATATATCAAAAGGATCATCTACCACCATCAAATTGGCTTTAGCCTGGAGATGTGGGGAAATTGCAACATACTTGCTTTGATAAATGTAACAAATTACATAAATCGACTTAAAAAACAAAAAACACAGGGTCATCTCAATAGACAAAGAAAAAATAAATCCTGCATGCCTTCATGATAAAAGTTCTTAAGGGAGTAAGACTGGAGGGAACACACCTCAACATTATAAAGGTTATGTTGAAAAACCCTTAGCCAAAATCACCCTATGTGAAGAAAAACTCAATGTAATCCCACTCAGGAATGACACAGGGATGTCCACTTCCTTTTCAATAACTAGTGCTTCAAGCACTAGTTAAAACATGAGACAAGGGGTTCGGTTCTCCTCCAACAGGGTAGCCCCTTGGAGCTCAGCAGACTGCCAGAGAGTACAGAGTACAGGGTTCTGGCCTCCAACTACCAGAGGGCCTGATAACCCAGGGTACAACCTGGCAGCCCCCAGATCCTGCCTCCACGTGGTGGTGAGCTTCCCCTAATTGTGCCATACCATCCCCCTACCTGGGATTTTGTGAGGCTCCTCCAAGGCCCCAGGGCATTTCTGGCATGGGTAGGCTAAGGCTGGGATCTCAGCAGGCCACCAGAGAGTGCCCCCCTCTGGCCTCCCTCTGGCACAGGGTTGACAACTCACAGGACTGCCTGAGAGACCCTGGATCCTTCCTTCATGTGGCGATGGAAGTCTGAGTGTACCTGACTGGAACCTGAATTGGGCTTCTCTGGGTACTGCTGAATAGCTAATCTAAAGCCATCAGTTCCGTCCAAAATAAACCTGAAAGAACCTGACCCCTGTACCACCCAGCTTTACATAACAAATAAAAAAGGATCTAAGCACCAGATAACACAAACAGAAGCATACTTCAACTTTGTTCTCATATCAGAATCATAAACAACAAAAGAAATTCACAGGCCTAAACCACAACGAAAGAATAATAAAATGGAAAGCCAAAACACTATGTCCTGTATAAGAGTTCTACAAGGAGAACCCCCTAGAGATAACCCAGGACACTGAATTTAAAAGAACAATCATAAACATTATCAAGGAATTCAATGAATTTAAAGAACACACGAACAAACAAATCAAAGAGCTAAAAGATAGGGATAAACTTCTGAATGAATTCACAAAAGAGACAGAAACATTGAAGAAAACTCAGGCAGAAATGAAGAAGGAAGTGCAAAACTCAAAGGGTCAACTTGAAACAAAAGGGGAAAGCCTCACCTTTAGAATGAATGAAATGGAAAACAGAATATCAACACCAGAGGAAAAAGTTGAAGAAATTGGACCGCTCAAGCAAAGAGTATGGAAAAATTTTAAAAACACAGGAATGGAATATACAAGACACGTGGGACACCATAAAAAGAACAAATCTATGGATCATAGGAATAGAGGAAGGAGAAGAAATTCAGGTTAATGGTGTTGACCAGCTCTTAAATAGGATTGTGGAAGAGAATTTCCCAAAATTCAGGAAAGACATCCCCATACAAATACAGGAACCACAAAGAACACCAAATAGACAGGATCAGAAAAGAAACTCCCCACAACATATCATAGTAAAAACACTGAATGTACAGAACAAACAGAGAATACTGAAAGCAGCAAAAGAAAAACAAGTCACAGACAAAGGAAAGCCCATCAGAATTACAGCTAATGATGAAAGCCAGAAGAGCCTGGACCAAGAAAAAACTTCCATGACACGAACAGCCTGAAAGAACACATGTCCACAAAACCAGCCCTTCAAAGAATTCTTGAAGCAATACAGAGAGCAGAGAAAGAAAAAACCATACCTTGGGGCAACAAAATAAAATAAAGCTATAATCTAAGAAACACAAAATTACACAGAGAACACAAGCAGCAATCAAAATGATGGCAACCAATACATACCTTTCAGTAATAACCTTAAATATCAATGGACTGAACTCCCCAGTCAAAAGACACAGGCTAAACAAATGGATTAAGAAACAAAAACCGTCTCTTTGCTGTCTGCAAGAAACCCATCTCACCTTCAAGACCAGGTACTACCTTAAGGTAAAAGGATGGAAAAGAATATTCGAAGCAAATGGCACTAAGAAACAAGCAGGGGTTGCAACTCTAATATCTCACAAAATAGACTTCAAACTAAAACTATTCAGAAGAGATAAGGAGAGTCACTTCATTCTGATCAAAGGAATAGTTAACCAAGAAGATATTACAATCCCTAATATATATGCACCAAATTCTGGTGCATCCAAATTCATAAAAACAACACTACAGGACTTTAAGACAGAGATTAACCCCAACTCAGTAATAGTAGGGGACTTCAATATCACACTGTCTCCATTAGACAGGTCAACTGGACAAAGAATGAACAGAAATATGTCTGAATTAAATGATACCATACATCAAATGGACCTAGCAGACATCTTTTGATTATTCCACCCAAACACCAAAGAATACACTTTCTACTCAGCACCTCATGGATTTTTTTTTTTCATAAATTGACCATATTCTGGGCCACAAAACAAACCTCAATAAATACAAAAATATTGAAATAATTCCATGCATTCTATTGGAACACACAGTAATAAGCCTCAAAATCAACACTGTATGAAGCTCTAGTCATGACACGAACTTGTGGTGATTGAACATCACACTCCTAAACAATGAGTGGGTCAAAGGAGAAATTAAAAAAAAAAAAAAGAATTCCTAGAATTCATGAAAAGAACAATACAACACAACACAACCTCTGGGACACATTAAAAGCAGTCCTAAGAGGGAACTTTATAGCTCTAAGTGCCTACATTAAAAAATCAGAAAGAACACAAATTACTTAACATTACAACCCAAGATAGTTGAAAAGTAAAAACAAATGAAAACCAAACCCGCAGAAGAGAAGAAATAACAAAAATCAGAACAGAAATTAATGAAATAGAAATAAATAAAACAATACAATGGATCAATGAATCTAAGCTGGTTCTTTAAAAAGCTAAACAAGAGAGACAGACCCAGATAACCAAGAAAAAGAAAGCAAATCCAAATCAACAAATCAGAGATGAAAGGGGAAACATCACAACAGACATCCAAAAGATCCAGACCATTATAAGGGAATATTTTAAAAACCTATAAGCTACTAAATCTGAAAGTCTAAAAGAAATGGATAGATATCTACAATAATGGGAGCCTCCAAAGTTAAACCAAGAAGAGATCAACAGTTTAAACAGATCCGTAACATATAAGGAAATTGAAACACTAATACAAAGCCTCCCAACTAAAAAAAGCCCAGGCCCAGATGTATTTATAGCAGAATTCTACCAGACATTTAAAGAAGACCTCCAACCAATACTACTTAAGTTATTCAAAACAATAGAAACAGAGGGAGAACTCCCAAATTCCTTCGATGAAGTCAGCATCACTCTAATACCCAAACCAGGTAAAGGCACAACCAAATAAGAAAACTATAGACCCATATCCTTAATGAACAGAGATGCAAAAATCCTCAACAAAATACCTGCAAACCACATACAGACACACATCAGAAAGATCATTCACCATGATCAAGTAGGCATTATGTCAGAGATGCAGGAATGGTTCAACGTATGCAAGTCAATAGACGTCATTAATCATATAAATAGACTCAAAGACAAAAACCACATCGTCATCTCAATAGATGCAGAAAAGGCTTTTGACAAAAATTCAGCATGCATTTATGTTCAAAGTCCTAGAGGGAATTGGACTGGAGGGAACATATCTCAACATAATTAAAGGTAAATACAACAAACCCACAGCCAACATTACTCTAAATGGCAAAACACTGGAAACATTCCCCTTAAAATCAGGAATAAA
>NW_008343559.1:1313390-1313686 GCF_000622305.1 Nannospalax galili | reverse complement strand
AGAGATCCCAAAAGTTTCACTAGAAAACTCCTAGAACTGATCAACACTTTCAGTATAGTGGCAGGTTATAAAATAAATCTACAAAAATCAGTAGCCTTTCTATATACCAATAACAAGCAATTGGAGAAAGAATATGGGGAAATGCTCCCATTCGCAATTGCTGCAAAAAATTAAAATATCTTGGAATAAATCTGACGAAAGACACCAAAGATCTCTACAGTGAAATTTTTAAATGATTAAAGAAAAAGATTGAGGGAGACACCAGGAGATGGAAGGACCTCCCATGATTATGGATT
>NW_008343559.1:1309383-1313119 GCF_000622305.1 Nannospalax galili | reverse complement strand
ATGGAACAAAATTGAAGACTGAAATACAAGTATGTGCAATTTCAGCCACCTGATATTTGACAAAGGGGCCAAGAACATCAGATGGAGGAAAGACAGCATCTTCAACAAATGGTGATGGCAAAACTGGATCTCTCCCTGTAGAAGTTTGAAACTAGATCCTTACCTTTTGCCTTGCACAAAATTCAAATCCAAAAGGATCAAAGACCTCAATGTGAAACTGGAAACCCTGAAACTATTAGAAGAAAATACTGGCAGCAACTTACACAATATAGGTGTAGGAAAGGATTTTCTAAATCAGACAGAAGTTGTTCAGGAATTAAGGTCAGCGATCAGTAAGGGGGACCTCATTAATCTAAAAAGCTTCTGTACAGCAAAAGAAACAATCAAAAAACTGAAGAGAAAACACACAGAATGGGAAAAACTTCACCAATGACACATCTCACAGAGGTTTAACATCCAGAATATATAAAGAACTCAAAAAAGCAAAAAAGTGAGAAGCCAAATGACTCAGTTAAAAGATGGGCTAAAGATCTAAACAGAGAGTTCTCAAAGAAAGAAATAAAGATGGCTAAGAAACATCTCAAAAAGTGTTCAACATTGTTAGTAATTAGGGAAATGCAAATTAAAACCACCCTAAGGTTTCACCTTACCCTTGTGGAGAAAGGGGAACGCTCATTCACTGCTGGTGGGACTGCAAACTCGTGCAGCCTCTATGGAAAACAGTGTGGAAAACTTAAAAAACTAAAAACGAACCTACCATATGACCTGGTTATACCATTCCTTGCAATATACCCAAAGGACTCATCCTATTGTAGAGACACTTGTACAACCATGTTTGTCACTGCTCTTTTCACAATAGCTAAGAGATGGAAACAACCTAATTGTCCCTCAACTGATGACCCAGGTTCGATTCCCAGCATCCACATGGCAGCTATGAGTCATCCTTAACTCCAGTTCCAGGGGAATCCAAAGCCCTCTTCTGACCTCCACAGCACTGCACGACATGGGTGCACTCACATACATGCAGGCAATACACTCATACACATAAAATAATAAATATTTTTTAAATGTGGTATATTTATACAATGGAGTTCTATTCAGCAGTAAAGATGAAATAATGAAATCTGTAGGTAAATGGATGGATCTAGAAAGTGTTATACTAAGTGAAGTAACACAGACTCAGAAAAATAAATGACACATGTTCTCCCTCATACGTGGCTCCTAGCACCAAATCCTTTTAAATTCCAGGTCCTTTTAATAAGACAATGATATACAGCAGTCCCTTCTGCACAAAATAACCACCATCATCACAACTTCGGCTGAGCCCTATCCCTAAACATTCACAATTGTGCTTGTTGATGGTTGTGCTTATTCATTAAAGGAGTGCCAAAGCACGGTCACTGGACCCTCATCTGAATATCCAGCCACTCTTCCCAGCCAACTAGTCCAGCCTTGGAAGATAAAAGAAAAATGAGGAAGAACACAATAGAGGGATGCTTTTGGAAGCCCTTGTCAAGAAACTCCAATGGACTCTCATATGAACATTTGAAAACTGCCGTTCTTTTTTCTAGTTCCCTGTCTAGAACTTGTAATGCTAATTACTCTTGCCTTTACTTCTCCTTCACATCTCCCATTCATGATTCAAGGACTTTTTTCTTTCCTTAGAGACAAAAGTTAGGCAATTTGGCATCTTTTAGATACACCCACTGAAGGGGTACCCCAATGGCCTCAACCTGCATCCCTGTTCAGAATGCAAGAAGCCAGAGCGGCAGGCATCCCTATTCCCTATTGGCAATTTGGGTAACCCCTTCAGAGGATGGTGTAATAAGAGTAGGAGGTAAGAATTGGCTAGGCAGTTAGGGTAAAAAGACTCCAAAGAAATGTAGCCAGTTTCTTGGCTAAAAGTCTAAATGTCCTTGGGCCTGTTAGCAACATACTCTCTTCCAAGGCCAAAAATGTCAAAAGTATTTGATAGCTTGTATCTAATCCTTAAAGGATTTTAGGGTTACGTCTTCAGAGGGGGAATGTTGGAGGGGAGGGAGTGGGAATGGATTTGATCAAAACACCTTATATGCATGCATGAAATTCTCAATAAAGTTTTTGTAAAAATTGAAAAAAAGATAAAACATAAGACAAGAGAAAGAAATTAAAGGTAAACAAATAGACAAAGAAGTGGGACAAATTTTCCCTACTGACAGATGATAAAAATTCAACTAGGAAACTTCTAGAAATGATCAACACTTTTAGCAAAGTAGCAAGATACAAAATTAAGTTACAAAAATCAATAGCCTTTCTATATGCCAATAATAAATATGCTGACCTGGAAACACACCCATTCACAGCCTCCAACAAACAACAAAGTAATCTAGGAATAAACTTAACCAAGAAGGTGAAAGATCTCTACCATAAAAACTTTAAATCTCCAAAGAAGGATATTGAGGTCAATACTAGAAGATGGAAAGACCTCCCATGTTTGATGGATTGGTAGAATTAACATCGAGAAAATAACCATTGTACCAAAAACAATTTACAGATCCAATTTAATCCCAATCAAAATCCTGGTGACATTCTTCACAGAAATAGAAACAAAGTTCTAAAATTCATATGGGAGCACAAAAGACCCCCTGACAGCAAATGGAGTCTTGAGCAAAAGACACAATGCTGGAGGGATTTCCAAACCAGATTTCAAAATGATACTAGAGAGCTAAGGTAATGAAAACTGTACGGTACTGGCATAAAAACAAGACATTTAGATCAACAGAACAAAACAGAAGATCCAAACATGAGCTCACACAATTACAGTCACCTGATAATGTAACAAAGATGTCAAAAATATACTCTGGAGGAAAGACAGCAATCTCCAACAAATGGTCCTGGGAAAACTGGATCTCTATGTGTAGAAGAATGAAATTAGACCCTGCACAAATATTAACTCCAAATGGATCAAAGACCTTAATGTGAAACCTGATACACTGAAATAGTCACAAGAGACCATAGGCAGTGTCCTGTGGTACAGGAAAGAACTTTCTGAATAAAGCTCCATTTGCTTAGGAATTAAGTTCAACAACTGACAAACGCAACCTCACAGACTAAAAAGCTTCTGTACAGCAAAAGAAACAACCAATCTAGTGAAGAGGAAGTCCAGAGTGGGAGAGAATCTGTCCCAGCTATACATGTAATAAAGGATTAATATCCAGAATATACAAAGAACTCACACAAACAAACAAACAGAACCATAATGACCGAATTTTTAAAAATGGGCTTACAAAGTCTGAACAGAGTTCTCAAAAGAAGAAATAAAAATGGTTACAAAATATCTTTAATAGTGCTCAAGGCTGGGAGTGGTGGCACATGCTTATAATCCCAGTACTCAGGAGGCAGAAGCAGGTGGATCTCTATGAGTTCAATACACAGTGAGTTCTAGACCATCCAGGGCTACATATTGAGACCCTGTCTCAAAACAATAACAACAACAACAAAAATCAAGTGTTCAATATCCTTAACAATTAAGGAAATGGAAATTAAAGTTACTTTAAGACTTCATCTTACCGCTGGGTGTACTGGCGTATGTCTTTAGTCCTATCACTGAGGAGGCAGAGGCAGGCAGATCTCTGTGAGTTAGAGTCCAGCCTGGTCTACATAGTTAGTTCCAGGCCAGCTGGAGCTATAGGGAGACCCTATCTCAAAAAGACCACAAAAAGAGAGAAAGAAAGAAACAGAAAAAAAAAAAAAAAAA
>NW_008343559.1:1279858-1308246 GCF_000622305.1 Nannospalax galili | reverse complement strand
CCAGCCTGTTTTATATATTTAGTGCCAGGCCGGCGTGGAGTAAAGGGGAACCCTATCCAAAAAAAACCAAAAAAAAAAAAAAAAAAAAAAAAAAAAAAAAAAAAAAAAAAAAAAAAAAGAGTTCCTCTTACCCTAGTCACAATGGCTAACATCAAGAAAACAACCAGGCAAGGATTCTAGGAAAGGGGAACCCTCATTCACTGTTGGTGGAATTGCAAACTGGTACAGCCAGTATGGAAATCAGTATGGAGAATCCTAAAAAGCTAACAGTGCAGAGCATAGTAGCACAGGCCGGCCTTTAATCTGAGCACTGGCATACCTTTAATCCCAGCATTCAGGAAACAAAGGCAGGCAGATTTCTGTGAGATCAAGGCCAGCCTGGTCTACATAGCAAGTTCCAGGCCAGCTGGGACTACAGGGAGACCCTACCTTAAATATACCCCCCAAGAAAACCAAGTATGAACTTGAAGCATATAAAACAAATTCCATGGACAGAAATGGTAGAACTCCTTCAAGCTACCATGAGGCTGAGACAAGTTCATTTGGTAATGGAGTACCACAGTATCTGACATTCAAATGTACTCATAACTTCTTACAACCTTAAAAGCTCTCTGAGCATGGTAAGATATAAAATAAATAAACTATATTCTCATTGAAATTAATGTCTTTGAGTCAGACATGTTTGTGTTTCCTCATTTACCTTAAAAGCTAGGGCTTCACATAACCTTGTAGCAAACAGAGAAGCTCCATGTTAGCTCATTAGACACATTATTAGCTTTTACTATATAAATGTATGAAATCAGTCCTAATTATCATCAGAGACCTGAACATTAACATGAGTCAACTTTTGCGCTATTTTATTCAGTCACTACATAAGTTTAAATACTAAAACTTGATGAAGTAGCTCTGTTACTCCAAGAACAGTCAGCATGTGGAGCTGACCTCGAGCTACCCTGGATGTGTTTTACCTTGTATATACCCAGCAGCAGTGCCAGTAGCTACATAAAATCGCAGACCTGTTTCTCAGCACTGGTCCTGGCTGATTCCTCTTGTGCTAGCACCATTTCCCGCTCTGCAGTTATCTGTACACTTTCTCTCAGTGCTTCTTCCAGCTCTTCAATCCTGTCATCCTTCTTACGGAGACTGTCCTGGAAAACGATTAAGACTGGGTGAAGTAAGCTAATCAGTTAACACAAGAGCCTAGTCATGAAGGAAGGGCTATTTGCTTATTAGCCATCCTTCCCTTTAGAAGCAAATTGAGGCCAGAAAGATGAAAGAATTAAAAAGGGAAGAAAAGAAGAGAAGGAAGCTGAAGTCCAATATTAAGAGCACAGGATCAAGTTAGTGAAGCAAGACAAACATGATGCACTTGCTCTCTGCAACAGAGAGAAGGAAACTACTGGTGTTAGATGGCATAGGCAGCAAGAGATTAACTATGTAAAAATACAAAGCTGTTCCCCAACTACTGTGTAAACTGTGCTCAAAGCAAGCTCTGTTCAAGTGAACAGAATGATCTTTCCTATACATGATTTTGACAAAATATTGTTTTAAACGAAGGTATTTTCTAACATTTCAGGAAAGTGAAACTTTCTCTTACCCACATGAGAAACTGGCAGCAGCTATATGCAAGTGGCTGGCATGAATGTGAGTGAGCAATTTAGCTAACTAAGCAATGTGCTCTAGAACTTATACAACTTTTTGGAAGGTGATTACAGATTCATCCAAAACACAAAATTCTACAATTAAGATCATATAAGACAGTAGAGGTGGTAAGGAAGATAAATGAAGAAGCAGTCAAATAAAATTGAAAACTGGATTAATCGGGTTATTGTTAAGTACACTCTTTTCAAATTCTTATATAGTATTAAGAATAAAGTACTGCCTTTTATTAAAAGATGAAAACACCTAAGAAGGTCTGCCTGGATACTGACACGCAGAAGAATAAAAGTAAGTCTTTATCTCTTACAGACAACTGCCAGCTCAAAACTAAAAACTTGAAACTGAAGCAGACATGATGGTTTACATCCGAATACCAGCACTCATGGGACTGAGGCAGGAGAAATGAAGTTTTCCATTCCTGCCTAACTCAAATGGCATGACATTCTTTCTCTTCTCTATCTTCTGCCTCTGTGAAACTGTTGAGATTTATACCTTGTCTGGTTTGGAGATTTTTTTTTTTTTTAACAGCAATAAAACTGTTCTCAAACTTTAAAAAAATTTTTTAAAGAAAAAGGAAAAGAAAATATTGTATATATACAATGGAAATACTGCCAAGTCTTAGAAAGAGGGAAAGCCTTTCATTTTCCATAATCTAGATGAACCTAGAGGATATTAAGTGAAATAACCAAGCGGACACAGGTAAACTGTATATACGGAATTTTAAAAGTTGATGTGATAGAAGTAGAGAACAGGATGGTAGCTACTGAGGACTGAAGAAAGTAAAAATGGAAAGAGGATGGTTTAAAGCTAGGTAGAAGAAGTGATTTGTGATGTTCTACAGCACTGTAGGCCAAAAATAGTTGGCAACCATCATTCAACTAAAGCCAGGTAATAAAGAGAATTTTGAATATGCATAGCACAAACAAATGAAAAAGCCTGAAGTGACAGACATAGCATTATCTTGTTTTGATCACTACCTGTTACATACATGAGATAATAGTAAGACAATGAAGATAGGAAATATTCACTTCTACTTCACTGATAAAATTTATAACTAATGAGTATAATCTGGTTCAATTTTGTAATCGTAATATATATTTGTCAAGGTAAGCCAAGAGTTTCTATTGTATTAAATTACATCTTTTATAGAAAACATTTTATTTATTTTTTATGTATATGAGTGTATTGCCTGCATGTATGTAAGTGCACCCATGTTGTGCAATGCCCACAGAGGTCAGAAGAGAGCATTGGATTCTCCTGGAACTGGAATTATGTACAGTTGTTAGCCACTACATAGGTGCTGGGAATTGAACCCAGGTCCTCTGCAAGCAGAGTCAATATTCTTAACCACTGAGTCAACTCTCCAGCCTCTTAAATTACATCTTAAATAAACTTAATTTAATAAACTATTGAGCCAATGCCAAAAAAGAACAGGAAAACCTTTGAATTTTCAGGTTTAGGGTTTCGATAACACTAGAGCACCAAACACACAGCATATGCATGTACATTATCATTCATGCTTGTTCTAACATTTTTAGAAGACTAAATACATTTTTCTCTATGTGGATTGTAATATAGATTCTCTTATGTTTTATGTTGAGAATAGTAAAGAAAAGACCTTAAAAACTTTTAGGTCAATGATTACTTATAGAGAATCAAAAAATTAATAAACACTGGAGTTTTTATGGCAATACAGGAATCTAGAAGATAATTGAGCAATACCTTCAAATATCTAAGGGGAAAAAACATTTTCTAATTTAGAATTTTCCCTCCCAACTGTCAGGTGAGTATTAGTGCAAACTGCAAACTCTCAAAATTGGCACCCAATCACAGACTCTCTCAGGACAGCCATGAGGTATACTCTATGTACCCAAAGAAGAAAGTATAGAAAGAATCCAGGCATCTCATAGCCCACAGTGATGGGAGAAGCTCCAGAAAAAGTAGGTCACCAAGAGAATAAAGTGTAGACTGCAGCAGAAGACAGATGCAAGTGTTTTAAAGAATAAAAGTTGATGAACAAACTACTTGGGGATAATTAATAAGGAGAGATGTATTTTATAACAGTACAAAACACTAGGAGGAATTTAAAAGTTTTAGCAAGGAATTAAAGAATAAACTCATAAAAATAACTGAAAAACAAAACCCAAACCACCTGAAACGGGAAAAATTAAAGCACACTAGGAAAAAGTGTAAATCATAATATGTTTATTGCTTTTTATTATTTTAATCATATTGAGACCCCCTGTTCATCTATTCTCGGATCTACCTCCACTTCCCTGTCACTTCATGTCCTTCACTGTTTCTTAAGGCCTATAGAATCTAATTTGTTTTCCCCAAATACTCTTAGGTGTGGGTCCCTCCCCTGGGGCCTTGTTAACCTAATCAGCATCACACCCTTAAACCAGCTCTCCCTCCCCGAGTAGCTATCAATTGCCCATAGTTTCTCCACTAGGGGTAGGGCTATGAACTCACTCATAGCCACTTGATTTTTGACACAAACACCAAAAACTCTAATTGGAGAAAAGACGGCATCTTCAAGAAATGGTGCTGGTCTAACTGGATAGTTACATGTAGAAGAATGAAACTGATCCCTATCTCTCACCCTACACAAAACTCAAGTCCAAATGGATCAAAGACCTCAATATAAGACCTTATAGTCCTGAATTTGATGAAGAAAATAAGGAATAGATGTGAACTTATATAGGCATAGGAAAGGAGTTGCTGAACAGTACAGATATAAGACAACTGACAAAAAGGACCTCATGAAACTAAAAAAGCTTCTTGTAAAGCAAAGGACACTATCACTCAAGTGAAGAGGTAGCCAAGAAAACGAGAAAAAAGCTTTACCAGCTATAGATCTGACAGAGGGTTTGTATTTAGAATATACATGGAACTTAACAAAAAAAGAGAGAGAGAGAGAGAGAGCAAGGAACTAAGTTCTCCAAAGATGAAATACAAAAGGTTGAGAAATATTTTTTAAAATGTTCAATATTTTGAGCCATTATGAAAACGTAATTTAGACTATTCTGAGATTTCATCTCACCCAAGTCAGAATAGTAAGATCCAAAAGACAAATGATGACAAATGCTGGTGAGGATGTGGGGAAATGGGAACAGTTATTCACTGCTGGTAAGAGTGCAAATTAGGGGCCTGGAGAGATGGCTCAGTGGTTAAGAGCACTGGCTGCTCTTACAGAAGACCTGGGTTCTATTCCCAGAACATCTACATGGCAGCCAACAACTATCTGTAACTCCTGTTTCATGGGAATCTGATGCCATCTTTGGGGACTGCATGACACATTGCACTTACATACATGCAGGCAATATACCCATACACATAAAAGTAACAAACAAAAAAAAGGTTTTTTTTTTTTTTAAAAAAAGAATGTAAATTGCTACAAGCTACCATGGAAACCAGTGGAGATTCCTCAAAGAGCTAGAAATACATCAACCACATGATCCAGCTATACCATTCTTGGGCACATATCCAAAGGACTCTATCCTACTACAGAGACTCCTGCTTGTCCATTTTCATTGCTTCTCTGTGCACAATAGACAGAAAATGGAAGCAACTCAGATGTCTAACAACTGATGAAGGGGTAATGAAAATATAATGTAGTTACACAATGCAATATTTTTCCGTTGTTAAGACAAACAAAATTATGGAAATTTCAGGTAAATGGAAAAAATGAAAACAACTATCCTGAGTGAGGCAACCCAAAAAGACAAATGTCCCATGTTCTCTCTTGTAAGTGAATGCTAGCTTTGAAGCTTTAGATATGGTTAGTGTGTTTCAACTGGAAAGTCGATAGATGTCAGGAAACTACTAATGGGGCTATGAGGGTGGCTTCCTGGGAGGGGACACAGAATATAGTGATATAAAGAGGGAAAGGGGACTAATGGGATAGGAAGGGTTAAATAGAGTGGAGAATAGGAGGGCAGAGTAGAGGAGGGAGTATAGGGAGAGATAACCAACACTAAAGGCCTTTTGACAAAGTCATATGGAAACCTACTACTGTGGAAACTTCTTAAAATACATACAAATAACACTTTTATAAGGGACATCATAGCACGATAAGAGTCCTTGTCATTCTGCAAATAGTAACAATATTTGAAATGTAACCCAACAGCAGAGAACAAAAATGAAAGGTTTCAAGCTTTTTTCACCATCACCTTGTCTTTGGAAACAGTTTCTTTTACTATCATGTTTACTAAACTAATACTATGTACAATTTGGTGATGGAGATAGACACAAAATTCTAATGACAAAACTACTCATTTATGTAATGGTGTATTTGGGCTTGAAAGAAAAGGAAAAAACTGGCATCTGTTCACTACCTGGTGTCAGTTATCACCAGTTTCCTTTAGTATGTAGGAGCCAGTAACACATTGCTTGGCAGGGCTGGGAATTCAGTTCAGTTATAGAGTACCTGCCTAGCATGTATGAGGCTCTATGTTCAATTCCCAGCAGTGCAAAAAAAAAAAATACACACACACACACACACACACACACACACACATATATATATATACGGGGGCGGGGAAGGGAGGAGAGGGAAAGAGAGAAAATGGTTGGTTAACAAAGTACTAGACATTACAAGGTTTGAAGCACCAGAAACTTCCTTTCTGCTTGTTGAATATGTGCTAAAGTTTATTTTCTCTTTTTTTTTTTAAAAAAAAAAACCAAGAAGTTTCACTAGAATTTAAAACAGAATTCTATAAAGAAAATGATTCATTTACATGTACATCTTTTCACCCTCTCTTTGGGGGCTATTTTTCAGACATGGTCTCATATAGTTCAGGCTGGCCTTAAACTTGCTACTTAGACAAAGATGACCTGGAACTCTTGACTCTCCTGATTCTGTCTCTCAAGTGCTGGTATTATAGACACACGGTATATACATACGTGTGTGTGTGTGTGTGTGTGTGTATTATGCATATATATCGTATGTCCATATTTTAACTGTGACTTGTCACTAAAGAGGATATGTGGACAGGTATGGTAGCACATGTCTTTAATCCCAGCACTCAGGAGGCAGAGGGCAGAAGGATCTCTGTGAATTCAAGGCCAGCCTGGTCTACTTAGTGAGTTCCAGGCCATCTGGGTCTACAGGGAGATGCTGTTTCAAAAAGTCTAAAAAGGAAAAAGGAGCAGATGTGAAATTTTCCATTTGTAGTGTGTCACATCAGTCCCCAAACGTTGAAGTTTTAGAGCATTTTGGTTTGAATTTTCACATTAGAGATTTTCAACCTATAATTTACTGTTCAGTGTGCCAGCCACTAAAAACAGAAGACTACTGAGCACTTAAAATGTGACTGGTCCAAACGGAGATGGAATATAAATCACACTGAATTCTAAAGACTTAATATTCAAAAACAGAAAAACTGTAACATATTTCTTCAGTAATTTTCACATTGTTTATATACTGAAATATTATTATAATGATAGTGTATTATTTAACATACTATAATATTAAAATATATTATTAAAATTGATGTCTGTGTGGAAGGTTTTAGAAGGTGTGGCTATCCTGGAGGAAGCACATCACTGGGGGTGGGCTTAGAGAGTTCTTAAACCTTGCCAGATCTCCAGTCGCTCTCTTGCTTCCTGTGCCTGTATGATGACGTGAGAGCTTCACTTCTGCTGCTCCTGCTCTAGCCACCTCCAGCCACCATGCCTCCCTGCCATGACGGACTGTAATTCCCCTGGAACCGTAAGCTCAAACAAACTCTTCCTTCTATAAATTGCTTGGGTCAGTGTTTCTACCACAGCAACAGAAAAGCGACTAATACAATGTCATCTGATTACTTTTAGTTTTTAATAAGACTTCAGAAAATATAAATTACACACGTAGGGCACAAGTTTTCACTAGAGAAGCCTCTTAACTAGAGCAATTTTACATGAAATGTTCCTATAAATTTATATATATGTATATATTCCCTTATTTATTACATAAGATTGTGATGCTTTCTTAATTTACAGACTATTAGCAAACAGATATAAGTTAAAGGGGATATAATCCTTATTACAAACATCACCAAAAGCTCAAACAATACTCAGTTCTGATAATTACTACTGTGATATTAATAATTTCAAACAGCAGTGACTTTTATGCCAGTAGAGAAAACCAAACTGTAGAGCGGGGTGGGGGGGGACGACAAATACTTAGGATATGGTAGATCATTATAACTTTAAGGCCAGTCTGTTGCTATATAACAAGTTATTTCCCTCTCAGCAACTTAAGAGAACAACAAACACTATCTCTCAATTCCTGTGGACTAGGCATTCAAATACAGCTTCACAAATACTTCTGGTTCCAAGTCACTTGTGTTGGACCCAAAATTAAACCAGACTTCAATACTTTGTTTTGACTTACAAAGCTGGCATGCTGGGCCAGCTGTAGACAAAGGGCATCTTCTTTCCTCAGGGCTGCTTGAGTAACAGTAACACTGAGGCTACCTTCCATCTCAGCAAGTATTACAAGAGAGCAAGGCAGAAGGATCAATGTCTTTTATGGCCTGTGTCAGAAGTCACGCATCACCTCTTCTGCCTTCCTCTACTATTCACAATTGAACTCTGGTACTTAGCCCTGACAAGGACTACAAAAAGGTGTGACTGCCAGGAACTGGAGATAACGTAGAGCCCAACAGGAAGGCAGTTCCCATAGAAACTGAGGATGCATTTTCAGTGAAATAAAACTAGATTATCACAAGGGCAAATTTCTTCTGAAAAAAAAAATAGCTCACTAGTTGCACAAGATCTTTATTATTCATAGGCATTTATGAAGATCTATTAAAATGGAACCCAAACATACCTAAAAGGTAAACAGCAAGGATAAAAGTGATCACACAACTGGAATATGGATCAGTATGTCAGTGGATGTGAAAATGGCAGAATATGCTCTAAGAAATTATTCAAAATAAAACTTGAATTGAGTTCTAAGAACAGGCTTTCTTGGAATTGTGGTTTAAAATGTCAGTCATTCAACTCACAAAATACAAAATGATATGGCACTTATCACATTTTATTAAAATACATATGTATAATGAACATTTATTTTATGAGTGTTTTACTCGCACATGTATATGTGCTCCCATGCATACAATGTCCACAGAGGCCAGAAGATGACATCAGATTCCCTGGAACGGGAGTAAGGATGGTTGTTAGCTGCTATGTGGGTGCTGAGAATTGAACCTGGGACCTCTGCAAGAGCAGCCAGTGCTCTTAATCAATGAGCCATCTCTTCAAAGTTTATTAATAAACTTTGTGGGCTAGGGATACAGCTCAGTTCATCAAGCTCTTATATAGTATGCATGGACCCGGGACTCAATCCCCAGAACCCCCACTTAAATCAGATTTGGTCATGCACAGGTGTAATCCCAGCATCCAGAAGATAGAGGCAGGAAGATCAGAAGTTCAAGATCACCTTCTGCCTACACAGTGAATAAGAGACCAGCCCTAGGCTACTTGAGACCCTGTCTCAAAAAAAAAAAAAGTTGATCACAGGATACTTTAATGGATTCTCATGTTTGATTATTTGGGGAATCAACCAATTTTAAATAATATATGAGGCCAATGCTGTCTTCATGGCTCCACTGAATAAAGATATCCTTCTTCTACCCCAGTCTTCCTGCAAGAAAGGACTCTACTTTCATTATAACCGAATTAACCTTTATATCGTAAACAGGAGGAAAGGTCAGAGCTTTAGCCCTCACACAGTCTAATTTAAGCACCAAGGCAACTCTCCAACCCCCAAAACCATCTATTTTAAAATTACATATGATCTAATTCCAAAATTACTTGTTTTTTATCTTTCCTTCAGACAGACTCTCACTAAATACCCCAAGCTGGCCTCAAACTTTCAACCCTCCTACTTCAGTTTTCCAAGTGCATGATGTGGGATTACAGGAGTGGGCCACCATACCCAGCTCTAAAACTGTTAAAAGGGTGATTTTAAATGTTTGTATTGCAAATAAATAAGGATGGGAAGTAACAAATACGCTAAATAACCTTTTTCTACAATATGCATATACTAAACAGCAGCTCATACCCTACCAATACATACAACTATTACTTCTCTATTAAAAATAAGACTACAGAGAAAATATGTGGGCTACATAAGGAGTTAGTCAATTTATTGTTGTTTTTCTGTTTGGTGAGGCTTGGAATGTAACCCAGGGCCTGACACATGATAGGCAAGTATTTTACCACTGAACTATGTTCCAACCCTGAAGTTAGTCACTTTCAAAGCATCCATAATTTAGGGGGAAATTATTAAACTGGCAGTCTAGTGGAATAAAATTAAGTGGGAAAAGTTCAAGCTATTAATGAATTCCTCATCTGCTAAAATAAAAAGAAGACCCCACATTCCTGTGACAGCTCTAACTGTGAGTTCACTTAGGCAAATTAATAGGAACTTTAGATCCTTTGGCAACTCCTATGGCTCAGCCCACTGATACACTACTTCTCTAAACTTTGCTTCTTGGACTAAGCTTGTAACCATGATCCCATGATGAAGCCTTGGGAAGAAAGGAGCTATTCTAAGGAGAGATATTTGTGTCCCTCCCTTCAGCTACCAGATTGTCATCTTTCTTAACAGTTGCAAACTTAGAGTGTTTAACAGGCATGAAAAAATATGAGTTAAAGCTGAGTGTTATTCTAAGTGATGTAACACAATCACAGAAAAGCAAGCAATGTACGGTCTCCTACACGTGAGTATATATATTCTGATGTAACACCAAGAGCCAGAGAAATGGACAGGACACATGGAGGTAAAAGAAAAGAAAAAAACCAAAAGTGGGGGTTAGTAGGGAACAGAAGTTACCAGTGGGGAGGTGGGGAAAGTGGGAGTGTTCTGCAGAGAGATTTTTATTTGGAACGTAAGATCCTGACTCATTCTGCGTTTAACAGAGTTGATGGCTCCTCAGTCCATACCTTTGATAGGTATAGAAAAGAAGCCTTTTGTATCCTTTTTTGTTATTCAGCTTCAACTCATATTTATTCATGCCTGTTAAACTAATTTTGCAACTGTTAAGAAAGATGATAGTCGATCTGTGTAGCAGCAGACTGCCAGACAGTGCTAGGTCTGGCCTCCTTCTGACATAGGGGCTGAGAACACAGGGGTGGCCTGAGAGCTCCCGGATCCTGCCTCCATGTGGTGGGGTCCAAACCTTAGAAAGAAGCCTGAGTGATCTGACTGGAACCTGACTTGGGCTTCTGTGGGTGCTCCTGAATAGCTGATCTGAAGCCATCAGTTCCCTCCAAAATAAAACCTGAGAGAACCTGAAACCTGTACCAACCAGCTTTACATAACCAATAAGGAAAGGACCTAGGTACCCCGATAATACAAACAGAAGCATACGTCAACTTAATTCTCATATCAGAATCATAAACAAAAATAAATTCACGTGCCAAAATCACAATGAAAGAATAATAAAATGGAAAGTCAAAATACTATGTCCTCACCAAACTCCACTAGTCCTGTAGAACAGTTCTATAAGAAGAACCCAAGACATAACCCAGGACACTGAATTTAAAAGAATAATCATAAACATGATCAAGGAATTCAACGAATTTAAAACAACACACCAACAAACAAATTGAAGAGCTAAAAAAATAGGTATAAACATCTGAATGAATTCACAAAAAGAGATAGAAACACTGAAAAAAACTTGGGCAGAAATGAAAAAGGAAGCGCAAAACTCAATAAGCCAATTTGAAACAACAGGGGAAAGCCTCACCGCTAGAATGAATGAAATGGAAAACAGAGTATCGACACTTGAGGGTAAAGATGAAGAACTGGGTAACTTAAGCAAAGGTTATGGAGAATTTAAAAAAACAAAGGAATGGAATATGCAAAAGATGAGGGACACCATGAAAAGACCAAATCCACAGATCACAGAAATAGAGGAAAGAGAAGAATTTCAGGTTAATGGTATTGACCAGATCTTAAACAGCATTATACAAGAGAATTTCCCAAAATTAAGGAAAGACATCCCCATACAAATACAGGAATCACATGGAACACCAAATAGACAGGATCAGAAAAGAAACTCCCCACAACATATCATAGTAAAAACACTGAATGTACAGAACAAACAGAGAATACTGAAAGCAGCAAAAGAAAAACAAGCCATGTACAAAGGAAAGCCCATCAGAATTCAGCTGACTTATCAATGCAAACTGGAAGCCAGAAGAGCCTGGACCAGGGGATTTCCAGTTCTCCATGACAACAGATGCCAGTCTGAATACTATACCCAGCAAAAATGTCTATTATAGTTGAGGGGGAAAGAAAAATCTTCCATGATACGAATAGCATGAAAGAATACATGTCCACAAATCCAGCCCTTCAAAGAACACTTGAAGCAATACAGAGAGCAGAGAGAGAAACAACTATACCCCAGGGGCAATGAGAGAAAACAAATAAAGGTATAAATGAGGAAACACAAAAGTAGACAGAGAACACAAGCAGTAATCAAAATGATGGGAACCAATACACACCTTTCAATAATAACCTTAAATGCCAATGGACTGAACTCTCCAGTCAAAAGACACAGGCTAAGCAAATGGATTAAGAAACAAAATCCATCTCTTTGCTGTCTGTAAGAAACCCATCTCACCTTCAAGGACAGGCACTACCTTATGGTAAAAGGATGGAAAAGAATATTCCAAGCAAATGGCACTAAGAAACAAGGAGGAGTTGCAATACTAATATCTGACAAAATAAACTTTAAAGTAAAACTATGCAGAAGAGATAAGGAGGGTCACTTCATTCTGATCAAAGGAACAGTTAACCAAGAAGATATTACAATCCTTAATATATATGCACCAAACTCTGGTGCACCTAAATCTGTAAAAACACTACAGGACTTTAAGGGACAGATTAAACCCAACATAGTAATAGCAGGGGACTTCAAAACCCCACTGTCTCCATTAGACAGGTCAACTCGACAAAGAATAAACAGAGAGACTGAATTAAATGATACGACACATCAAATGAACCTAACAAACAACTTTCAAATATTCCACCCAAGCACCAAAGAATACAATTTCTACTAAGCACCCCATGGAACTTTTTCAAAAATTGACAACATACTGGACCACAAGACAAACCTCAACAAATACAAAAAAAATGAAATAATTCCATGCATTCTATTGGGCCACAATGCAATAAAGCTCAAAATCAACCTGAAAAAAAGCCCTAGTCATGAACTCATGGTGACTGAACAATAAACAATGAGTGAGTCAAAGGAAAAATTAAGAAAGAAATAAACAGCTGGAGAGATGGCTCACCAGTTAACAGCACTGACTACTTTGCAGAGGACCTGGGTTTGATTCCCAGTATCCACATGATGGCTATAAACCATCCTTAACTCCAGTTTCAGGGGAATCTGAAGCCCTCTTGTCACCTCCACTACATGGCACGACACGGTGCCCACACATACATGCAGGCAACACACACATACACGTTTAAAAAAAAAAGATAAAATTTATAAAAAAATTAAGGGGCTGGACAGATGGCTCAGCAGTTAACACCACTGACTGCCCTTGCAGAGGACCCATGTTCAATTCCCAGCCCTGACATGGGGGATACGAACTGTCCTTAACTCCAGGTCCAGGGTAATCTGAAAGTCCTCTTCTGACCTCCATTGGCACTGCATGACACGGGTGCACTCACATAAATGCAGGTAATACACTCATACGCATAAAATAAAAATAATAAATAAAATATTTTTTAAAATTATGATTTAAGAAATAAAAGAATTCCTGGAATTCAAGAAAAAGGACAATATAACACAACCTCTGGGAAACTTTAAAAGCAGTCCTAAGAGGGGAGTTTATGGCTGAAAATGCCTACATTAAAAAATTAGAAAGAGCTCAAATAAATGACCTAATACTGCAACTCAAGACACTGGAAAGGCAAGAACAAATGAAACACAAACCCAGCAGAAGAGAAGAAATAACAAAATCAGAGCAGAAATAGAAATTAATGAAATAATTCTATTAAATAATAGAAATTAATGAAATAGAAACAACGAGAACTATACAAAGAATCAATGAATCTAAGAGCTGGTTCTTTGAAAAGCTAAACAAGAGAGATAGACCCTTACCCCAGTTAACCAAAAGAGAGAAAGAGCAAATCCAAATTAACAAAATCAGAGATGAAAGGGGAGCCACCAAAGAGACACCAAAAATATCCATACCATTATAAGGGAATATTTTAAAAACCTATACAATACTAAATTTGAAAATCTGGAAGAAATGGATGGATATCTAAAATCATAGGAACCTCCAAAGTTAAAACAAGAAGAGATCACCAGTTTAAAAAGACCCATAACATATAAGGAAACTGAAATAGTAACGCTAAGTCTACCAACCAAAAAAAAAAGCCCAGGCCTAGATGAATTTACAGCAGAATTCTGCCAGACATTTAAAGAAGACCACCAACAAATACTACTTAAGTTATTCAAAATGATAGAAACAGAGGGAGAACTCCCAAATTCCTTCTATGAAGTCAGCATTACTCTAATACCCAAACCCGGTAGTAAAGACACAACCACAAAAGAAAACTATAGACCCATATCCTTAAAGAACATAGACGCAAAAATTCTCAACAAAATACTTGCAAACCGCCTACAGATGTACATCAAAAAGATCATTCACCATGATCAAGTAGGCTTTATTCCAGAGATGCAGGGCTGGCTCAATATATGCAAGTCAATAAATGTCATTAATCATATAAATGGTCTCAAAGACAAACTACATCGTCATTTCAATAGATGCAGTAAAAACTTTTGACAAAATTCAGCATGGATTTATGTTCAAAGTCCTAGAGGGAACTGGAATGGAGGGAACATACCTCAACATAATTAAAGCTATATACAAGAAACCCACAATAAACATCATTCTAAATGGAGAAAAACTGGAAGCATTCCCATTAAAATAAAAAACCAAACAAGGATGTCCACTATCTCCACTCCTTTTCAACACAGTGCTTGAAACTCTTGCTAGAGCAATGAGACAGGAGAAGGAAATTAAAGGAGCACTAATTGGAAAAGAAGAGGTCAAACTATCACTTTTTGTGGATGATATGATACTATACCTAAGAGATCCCGAAAATTCCACCAGAAAATTCCTAGAAATGATAAACACTTTCAATATAATGGCAGGTTACAAAATCAATCTACAAACATCAGTAGTCTTTCTATATATCAATAAAAAGCAATTGGAGAAAGAATACAGGGAAATACTCCCATTCACATAGATTGGAAGAACTAATATTGTAAAAATGACCATCCTACCAAAGGCTATAGATTCAATGCAATCCCAATCAAAATCCCCAGGACATACTTCGCAGAATTAGAAAAATGCATCCTTAAAATTCTATGGAAACACAAAAAAACCCCAGATAGCCAAAGCAACCCTGAGGGGGATTACTATACCAGATCTCAAAGTTTACTACAGAGCCATACTCATATAAACAGCATGGTACTGGCAAAAACACAGTAACATAGATCTATGGAACAACATTGAAGACCCAAACCCGAGTACACACAATTTCAGCTACCTGATATTTGAAAAATGTGCCAAGAACACACAGGGGAGGAAAGATAGCAACTTAAACAAATGGTGCTGGCAAAACCGGATCTCCACCTAGATCCTTATCTTTCACCTTGCACAAAAGTCAACTCCAAATGGATCAAAGACCTGAACGTGAAACTGCAAACCCTGAAACTATCAGAAGAAAATATTGGAAGGAACTTACAAGATATAGGTGTAGAAACGGATTTTCTAAATGGGACAGAAATTGCTCAGGGATTAAGGTCAGCAATCAACAAGTAGGACCTCATTAAACTAAAAAGCTTCTGTACAGCAAAAGAAACAATCAAAAAAGTGAAGACAAAACCCATAGAATGGGAAAAAAATCTTCACCAGTGACACATATGACAGAGGTTTAACATCCAGAATATATAAAGCACCCAAAAAACAAAGAAGAAAGCAAATGACCCAAATAAAAGGTGGGCTAAAGATCTAAAAAGAAAGTTTTCAAAGGAAGAAATAAAGATGGATAAGAAACATCTCAAAAAGTGTTCAACATCATTAGTAATTCAGGAAATGCAAATTAAAACCACCCTAAGGTATCACCTTACCCCAATCAGACTGGCTAGGATCAAAAGAACAAATGATACCAAATGCTGGAAAGGATGTAGAGAAAGGGGAACGCTCAGTCACTGCTGGTGGGATTGCAAACTCGTGCAACCCCTATGGAAAACAGTGTAGAGAACTCTTAAAAAACTAAAAATGGCTGTGGGTGTTGGTGCATGCCTTTAATCCCAGCCCTTGGGAGGCAGAAGCAAGTGGATCTCTGTGAGTTCAAGGCCACCCTGGTCTACATAGTGAGTTCCAGGACAGCTGGGGCTACAGGGAGACCCTGTCTCAAAAAGACTAAAAAAACAACTAAAAATGGCCAGGCATGGTGGTGCACTCCAGGAGTCCCAGCACTTAGGAGGCAGAGGCAGGCAGATCTCTGTGAGTTCAAGGCCAGCCTGGTCTATATAGTGAGTTCCAGGACAGCTGGGGCTACAGTGAGACCCTGTCTCAAAAAGACCAAATAAACAAAAAAAAACTAAACATGAACCTACCATATGACCCAGTTATACCACTCTTGGCATATACCCGAAAGACTCATCCTATTGTAGAGACACTTGTACAACCATGTTTGTTGCTGCTCTTTTTACAATAGCTAAGAGATGGAAGCAACCTAAGTGTCCCTCAACTGATGAGTGGTTAACAAAAATGTGGTATATTTATACAATGGAGCTCTATTCAGCAGTAAAGAAAGATGAAATAATGAAATTTGCAGGTAAAAGCATGGATCTAGAAACTGTTCTACTAAGTGAAGTAACATAGAATCAGAAAAACAAACAATGTACGTTCTCCCTCATATGTGGACCCTAGCACCAAATCCGTTTAAATTCCAGGTCCTTTTAATAAGATGATGCTGTAGAGCAGTCTCTTCTGCAAGAAATAACTACCATCATCACGACTTCAGCTGTGCCTGATGGCTAAACATTGTCACAATTGGGCTTGTTGATGGTTGTGCTCATTCATTCCAAGAGCACCAAGCAGGATCATTGGACCCTCACTGGAGTATCCAGCCACTCTTCCCAGACAACTGTATATAATTTGGCCCTAATCACACATGGTCTCCTGGATTTGGGGAGGGCTAAAGTGTACAATCTGGGGAATGCTAAGAAGAGAAGGCATGAGCAATGCTGGGTAAAGGCTTTCCAGTGTGCATTCCCTCATGTCATACATACACCTCAGCAACCCCTCAATTATCTCTAAGTAAGTACAGAAAATTCATTGGTTCCCCAGTAAAACTTTAATCAAACATTGGCTTGACACTAGAACCTTCAAAGGGAATAAGCATTGCTTAGTATCCCCAGGAAAAGAATTCTCACAACAGGTGGAAAATTTATTTGTTAATACTATGATGTCTCATAATTATTTAAAAAAAAATAAAGTAAGAATGTAAAAGATGCTAAAAGGCTATGGGAATGGAGATATTTTCTAAAACAGACAGAAAAAATGAGAAAGCCTAAGCAAGTGATGAAGGTCTGTGTAGGTCTGTTATGATACATAAAGGATAAGACAAAAATAATATACACATCTTAAAATTTCAAAGGTCATAGTTTAGTCAACTAGTCTAAGGAACAAAATATGTATCTAGCCAAGGTTTATCTGAGAATATTTGGTTATTTACTCAAGCTTTATCTACATAGCACATGGTTATTTAAAGTACCACAGTGGTGGAACTAATCTTTTTGTTTGTTTAACAGCCATAGTTTGAGGCCTATACTAACGTGGTCAGAGGGACTTAAAAGACAGTTTTTAACCACTTGCCCACCAAAGTCAACTAAGCTCCAGAGGACTATGGAATGTCTCTCAAAATGTTCTGTAACTGTGCTGAGTCACCTGTCCTCTTGTTCAGGGAGGCATGGAGAACCCACGAGATGGACTTGAACTAGTATCCAGTCTATAAAGAGGAGGGTCAACTCAGAGGAAACATCACATCCATGCTTCCAAGCGAAGCAAGATATGGTCAAGCAGGACCTTTGACTTATCTTCACATAGATGAAACTGGTAAAAGAAAGGAGTCAGAGGCTCCTCCCAAGCCCATGAGACCCCTGAGGAACAGATTCCCAAATGATCTTAAGTGTAAAAGTAAATTGATTTATTTGGGCCAACTGTATGGTCTTAAACACCCAAAGGAAAGTATAACCAGAGAGTAAAGTCATCAGTATATTTCTTTAAGAATTCAAGGTATTACACTTCCCAGACACTAGGCTTAAATCTGTATAAAAAGTTATTTAGACTTATTATTTCTCATTGATGATTTTGTTCTGAATCAGAAAGTGCAGCTCAGATGTAAGACTTCAAATCTTGGTCTGTAATACTGTAGAGCCACTTGTAGCTAAGGGAGACGACCTGCTATCATTCTAAAATGATGGATAAATTTGTTTTCTCCCCCTACCTAGAAGCCTTTGAGAGGGAATTGACACTGATTCTAAGCACTCCAACTAATATCAAAATACTTGAAAGCAAATCCTGAATCCATCACTCTCAAGTCCAGTCTTGACAGACAAAAAAAAAAAAAAAAAAAAATGAGGAGGAACACAACAGAGGGATTCTTTTGGAAGCCCTTGTCAAGAAATTACAACGGACTCATGAGCATTTGAAAATTGCTCTGACTTTTTTCTAGTTCCCTGTCTAGAACTTGTAATGCTAATTATTCTTGCCTTTACTTCTCTTTCACAAAGAAAAAAAAAGTTATTAAATTTGGAGTCTTTTAGATAGACCCACTGAAGGGGTACCCCAACCGCATTACCCTGCGCCCTCGTTCAGCATGGAAGAAGCCAGAGCCGTCTGCATCCCGATTCCCTATCAGCAACTTGGGTAACCTCTAGAGGATGTGTGATAACAATAGGAGGTAGGAATTGGCTAGTCAGGTAGGGTAAAAAGACCCCAAAGAAAAGTAGCCAGTTTCTTGCCTGAAAGTCATAATGTCCTTTGGCCTCTCAGCAACATACTCTATTCCAAAGGCCAAAAATGTCAAAAGTATTTGGGAGCTTATATCTAATCCTTAAAAGATTTTAGGTTACCTCTTCAGAGGGGGGAATGTTACAGTAGCAAAAAGCCCCATAAAAAAAGAAAAGAAGAAGAAAGAGTATATGATGTTATCAGAAAAAAGTGATGGGGAGATATGGGAGGAGTTGGAGGGGAGGGCATGGTCATGGATTTGATCAAACCACCTTGTATGCAGGTATGAAATTCTCAAGCAGGAACTTTGACTTATCTTCACAAAAGCAGAACTGATAAAAGAAAGGAGCCAGGGGCTCCTCCCAAGCCCATGAAACCTCGAGGAACAGATCTTCAAACGACCTTAAGAATAAAAATAAATCAGTTTATCTGGACCAACTGTATGGCCTTAAACATCCAAAAGGAAAGTATAACCAAAGATTAAAGGGGCCAATATAATTTCATCAGAGTCCATATATATATAGCTAAAGGCTACATAACAAGCAACAATGCCAGATAGGCTATACCTTCTTTTGAGTTGTTGGCCAGGGTGGACAAAGGGACTCCTAGATAGTAACCCAGCATAGAACTGGGAATATGAACAGCATACCCCAATCTTATCTAAAGGAATACTGACAACTGATTGCTGCTAGATGAGGAACAGCCGACCTTCCTAAAACGAAGACCGCTGACTAGATTCACCAGAAGGGCAAGTAGTGGGTAATGGCTGGGGGTGCCGACAACACAGCAGACAGTAGCAGGGATATCAGAGTATAAGGGCTCTAGTGGGGGGAGGGAGGCTATGGGAGGGTGCTATCTGGGAAGTGGGTGAAAAATAAATAAATTTAGAAAAAAATTAAAAAAAAGAAAAATGACAGTCTGATAGCTGAAGGGCGGGGCACAAATATCTCTCCTTAGATAGTCTGCAAGGGGCCATGGCGTTCGGGAGGGGGGTGTTAGGAGAGGAATTTGGAGAAGTGTTATGGGGGGAGGGTGTGGATAATAGGAACAATGGGACTGGGGAGGGAGGAGGGAGGTAAGATGGGAGGAAAACGAGTAGAGATGAATAAATCTTGGGGGGCTAAAAAACTCAGAGGAAAATGTGGTGCCCCCAAAACCCCATGAGAAATGTACATACAATGTCTAAATATCAGTATATATATATTTGGGAATTGTTTCTCAAAGAACACAGTGCCTGACAGAAGTGATCTCCCATTGAGTGGTAGGTGAGAGTGGTCCAGGAGACTCTCAAAATAACATAGGCTATTGTCAAAGCTCTTGGTTATCTCCAAGAACTAGTAGATAAGACCCTACTGCTGAAGACAGGGCCTACTTTGGACTTGGAGCAACGGAGCAAGAACTGACCTGGAAGCTTTCTAATCTATATTTGGCTGATAATGCTAGATGATAATATGCATACTGCCAAGAGAGAAAAATGATCAATGGGCCAACCCAACCCTAAAAGCCTGATACCCACAATGAGTGGCACAGCACACCACCTCTATTGATACAGTAGTGTCACTGTTATCCGGGGGAAGGGGGGTATCAACAGCTATCTAATTGAATTTAAAGCCCTCCCAATGGGAGTGAACTCATGAGTCACACTATAAACTCAGCCAAATACACATGAAAGGAGAAGTTATAGATCCTAGAGGAAACCATATTTTTCATATCTCTAGACAAATGAAATTTCTTATCATATGCTAAATAAATATGGATCCTTATATTTAAAGATAAGCACACTGTACATCACTAAGCAAAGAAGCTTCTTTTTGCAACAGATGGAAGTTACTGCAGAATTCCACAAATGGTCAGACACACAGAATATATGCCTGAGAGATGCCCTGTAATAGGTGACACAGCTACAGTTGAACCTCTACACCTAAGGCTCATGGAACATAGTGAAACAAGGGGTATAGAGAAAACTAATGCAATGCATTCTTCTACTCTCACCAGTTAGGTTTCCATATACAACAGAGTGTGATGTACACAGAAGGTCACAAGTGGCCAAGTTTTAAAGAGTAAGAGACTGTAGCATTTGTATCCTTGGATAGGACTTCTACATTGAACCTCACCCACCCACGGCTCAGGGACCATTTTGGAAGAGGGGGCCGAAAGATTGTAAGAGCAAGGACTGGTTCATGAACATGGAAGCAGAGGCTTTCAGATCACTGGAAGCTTGCACATATGTGGCAATGGTGGCATTGAGCACAGGATCCACATCAACTCAATTAAACAAGAGCCCAGAGGGGAGGAGAGAAGTGGGTGGTAGACCAGCACTAGACAGAACAACTGGAGACTGACTGCTACTTGATGAGGGACAGTATGTCTTATATACAATATCTAGAAGGGCTGACTAGATTCCAGTGGACAAATTTATACTGAAGGACATCTGGGCACAAGTGCTTAATTAGATTAAGACGTAACATGTATGACAGAATACATGAGGTCCAGTGGGGGTATGGGGACATGGATGGGGGAAGGAGTCTAAATTAGACTAAGAACTGTTATACGAAATTTAAAAAGTTCAATTAATATATTTTTTTAAAAGACGGACCTTAAAAACCCCATTTTCCTACTCCTGCCTTCAACAAAAAATTGCCTCTATAACCAAGAAAGGCAGTTTGGTGCCTAATATACTCTACTCCGGTCACCAAAGGACCCATTAGACTGTGTCACCGTTAAATTTATATCTGCTCTCCTGACTTGCTATTTATTTTTCTTCTGACTTTCTATAAATTGAGCCACAGGCATGTTGAAAAGAAATTAGCCCCCACCACTACTTGAAGTTGTAAATAAATATATTTTCCTTTGCCAATTTCAAATTCCTAATATCTTTTAAAATATCAGCAAACTAAGCCAGGTGTGGTGGTACATGCCTTTAATCCCAGCACTCCAGAGGCAGAGGCAGGCACATCTCTGTGAGCTTAAGTCCATCCTGGTTCACACAGTGAGTTCTAGGACAGCTGGGGCTACAGGGAGACCTGGTCTCAAAAAGACCAAAAAATGAAAATGAAAAAAAAAACCACAGTAAATTAGGGGGGCAGGTTTATGTTCTTAAATTCCTAGGAATAAGCTGTCCACATTAAGCTGAATTTCAATGCAGTTGTTAAGATTCCATCTTCCAACTGCTTTTCTCTCACACATTCAATGAAAAAAGAAAATGAAAAAACTAAAAAGCAGTAATAGCAAATTAAATTTTTATTTGTTGTTCTCTTTAAACATTTTTCTCAAGATTAAAGGGAGGAGGCATAGTAACATAGGAATATAAGAAGTTGATAATTACAAATCTTATTAAGCTTTCCCCTTTTCAACAACAGGAATAAAGCCAATTCAGACATCACAGGAATTATTCAAGGTAATGATATAATAAGAAGCTAACTTTGTGAAAATGCACTGATACCAACCTTGGACTTGGGCGCACAAGGTAATATGAAGCAAGATGAAAACCTGACATCTGTAACTTTATTATGTGTCTATCATCTTTAGTTTGGCTGAAACACAGAGGTAAGTCATTGTCTTTATGAGTCAGCTTGTATCCTCAGAAAAGCAGAACCTTTACGATAGAGCAGCAGTCTAATGAGTACAATTACCCATCAAGCTTAGGCTAGACCCGGGTGAAGTGATCATCTTGTAGAAGCAGACTGCTCCACATCTTGAATGCTAATTATGCATACTTCTTGTTCCTCTGCCTCAATACTTTCTCTATTTAAGCTCAAAACTCATGTCAGGATCCCAAAAGCAGCCTGAGGGGAGGGGTGTCAATGAACATCTTTATTTGTTCTTCTTTTGAAATGGGGCCACATGAAATATGTTTCTTCTGTTTTTCACCAATAAACTGAAGTTGTCCAAGGGGCAGGGGCACAACACATTTGTGTTGAAAATTTTAAAAGGCTGAATGACTAATTACAATTTTGTGAATATGAAGAGTTAGAAGGTTGTAGATTCAGAGCCAAATTATCTTCGGCTACATTTATTGTCCTTAAGACTCATCTAAATTCATCTCACTGTACCTGTTGGTTAGTACAGTATCAGAGAAGATTCTTTGTGAAGTGGATGATGGTTCATAGAGAAACTCACAACTGGTTCAAGTGCAGAGAATAAGTGCTAATGGAGTGCGTGCGAGATAGCTTTAGTGTCAACTTGACACACCTGGGTTGAGGAAGCCTCAATTGGGGAATTACCTCTATTGGACTGGCCTGTGGCCATGTCTGAGGGGCATCTTCTTGATGAGTGATGTAGGAGGGCCCAGCCCACTGTGGGTGGTGCCACCCCTGGGCAGGTGGGCCTGTGTTGCATAAGAAAGTAGGCTGAGCAGGGGCCAGGGCCTGTGATCCAGCTCCCAAGTTCCTGCCTTGAGTTCCTACCTTGGGCTCCCTGATGAACTGTAACCTGGGAGTTGTAAGCTGAATAAACCGTTTCCTCCCCAAGTTGGTATTGGTCAGAGTGTTTTGTCACAGCAATGGAGAAACAAACTAAGACAGAATGCTCAGCCACAAATGGAACAGCTATATGACATTCCCCTCTCCGAGCCTCAGGGACCATCAAAGAAGAGGGAACAGAAAAGACTGTAACAGTCCGAAGTCGAGGAGGATCAGAGTGAAACAGTGTCTTGTGGACACGATAGGACCACTACACTCATGAACTCACAGGACCTGTGGCTACCTGCACAAGAGCTGCTCAAGATCAAGCCAATCAACATTCTGGCAAGGAGGGGGAAGGGATTCAAGAGTCTCCCTAACTGGGAAGCTATGGACAGTTGATGACTTCTTGAGGAGGAAGAGCCAGGTTTTGGGGTTACTTTTTAAGTTGTGGTTCCTGGTAAATCAACTTTGCTCCAGTGGATGTCCTGATACCCAGGAGTATATGGGCAGCACAAACTGGAGTCAGTGAGTTTGTGTGTGTGTGTGTGTGTGTGTGTGTGTGTGTGTGTGTCTTAAAGAGGACACAAAGTTGGGAGGGGGTTGGAGGTGGGGGTCGATCTGGACGGAACTGGGGTAAATATAAAAGAACATTGCCTAAAACTCTCATAAAAATGTTTTAAAAATAGAATTGTATTTATTCAGGGTGTGTGTGCTGTGTGTGTGTGTGTGTGTGTGTGTGTATGTGTGTGTGTGTGTTTGTGTTTGTCTGTTTCCACTGTATGGATTCCACAGACTGAAATCAGGTCATCAGACTTGGCAGCAAGTACTTCACCTGCTGAGCTATTTCACTGGCCTCTAATAAAAACAATTATTTCTGTGTGGGGAGATAACTCATTCAGCAAAGTACTGGCCTTCTACAAATAAGTTTGGAGCTCTGCTTCCATGGGCATGCGCAGCCAACCAGCCTCTCTCCTGAGTAAGTCCATCGCGCCCTCCACACCTTGGCTCTCCCAGTATTATTCACCCTCCCATCTCCCCCGCCCACCTCTCCTCCTAACTTGGGTGCTGTCCCATTCCTTGTCTTGGCACCCCAGACACCAGGGAAACCACCACTGCTTCTTGATCCTTTCTATCCAGGCCTACCCAGTTCCTTCTTGAGGTCCCTGGGAACCCTCTGGACCTGGTTCTGCCCTCACCTCTCTCTGCTTCCCTGGGCTACACAACCCACCAGCCTCTTTCCTGGACACCAGGGCTGACCTCGTGGCTTCCTGATCCTTTGCATCCAGACCAACCCAGTTCCTCCCTGCAGTCTCCAGGAGTCCTTGAGGCCTCCTCCCACCCCCATCTCCCTTTGCATCTCTGGGTGGCACGGCCACCAGCTGCCCGAGACCAGCATCTTTCCTGGGCCTTGATCCCAGACCAGTCCAACCTCCAAATTCCTGAGGCCAAAATCTTTTCTGGAGGGATCCAGACCTTAGGAGAAAGGCTGAGAGCATCTGATCTTCATCTGATTTGGGCATCTGTGGGAACTCCTGAAGACAAAGCAATCTGGTCACTCCAATATAAAATGAATGGAGAGAACCAGAAGCTTAGATGGACCAGCTTTTCAAAATAAACCACAGAGACACATAAAGTTTAAAAAAAGAAGCAGACCTAAACTGGAAGGCTTGAATCTCACACGAGTATCAGAAACTACAAAAGAAATTTAGAAGTCAAAATCACAGAGAAAAAAAATGTGAAAAACCAAAAATAACATATCCCCACTATGATGGCTAATCCTGGGTGTCAACTTGACTGGATCTGGGATTAACTGAAATGAGAGAGATCTTATTGATTAGATCATCTGAAGCTGGAAGACACACCCTAAAGGTAGGTGTTACCTTCTGATGGCAGCCCATATAAAAGGCCATGGCAGAGGAGAACACCTGGCTTCTTTCTGCATGCTTTTTCTATCGCTGGTGAGTTCTTCTGGTGAGTTCATCCTGCAGCTGTAGACGGAAGACTAGCTGATCTTTTGGAATTCATCAGACCTTCAGCGCCAAATTGGGAAAACTAAGATACCCAGCCTCATGGACTGAGAGACTACAGACTCTCAGCCTTTCCAGTATGGTGCAGCCATTATTGGACTACTCGGACTCTATCCTGTGAGCTAAACTGATAAATCTCTACACACATATATTCATTCTACCGGATCGGTTTCTTTGGAGAAACCTGATTAATACACCAACCAAATACCAATAGTCCTCTAGAGGAGTACAATGAGAATCGCCTAGAGATAATGCAGGACATGGAACTCAAAAGAACAATTATAAACATGATAAAATAAACATGACAAAAGTATTCAGTGAATGTAAAGAACACACAAAGAAAGAAATCAAAGAACTGAATGAAGACAGGGATAAACTTCAGAAGAGTTAGAAATATTGAAGAATGCTCAGGCTGAAATGAAGAAGTGAAACACTCAGTAAGCCTGTTGGAATGACAGGAGAAAGCCTCAACAATAGGATGAACGAAATGGAAAACAGAATACGAAGACTGAAAGATAAAGTGGATGAACTAGACCACTCAAGCAAAGATTAGGAAAAATTTAAGAAAGCATAAGAATGGAATATGCAGGAACTGTGTGACACCATGAAAAGACTAAACTTACGAATCATAGGCATACAGGAAGGAGAAGAATCCCAAGATAATGGCATGGACAAGATCCTCAACAGAATCGTAGAAGAAAATTTCCCAAAATGAAAGACATGCCCATACAATACAAGAAACATACAGAACACCAAACAGACAGGACCGGAAAAGAAACTCTCCATGACATACCATAGTAAAAACACAAAATGTACAGAACAAAGAGACAATACTGAAAGCTGAAAAAGAAAAACAATTCACATATAAAAGAAAACTCATTAGCATTACAGCTGACTTTACAGGGCAAACTATGAAAGCCCGAAGAGCCTGGACCAAAGTATTCCCAGTTTTAAATGAGCACAGATGCCAACCCGGATTATTATACCCAGCCAAAATGTCTATTATAGTCGAAGGGGAAAGAAAAATCTTCCATGACATAAATAGGCTGAAGGAATTCATGTCCACAAAACCAGCCCTTCAGAGAGTTCTGGAAGCAATATGAAGAGCTGAAGAAAGGAATGACTATACCCAAGGGGTTGCAGAAAGAAATTCAATGAAGGTATAACTGTGGAAAAGCACAGCTATATCAAGAATGTGAACAGAAATAAAAATGATAGGATTCAATACCCATCTTTCATTAATAAGTTTAAATATTAATGGACTCAACTCGCCAGTCAAAAGACACAGACTAGGTGTCGTAATTTGTTTCTTCATTGCTGTGACAAAATACTCTGAGCAATACCAACTTAGGGAGGAAAGGGTTTATTCAGCTTACATCTCCCAGGTCGCAGTTCATCAGGGAGCCCAAGGTAGGAACTCAGGACAGGAACCTAGAAGCAGGAGCTGGAGTACAGGCCATGGAGGAACACTGCTTACTGGCTTGTTCCCGTGGCCCCTGCTCAGCATGCTTTCTTATGCTACACAGGCCCACTTGCCAAGGGGTGGCACCACCCATAGTGGGCTGGGCCCTCCCACATCACTCATCAATCAAGAAAATGCCCCACAGATATGGCCACAGGCCAGTACAATGGAGGCAATTCCCCAATTGAGGCTCCCTCAACCCAGGTGTGTCAAGTTGGCACTAAAGCTATCCAGCACACTAGGTGAATGGATTAAGAAACAAAACCTGAGGCTGGAGAGATGGCTCAGCGGTTAAGAACACTGATTGTTCTTGCAGAAGACCCAGGTTCAAATCCCTGCACCCACATGCCACCTAACAGCTGTCCTTAACTCCAGTTCAAAGGGATCTGACAACAGCCTCTTCTGTCTTCCGTGGGCATTGCACGACAAGGGTGCACTTACCTACATGCAGGCAATACACACATAAAATAAAATAAAATATTTTTTAAAAAACAGGAACAAAGCCTATCTTTTTGGTGTCTGCAAGAAACTCATCTCACATTCAAGGACAGACAATGTCTTAAGGTGAAAGGATGGGAAAAAATATACCAAGTAAATGGTACTAAGAAAAAAAAGCAGGTATTGCAATTCTAATATCTGACAAAATAGACTTTAAACTAAAAAAAAAATCAGAAGAGATAAAGAGAACCACTTCATTCTGATTAAAGGAACAATAAACCATGAAGATATTACAATCAAGAACATATATTCACAAAACTCTGGTGCACCCAACTTCATAAAAACAATACTACAGGAGTTTAAGACCCAGATTAATCCCAACTCATTAATAGCAGGGGACTTCAATACCCCACTGTCTCCATTAGATAGGGCAACAGAGCAGAGAGTTAATAGAGAGATATCTGAATTAAACAATACCATATATCAAATGGACGTAACAGACATCTACCAAGTATTCCACCTGTCCTGTTTTGTTCTTCATAGCTGTGACAAAATATTCTGAGCAATACCAATTTGGGGAGGAAAGGGTTTATTCAGCTTACATCTCCCAGGTCGCAGTTCATCAGGGAACCCAAGGTGGGAACTCAGGACAGGGACGTGGAAGCCAGAAATGGAGCAGATGCCATGGAGGAACACTGCTTACTGGCTTGCTCCCCTGGCCCTCTGCTCAGCCTGCTTTCTTCTGTAACACAGGTCCACATGCCCAGGGGTGGCACCACCCAGAGTGGGCTGGGCCCTCCCACAATCATAAAGAAGATGCCCCTACCTAGTGAGTTCCAGGACAGCTGGGGCTACAGGGAGACCCTATCTCAAAAAGACTGAAAAAAAAAAAAAAACAAACAAACAAAAACAAAAACCCCACCAAAACCGAAAAGAACAGAAATAAAGGACTTAACATTGCAACTGAAGACTCTTGAAAAGCAATAACAAATGAAACCCAAACCCAGCAGAGAAGAAGAAATAAGAAAATCAGGGCATAAATTAATGAAATTGAAACAAAGAAAACAATACAAAGAATCAACAAATCCACGAGCTGGTTCTTTGAAAAGATAAGCAAGATTGACAGACCACTATCCCAGTTAACCAAAAGAAAGAGCACCTCCAAATCAACAAAATCAGAGATGAACGGGGAAACATCACAACAGACACCAGAAAGACACAGAATATTATAAGGGAAAACTTTAAAAACCTATATGCTGCCGGGCGTGGTGGTGCACGCTTTTAATCCCAGCACTCAGGAAGCAGAGGCAGGCAGATCTCGGTGAGTTCAGGCCAGCCTGGTCTACATAGTGAGTT
>NW_008343559.1:1277474-1279439 GCF_000622305.1 Nannospalax galili | reverse complement strand
GCATACAGACACACATCAAAAAGATCATCCACCATGATCAACTCAGCTTTATCCCAGAGATGCAGGGGTGGTTCAATATGCATAAGTCAATAAATGTCATGAATCATATAAATGGGCTCAAAGACAAGAACCACATGGTCATCTCAATAGATGCAGAGAAGGCCTTTGACAAAATTCAACATGGATTTATGTTCAAAGTCCTAGAGGGAATTGGACTGGAGGGAACATACCTCAACATAATTAAAGACATATATAACAAACCCACAACCAACATCATTCTAAATGGAGAAAAACTGTAAGCATTCCCATTGAAATCAGGAACCAGACAAGGCTGTCCACTATCTTCACTTCTCTTTAACAAAGTGCTTGAAACTCTTGCAAGAGCAATAAGACAAGAGCAGGAAATTAAAGGAGTAATAATTGGAAAAGAAGAGATCAAATTATTCCTTTTGGTAGATGATATATTATATCTAAGAGATGCTAAATATTCCACCAGAAAACTCCTAAACATTATTAACACGTTCAGTAAAGTGGCAGGTTACAAAATTAACCTACAAAAGTCTGTAGCCTTTCTATATACCAATAACAAGCAATCAGAGAAAGAGTACATGGAAACACTCCCCTTCACAATAGCTGCAAAAAAAATAATAAATATCTTGGAATAATCTGACCAAAGACATTAAAGACCTCTACAATGAAAATTTTAATTCTTTAAAGAAAGAGAGTGAGGAAGACATCAGAAGATGGAAAGTCTTCCCATGCTCGTGGATTGGAAGAATTAATATTGTGAAAATGATCATCCTACCAAATTTATAGATTCAATGCAGTGCCAATAAAAATCCCCATGACATTTTTCACAGAATTGGGAAAAAACATCCTAAGATTCATGTGGAAGCACAAAAGACCTCGGATAGCCAAAACAACCCTGAGTACTAAGAGCAATGCTGGGGGGATTACTATACCAGATTTTAAGCTGTATTACAGAGCTATAGTCATAAAAACAGCATGGTACTGGCACAAAAATAGACCCATAGATCAATGGAACAAAATTGAAGACCCAAATGTAAGTACATGCAATTTCCGCCACCTGATATTTGACAAAGGAGTCAAGAACATTTACTGAAGGAAAGAAAGCATGTTCAGCAAATGGTGCTGGCAAAACTGGATCTCCACCTGTAGAAGAATAAAACTAAACCCCTATATTTCACTTTTGCACAAAAGCCAAATGCAAATGGATCAAAGAACTCAATGTAAAGCCTGAAACTCTGAAACTGTTTGAAGAAAACATTGGCAAAACCCTACAAGATATAGGTGTAGGAAAGGATTTTTTAAACCAGACATCAACTGCTCAGGAAACAAGGGCAAGAATCAACAAATGGGACCTCATTAAACTAAAAAGCTTCTGTACATCAAAGGAGGCAACCAGTTAAGTGCAAAGAAAACCCACAAAATGGGAGAAAATCTTCACCAGCGACACATCCGACAGAGGTTTAACATCCAGAATATATAATGAACTCAAAAAATAAAGAATCAAGTCAGCAAGTGACCCAATTAAAAGATGGGCTAAGGGTCTGAACAGAGAGTTCTTAAAAGAAGAAATAGAGATGCCTAAGAAGCATCTTAAAAGGTGTTCAACATTGTTAGCAATTAGGGAAATGCAAATTAAAACCATTTCAAGATTTCATCTTACCCAAGTCTGACTGGCTAAGATCAAGAGAACAAATGATACCAATTTTTGGCGAGGATGTGGGGAAAGGGGAACACTCATCCACTGCTGGTGGGCTGCAAACTTGCTCAACCCATATGGAACAGCGTGGAGAACTCTTAAAAAACTACAAATGAACCTATCATTTTGCCCAGTGATACCACTCCTTGGCATATACCCAAAGAGCTCATCCTATTGCAGAGACACTTGTACATCCATATTTGTTGCTGCTCTTTTCACAATAGCTAAGAGATGGAAGC
>NW_008343559.1:1276821-1277275 GCF_000622305.1 Nannospalax galili | reverse complement strand
GAATCAAACTCTGATAAGTAATTATATATGCAGACATAACTACAGGAACCAGGATAATGGAAAGGAAACAGGAAGGTAAAGGAAAAGAAAGAACCTGAAAGAGAAGAACAGTAGGAAACAGGCCTTAATAAGGGAGATAGAGACAAAAATTGGGTTAGTTTAAGGGACGGGGGAGGGAAGGGTATACAAGGAACCTAAGGGATAAGGGGAAAGAAGAAGCTCAAGAGGTAGGACCGTAGCAGAAGGGAATTATTAAGGGAGAAAGGGGCGAAATGGGGGCACCTTAAGAGGGAAAACCATGATGGAGTGGTGAGACAATGCAAGAGATAAATAATGTCTAGCTAGCTTTTGAAAACCAGAGGGAACAATATTACTTATACAGCCAACTGACAAATTATACATAGCAGATCAAGAAATATATGTCTAGGTAAGGTTTATCTGAGAACAATTGGTC
>NW_008343559.1:1275266-1276763 GCF_000622305.1 Nannospalax galili | reverse complement strand
GTGGAACTAACCTTCTTGGATGTTTAACAGACATACTTTGAGGCCTATACTAATTTGATCAGAGGGACATAAAGGACACTTTTTGCTCCTTGCCCTCCTAGGTCGACTAGTTCCAGGGGACTACGAGCATTTCTCAAAATGTCCTGTAATTTAGGTGGGTCACCTGCCCTCTTGATCAAGGAGGCGGAGGAGACCCCACCAGATGGACTTGAACCAGTGTCCAGTCTATAAAGAGGAGGGTCAACACAGGGGAATCATTTCCTCCATGTTTCCAAGTGAAACCAGCCACGGTCGAGCATGACCTTTGACTTATCTTCACATAGGCGCAACTGGTAAAAGAAAGGAGCCAGGGCCTCCTCCTAAGCCCATGTGACCACTGAGGAACAGATCCTCAAACGGCCTTAAGAGTAAAAATAATTTGGTTTATCTAGGCCAACTGTATGAACTTAAACACCCAAAAGGAAAGTATAACCAAAGAAACGGGGCCAATGTAAGAGTCCATATGCATAGCTAAAAGCTACATAACAAGCAGCAATGCCAGATAGGAGATACCTTCTTTTGAGTTGTTGGTCAGGGTGGCCCAAGGGACTCCTAGATAGTAACCCAGCATAGAACTTGGAAAATGAACAGCAGACCGCAGTCTTATCTAAAGGAATACTGACAACTGATTGCTGCTAGATGAGGAACAGCTGACCTTCCTAAAACAAAGACCTCTAGATAGGCTGACTAGATTCACCAGATGGACAAGTAGTGGGGAACAGCTGGGGGTGATGACATCACAGCAGACAGTAGCAGGGATAACAGAGTATAAGGGCTCTAGTTGGAGGAGAGAGGTTATGGGAGAGTGCCATATGGGAAGTGGGCGTACAGTTGAATAAGATTTGAATGTTTTGTATACAACACACACACACACACACACACACACACACAAACCAACAAATAAAAAAATGGCTTATATTTGAGGAGGAAGCATAAAAATATACTTCATGTTCATTAGTAGAGGCGATAAACATTACCATTGAAATCTACCCGATGACTTTATAGAGACATACACAGGTGCCAAGGATCCGAGTACAGACGATTATGACTAGTAATAATCAGATACATACAGATGAGAGATGCATGCACCAGCATCTCAGTGCTTTCAGCAAAAACAATGAGTCTCTCTGTAAGAAACAGTATATTTAAAAATTTAATGGAGATCGTTTTTAAAGGTTAAAAACACATTCAATTTTATGTCTTACAGGGCTTATACTGAGTCAATATTGTAAAACTGTATTAATTCAACAGCAAACCTAAAAATTTTATAGCCACTTTTGAAGGAGTTTTATCTTTGCTCTGGAAAGTGTTATTTAGTATGTTAAAGCCGTAATGAAATGCTTCTTCTAAAAAAATTTTAAAAATTAAAGAAAATATAAGCTCATGTAGACACATGTAATCATATATAAGATAGATTTTTAGTAATCAAGATCTCGTAATTATTCTTTGTTGAATTAA
>NW_008343559.1:1262993-1275227 GCF_000622305.1 Nannospalax galili | reverse complement strand
GTTTTATCTTTGCTCTGGAAATTGTTGAATATGTTAAAGCTGTAATGAAATGCTTCTTTTAAAAAAATTTAAAAAAATAAAAATAAAAATCAGGAGCTATTGGTGAGGGAGAGTAGGTCTTACCAATGATCTCTAAATAGGCTGACTAGACTCCAGTGGATGCATTTGCACTGAAGGACATCTGGGTACAAATGCTTGACTGGATAGAACTTAACATGCGTAGTAGAATACATGAGTTTCTGTGGGTAGGGCATCAATGGGATGGGGATCTCAATTTGATTAAGACTATCGTATGAAATGTACAAAAGCTCGGTAAAAAATAAAATAAAATAAAATTTAAAAGAATTCAAAAAAATTAAAAGCTTCCTACAAGTTGGAGAATCTGATCACTGAGTTTCCCAGAAATTTACATTAACAATTTTAAACATTTACAGTTGAGTTTTAGAAAATTAAAGGCATAAGTCTTGCAATGAAAATGAAACATGTTTAATGTTATATTAAGATTAATTATTGGTTAAGTGTCTTTTGCAAGAGAACTCTCCCCATCACCCCTGCCCTACCACAACTATAAATATCTCCAGGAACAATATTCCTGAGATTTTGCTGTTGTCTGCTATGGGGAACTATTAAAATTAGTAATATTTGTTCTGCCTCACTTTTTTTAACTTTAAAAAAAGTTTATTGAGAATTTCATACATGCATATAAAGTGTTTTGATCCTATGCCCACCCCCTTCCTTCTTACTTCTCCCATATCTCCCCATCACCTTTTTCTGACAACTTCATGTATTCTTTTTTTTTAAAAAAAAATTATTTTTATTTTATGTGTATGCATGTATTGCCTCCATGTAGGCAAGTGCACCCATGTCGTGCAATGCCCGTGGAGGTCAGATGAGGCTGTGGATTCCCTGGAACTGGAGTTACGGACAGTTGTTAGCTGCCATGTGGGTGCTAGGAACTGAACTGGGTCCTCTGCGAGAGCAAAAAGTGCTCTTGACCACTGAGCCATCTCTCCAAGCCCATAAAATACCATCCTCCATCCATCAATCAATTGATCATCAGATCAATCTATCTGTCCATGGATGTATGTCCTACCCAGCCATCTATTGATCATCTATCTGTGTGTCTACCTGTGTATTCGTAAGTCCTCGGAGTCATCATTTCTACCTTCTTTTTCCTTTCCTTCCTTCCACCAGTGAGGCTGTTTTGTTTATTTCTGGGGGAAAACTTAAAAAAAATTTTTTCTTTATTATTTTTATTTTATGTATATTGCCTGCATATCTGTGAGTGCACCCATGTTGTGCAATGCCGTGGAGGTCAGAAGAAGGCTTCGGATTCCCCTGGAACTGGAGTTAAGGATCGTTCGTAGCCACCACGTGGGTGCTGGAAATCGAACCTGGGTCCTCTGCAGGAGCAGTCAGTTCTCTTAACCACTGAGCCATCTCTCCAGCCCCTCTTTGGGGTCTTTTTACCCCAACTGCCTAGCCAATTCCTACCTCCTATTCTTATCATGCCATCCTCTGAAGAGGTTACCCAAATTGCCAGTAGGGAATTAGGATGCAGACCGCTCTGGCTTCTTCCATGCTGAACAGGGACACAGGGTGATCTGCCTCAGTTTTTAAGTGGGGAATCGACATGATATTTTTATTTATTTTTGTGTGTGATATTATGTGTGTTGTGTACATGTATTCATGTGTGTGTTGGAGTGGTCAATGCTAGGTATCATTCTTCAATTGTGTCCCACCTTACTTTTTTTGAGACACTTTCACTGAACTTGAAGCTCTTCATTTTGGCTAGGCTAGCTGGCAATGAGCTTCAGGGATCCACCTGTCTCTTCCCATCCCACCATCCCCAAGGCTGGGTTACAGGCACAAGCTGACATGCCCATGTGGGTTCTGGGAATCTGAACTTAAGTCCTTATGCTTGTATTGTGGGCATTTGATCAAATGAGCCATCCCCTTAGTTCCATGAAAGAGAGACAGAATATTATTTCTACTTGAGAAAGTCCTGTCAAATTATGTAGTAATTGTAGAACTCATTAACAGACAAATAATTATAAATTATGGTCTATGTATAGAATTTTCATTGTACCTGCAATCTTCAATCCCCTGAATTGATAGTTACATCAACAAATGGTAATATAAAAAGTGTCAAAATTAATTAAAGCTTTGGTTTTCCTTGGCAAGACACTGCTGTTAGTTTTCCTAAATCTAAGATCAGTCCCTTTAAAAAAAATCAATTATAACCTTACAATTAATGTTCATACTACAAAAATGGACTGTATGAGCCATCTCTGCAAAAGAGATAATATATACTACTATAAAGGAATTTATGAAATAAGAACTAAAATTCAAGAATTAGGTACAGTCTTTTCCACAGCAAGCTTTTGGCAGACAAAGAACTAAATGAACAAGGGCTTAAAACCAGAATCCTTTTAGCCTGGATGAAAAGGATCCTATCAGATACTTCTAGTTTCTGTGGTTCAGAATTTCAAGAGATACTTGGGTTTATATTTCTAATGTTGAACTTTTCAACTTTTTGCAAGGACAAATCTACATAGACTTCTGAAGCATTAGCTGATACTCATCTTCAACCATATCAAAAATTGTGTGTTCTAAGTGAATGAATTCAAAGTCCCTCCATTAACAATTCTACTAACTCTTACTGCTGCAAAAATTGTATGTGTGAGGGGTGTGCATTTGTGTACAGGTATGCAGGTGTATGGCCCATGCATGTGTGTATGGAGGCCAGAGGTTGATGTCAGGTATCTTTACTGAGACAGGGTCTCTCACTGAATCTGGAGATCAATGCTTCAGCTAGAGTGGCTAACTGGGCAAGTCTCCAGGAACCTTGTCTCCATCTCTGCTGTAATTTCTGTCAAACACTGCCAGCCCCCAGTTTTTAACATGGGTGCTGGAGATCTGAACCAAGGTCACCATGTTTGCACTGTAAGCACCTGACCTACTCAGTTACCTCCCAGCCCTTATTACCTATTTTTAAAATCCTTTTGTATTTAAACCTTCTAAAAATTGAGACATTTGAAAGTAGTCTTCACATATTTTCTTAAATATTAAAAAAAATAATGCTGATCTTGATTTCAGTGAAAGTGCAAACAAGTATGACAACATCCTCTTTCTTAGTTGTGTTTCTGCTATGAGCGTTTTCTGAATCAGACCAATTTCACTTGACCAAGTCCACATGCTTGGAAATACTCAAAAAAAAAATTTTTTTTAACTAACCTCATTTTTAAAAAAATCGACTTCCTAGTCAACATAGTTTGGATCAAGTAAAATATTCCAGACTTTGTAATGTAAAGCTATATTTTAAGTCCTCCAAAAGGAATTCTACTTTGGGGATAACTTCCAATTTAGATTCAAACTCCTGGAGCTAAAACCAATAGAACTTTTTTCCTTCCTACTAAGAAAAAAAGGAAGACTATTATCTTTGCCCAACCAACTGAATTACTACGTGATTACGGATATTAAAGATGTTAAGGCCGTGTATCATCAGGCCTAAAAGGCTCTGAGAAGCCCTACATCAGACTTTGCCTTATACCCACCCTGGAGTACTTTGACCCTACTGCCTCTTGTTAGGGATACCCAAAAATCTTTGGATTAACTCTTTTTATCCAAGTTATGTGAAAACAATCAGTTTCCAAGGACAACACTCACAGTGTTTTCATTAAATGCTAAAGGGACAGACTTTTCTGGAGATTACTAGACTAGGAATTTTAGGACAGGCTAAGTTTGCTAAAAGTGAAAAAAAAACAAAAATGTTCTGAATAAGGAATATAGAGATAATGTTATTTCAAAAAAGAGTGGACTTGTAACCAAAGCAACTATACCTTAAGAACACTTGTTTCCCAATTAAATCCATCTTCAATGAATTCTACAACACATTAGCTGTGATGGAAAAAATTTACTAAGCAATATTTATATTTTGACAATTATAAATAAACAGACAATATTACAAAATAGCTCCTACTGGAGGTCCACTTCCTTTTTTGGTTTAAAATTAATGGACAAATTTTTAGGAGGAATTTATAGTTATACTCTATCTCTTTTCTTTGGAAATGTCATTTTTCATTTACTTCCCCGCAAACTATAATCTAGTTTAAATACCGTAATTATAGGACAAAGAAAATTACTCATCATAAATAAGACTTACAGGAATTTGGATATCAAAGGCCAATCTTTCTTTTTACTTTAAAAAAGGATTTAATTTTATTATTTTAAATTATGTGTATATGTGTGTCTATGTTTGGGTACATGCATGTGAGTGAAGGCACCTGTGGAGTCTAGTAGAGACTGTTGGATTCCCTGGAGCTAGAATCACAGGTGGTTGTGAGTCACCTGATATGGATGCTGGGAACTATACTCAAGTGCCCTACAAGAGCAGTAGGTACTCTGACCCACTGAGCCATCTCTCCAGCCCCTAAAAGGCCAATCTATCCTAGAATTAGAACTAATCACTTGCCTTAGTTTAATTCTATTGCTATGACAAAACACTGACCAAAAACAGCTTGAGAGGAAAGGATTTATTTGGCTTACACTTCCAGCACAATCCATCACTGACAGAAGTCAGACAGTAATCTAGACGTAGGAACCACGGCGGAATGCTGCTTGCTGACTTGCTCTTTGGTTCCTTCACTCACAGACTCATACTTAGCTTTCTTACATAGCCTAGGACCACTTGCCTAGGGATGGTACTGCCTACAGTGGGCTTCAGCCCTCCTGTATCAATTAATAATTGACAGTCCCTCATAGACATAATATCAGGTCAATATGATCTAGGTAGTTCCTCAATTGAGGCTTTTCTCTCAGGTTACTCTAGGCTGTGCCAAGCTGACAAAGCCATCTAGGACACTATAAGATTACAGATGCTGGGCTGGAGAGATGGCTCAGCGGTTAAGAGAACTAACTGCTCTTGCAGAGGACCCAGGTTTGAATCCCAGCACCTACATGGTGGCTACACACTATCCTTAACTCCAGTTCCAGGGGAATCCAAAGTCCTCTTCTGACCTCCGTGGCATTGCACGACACGGGTGCACTCACTTCATGCAGGCAATACACTCATAGACATAAAATAAAAATAACAAAATATTTTTTTTAAAAAGATTACTCAAATTTCCACTGTACTTTTCCCCTTAGAGACAAGAGTTATGCAATTTGGGAGTCTTTTAGATAGACCCACTGAAGGGATACTCCGATTGCCTCACCCTGTGTCCCTATTCAGCATGGAAGAAGCCAGAGCAGTCTGCGGCCCGATTCCCTATCAGCAATTTGGGTAACCCCTTCAGAGGATGGTGTGGTAAGAACAGGAGGTAGGAATTGGCTAGGCAGTTAGGGTCAAAAGGCTCCAAAGAAATGTAGCCAGTTTCTTGGCTAAAAGTCAAAATGTCCTTGGGCATGTTAGCAAAATACTCTGTTCCAAAGGCCAAAAATGTCAAAAGTAAATGGGAGCTTGTATCTAATCCTTAAAAGATTTTAGGGTTACCTCTACAGAGGGGGGAATGTTGGAGGGGAGGGAGTGGGCATGGATTTGATCAAAACAATATGCATGTATGAAATTCTCAATAAAGTTTTTGTAAAAATTAAAAAAAAAGACTTACATATGGTAAAATGGTATTTTTAAAGGTGCTTTCAGGCTTCACATGACACCAGGAAAATAAATATTGTTTCCTCACTTCTCAAATATATTCTCCCATTAAAATGTTTTATTGGTTTAAAAAAATTACAGATGTACAATCAAAAGGACCAGAAGAAAAAGTTGAATTAAAACCACAACTTATTTCAAATATTCCAAACAGCAAACAAAATATTTCAGTAATGATATATACAAAGGATTCCAGTTTATCAAAACTGCCTGTTTTACTTTAGGTTGTATTGGTTTTTTTTTATTATTTCAACTTTAAGTATAATACAGCTATTATATATGTCCATGTAAATGTTACATCAGATGCAGAGGATGGGGAGGGGGCTCGGGGGGGACAGATGCAGACCCAGAACATAATTCCAAGCAGTATTGGTATGAGCTAGAGACTTATTCCTTACTGGTTCAAACAATGATTTCTCTCTGATGACTGTTCTCTTACATACTCAACCCCATCTTTTAAAAATATTTTATTATCTTTATGTGTATGAGTGTATTGCCTGCATATATGTAAGAGTACCCAAAGAGGACAGAAGAGTGTGTTGGATAGCCTGGAACTGGAATTACAGATGGGTGATAGCTGCCATGTGGGTGCTGGGAACCAAACCTGGGTTCGCTGCAAAAGTAGTTAGTGCTCTTAACTGCTAAGCAATCTCTCCAGCCCCCTCACATCCTAGGAATGAACCATCCTAAAACAGTGGGGTACCAAACATTTAGTGCCTAGAAATAACTAAACAAAAAAACAAACCTACTAAACAAACTATACCTATGAAGAGTCTATAAAACTGAATGACTGATTAGAACTCTGTGATTGTAGACGGTTAAAATGTTACATATCTAGTGCCAAATTATCTTCGGTTATCTGTATTTCCCTTATAGTCATTTCCTACCCTGGTGTCGAATCTAACAACCTTTTGGTGATCAGGTAAAATGTATTCCTTTTTTTTTTTAAACTAACTTTTTCTTATTAATTCCAGAACTTCATTCAATGTATTTTTAATTACATTCTTTTTTTAAATTCTATTGAATTTTGTGTATTTCATACAGAATATCTCAATCTTGATCATCTTTACACCCCATTCTTAGGAGACAACTAGCTTCTACCAATCCAAAAGCTAAGAATGTCATCAGACAGAATCTGAAATCTATAGCAGTTTCCCTGCTTTGCTATAAACCAGATACCTATGGTCCTCATCAATACTTGGCAAATGAGATGACTTTTTGTTCTATAGCTAGTAAAAGTTCACACAGCTACTTCCACAGAGGAACATGTTATTTGGAGCAACCTGAATTTGTGTTCCTAGCCCATGATCACTCACATCTGGCTAAAGAATTAACTAACAATTTCTTATACCTGTTAAGGTGATATCTATGTTTCCTGTTTATACATATTATTTATATCTAACTGGAATATTGGGGACAGGTGGGCAGGTCTAGCCTTGGGAGCTTCCTGACACATGCTTTTTCCATAAAAACTCTACCAGCATTGCAACACAGTCTCTCCCATACTCTCTCCTGTCTCCAACTCTGACATGGTAATGGAGGTCATTCACTTGAGTTAGTATTAAGAACCATTTCTACCTGGAATAAATACCACTTACCAGATAAACTTTAACAGGTTCTGAAAGATAATAATAATGTTACTTTCCATCTATTAATCTTACATGAAGAGACAGTAATTATTACTTCAACCGCACTGCTTATTCTGTCTTCCACTTCCCCATTCCCTGTCTCAATAATTTCATTAAAACCATTCAGCATGTTAAAACTCATTTGCCAATCTTTAAAATGTTTAATGGGGAAAAAACTTAAAACCAGATGCATGGATGAAATCAATGTAAAGAAAAGAAGCTAACCTAACAGAGAAATTCATTATGCACCCACTAAATTTTTTTCATTAGTTAGTAATATATTTATTGTATCTCAAATGTTCATTAGTGAAGCTCGAATTCTATTGTAAACTCTTAACTCTCTCTGCCTTTCTCTTGCCCTCTATCCTGAGTATTGCTAATTAATTTATTATAGGCTAACCTAACAGAGAAATTCATTATGCACCCACTAAATTTTAAAGAAATGCTTTGGGTTACACTTTAAAGTCTTTCTTTTTCACTTTAAAACTTCACAAGCACCTCCCAGACTATTAATTATAACTGTAACCATTCTATCAGGAATCAAGAAGCTCTTACACAATTGTGTCCCTCTCTTTGGCTATCACACTATTTAAATAATGGGTCTCAAAGAATTTGGAATTTTCCTAGGAATCTCACACTGAGAGAAGGAAAAGGCTAGTGCCATCCAGTGGAAGAACCTGTCTCCTAGAAAGAGATATCACAAAATTCTGACAGCCTGAGTTTAAATTCTCAGAACCCAAAATAAGCCAGGCATAGTTGTGCATGCTTGTAACCCCAGCACTGGGGTGTGGAGACAGGTGGATCCCATGAGCTCACTGGCTAGAAGGCCTAGTCAAAATGGCAAGCTTCAAGTTCAGTGAGAGATCCAGTCTCAAAAAATAAGGTGAAGAGCAGTGACATCCTATTCTGGTTTTCAAACACACTCACACAGGTGTGCATATACCAAACACACGTACATACACTACACATACAACCCCACACACACACGCAAGGGAGGGAGAGAGAGGGGGAGGGAGGGAGGGAGGGAGAGAGAGTGACAATACAGTTTCATAGATTCAGATTCCTGCTTGGTCATTATCCTGTTGTACATTCATCAAAATTCATTGTCACTTGGAAGCACTGTTGCATAATCTTAAATATATATTTCCACAGAAAAGCTGTTCCAAGACTATACCATGATTGTGTAAAGTTTTTTTGCATTGTCTGTAACATTAAACTGTTTTACTAATTCCAGTCAATACTAATACAAGACTTGAGTAATAGAGACAGTCAGGTACATATTAGTTAGGAGTATTTCCTATTATGTTCTTTTATCAACTCTTCCATTTCTCTTAGATAAGAAATAAGCTTTCTGTTAATTAAATTCAGTTCTAAAGTTGTTTCATTAATCTTTTCTCCAGACCATAGTTTGCCTTAAATTGGGTAATTCAAATTTTAAATTAGTCTGTAGTTTTCTTTGGTAAATAGTCACTGAGTTAAAATATTATGGAATAGTCATTGGGTTGGGGGCTGTGCAGACATGGATGTAATAAGAAAGGGCCTCTCCTCTCTATGAATAGTAGATATGCTTATTATAACTTTTTGGTGCTGAATATTTCAAAAGATATGTTATAGTACAGTTATAATAACTCCAGTTACAGTAACTGGTATGTGGAAACTGACATTAGCTAAATTCCAATGTTGGGAGCCTCTCTCATAAGTATCATATGAAAGCATCGCATGTTCTTTTCATTGCTATTAGAAAATACGTAAGAAAGTCAACTTAAATGAGGAAACATTTATTTTGTTTCAAGTTTTAAAATAATTTAGTTGATGATCATTTTGCTCCATGTTTCTAGATATATGGTGAGGCAGTTGGTAGAAGGGGATGGTAGAGGAAGGCTGCTTACCTGTGGTACCCAGGAAGTACAAAGAGAGCAGGGGGCAGGCCAAACAAACAACCTTCCAGGACACACCCCTGCCCCAGAACCTACTTCCTATAAGTAGGTCCAATTTTCTTTCTTTTTTCCTATCATATAATCAAAGATTAACACAAGTGCCTAATACTTAGAATCCAGTAAATTTAAAATAAATAAATAAAAGACATCATATGATGTATAAGAAAATGAATACACTTTTATCTAATACGCTAGAATGATATAAACAGGTGAAGGTACACGGATTCTAATAACAGCCATGCTGTATCGTCATGGCTTTAGGATCTGTGCCCAATCTCAGAATAGTTAAATCGATAGGATCACATTGAAGGTCAAGAAACTAAAAGGAGGCTGGATACGGGGGGTGGGGGGGGCTTTAAGAAAGGGGAGTAGGTAGTGCAACAAAATGCATGTGACATGAAAGTGGAAAGGGGTAGAAGGGTACAAGAAGGGATGGAGAAAAGGGAGATGGGGCAGAGGAATGTATGTGTCTGTAGGTATGTTCAACCAAAACGATGTATGCAAACACTACAAGAAAACTTGTTACTTTGCTAGGTAATTAAAATTTTAGACAAATGAAAGACCAGGGTTTTAGAATGTGTATAATATGGAGAACTTGAAAATATGAGAACTGCAAATCTGGAAATGGCATAGGAAAAAGGCCTAAGATTCATAACACATATTAATTCTGGCATAAGATGTAATACTTTTTGTGAGGACTGAACCCAGGGTCTTGCGCTTGCTAGGCAAGCATTCTACCACTGAGCTAAATCCCCAACCCCAAGACGTAATACTTTTAAACTGTTTCATTTTCTGAGATATTAGTTCTGAGGAAATGGCAAAGTAAAGTGCAAGTGCTAAGGAAATACATCAATGGACAGTTTAAATAAAAATTTTATTTTGAACTACTCATTGTCATTGGTAATCAGAGAAATATAAATCCAAACAGATTCACATTTTTTAAAAAAGAAAGAGGTACAAAAAGAAGAGAAAATTGCCAACATGAAGTTTTAACAAGAGAAAACAGATATGGTGCTTTTTTTTCTTTCAAAAGTTGGTATACTTGCGGAAATAATATTTTTTCCACAAGGAGTATCATGAGTAAAAGATATATAAAAAAGGAATGTAAAAATAAGCTAGACAGCCAAGTGCATGGCTTTAATTCCAGTACTTGGGAGGCAGAGGCAGGTGGATCTCTGTGAGTTCAAGGCTCGTGGGGTCTACATGGTGAGTTCTGGGCCAGCTGGGACTACAGAGAGAGCCTGTCTCAAAAAGATCCCCCTCCCCAAAAGATATACACATGGGGAGAGGACAGCCTCTAGACAATAACTCTTCCACATCTGTCCAGTCAAGATTTTGTAATTAAGCAACTGTGGCGTGCACACTGTCACACTCAAGTAGAAGATGAAAGGAAAGAGAAACAAGGTGGCAGCAGTTTAGCTGTCTTCACAGGACGTGCAGATGACCCAGCACAACTGTGGCATTCTCTAAAACCGAAATCTTCTTTCCAAAGTATTATATCCAAGAAAAAAAGAGGCCCAACTATACAACTACAGACACAGAAGATCCTATTAAAACCATGGACAAGCCAGTTAGAAAGCTATGTGCATTACAAAAATACATTAGTACTTCTGATCTGAATTCCCCTAATGCTTTAGGCCTAACTCAAATACTGAAAAGGTAATTGGCACTGACCATTATAGCTGTTGCTACTGTGATTGGGCCTGGTTTAATTTGTGACTAATTAGATTTATACATCAATTATTATTCCATCGAGGGGGAAAAAAGGCCTATATGAGTGTGAAATATTTCTAAATTGTGTTTTTAAAAAAGAAAAGAGGCCAGGAGTGGTGGTACACACCTTTAATCCCAGCACTCAGGAGGCAGAGGCAGGCGGATCTCTGTGAGTTCAAGGCCAGCCTGGTCTACATAGTGAGTTCCAGGACAGCTGGGGCTACAGGGAGACCCTATCTCAAGAAAGAAAAAGAAAGAAAAAGAAAGAAAGAAAGAGAAAGAAAGAGAAAGAAAGAAAGAAAGAAAGAGAGAGAGAAAGAGAGAGACAAAGAAAGAAAGAAAGAAAAAGAAAGAAAGAAAGAAAAAGAAAGAAAGAAAGGGAAAGAAAAACAAGCAGAAGGAAAAGTGGTAGCAAACAAAAGAGGGAAAAAGAAAAGACGGACACAAATCAAAATTACAACCACACTTCAGTGAACGGAACTGGCAGAATTATACTGATGACCCTGAAGCTTATTATAACCCACTCATTAAACTGACAATAAACTTACCAAGCAAGTGTGATCAACTTGAAGAAAGGTGATTCCTCCTATGCTGAGGCATCCTCACAAAGCTGTGGAATAAAACTTGCCTTTTCTATTTAAAGCTATTCTTTTTTTGCTAAATAGTTGGTGCAAGAGGAAGGCAGCAAGCAGGGTTAGAAAGAGAAAAAAGAAAGAGGACAAAGATGAAGAGAAAACAACATGCGATCAAAGATCAGAGCTCTTCACCCAATCCTTCAGACTCCAAGGCCGCTGACCTGTAGCTGCTGGGAACTGTCGTTGAGATTGTCTTCCCTTCGCCGGGCCTCCTCGAGCATCTGCGCACTCTTCTTCTTCTCCACCTGCTCCTTGTGCTTCAGATTGGCTACCTTCTTGTTCTGGTCTTTCACTTGCCTGTTAATGGAGAAAGACAAAGTTTTTACTAATTTACCCTCATAAGAAATGTCTAACTACCCATTTTACTTTTCCATACCCAGTAACACTTAGCACTATCTAACACAGTATCTCAGCAGCAGTTTGATTTTTGGGGGGAGGTGAAGTGCTGAGATCAATCCTAGGGCTCCTGACACATGTTACATCCACCACTGACCTGCATCCCCAGCCCACTTCACTGCAGTTTTAAAATATAGTTTCCTGATTACTGAGGTTGAACCAATAACTCCTTGATCAAATCATACACAGTCTATACTCAGACATCCCCAGTCATCTCAAAAAAATTTTTTTAATGGTTTGTTTGCATCAGAAAGGAAAGGAGGGGAGATGAG
>NW_008343559.1:1243930-1262971 GCF_000622305.1 Nannospalax galili | reverse complement strand
GGGGTGGGGGTGGGCTTGGAGGAGGAGAAACTATCTGAAGAGGGAATTAAGAAAAATATCATTTAAAATGAAATGAAAAAGAACAAGTACTTAGAAATAAATTTAATCAAGAAGATGAAATGTATCTAAGCTGAAGCTATGAAATGTGAAAGGATATTTTTTTACAAGATACAATCAAATGAAAAAACAGCTTATGTTCACAGATTTAAAGAATACAGGTAAAAATGTCCATATTACCCAAAGTGATCTACAGAGCAAATGCAATTCCTATAAAAATTCCAGTGTCATTTTTCCCAGAAATATGGTGGGGTGGGGAGCAATTCCAAAGTTTGTAAGTAACCGTGAAAGACCTTGAATAGTCTATTCAATCATGAGTAAGAAAAAAACCTGGAAATATCACATTTCCTGATTTTAAACCATATTACAAATCCATGGTAACCAAAACACCATGGTGCTCATGGCATATAAGCAGACATCCACCACTACAGCAGAACTGAGCACACGAATAAGTTCATGTATTCAGAATCATTTAGTTTTTTACAAAGTTAACTTTTTACATAGTAAGGAAATCACAGATTCTTCAATAAGCAACTACCGGGAAAACTGGATATCTACACACTACAAAGGAAAAATAAGCAAACAAGATTTTATAGAACTAAAAAGCTGTTACATAGCAAACAATGTTCCAGACTAAAGACACCCTACAGAATGGGAGAAAATGTTTGCAAACCAGAAAACAAGCCTGATAAGGAGTTAATAGCCAAAATAAGTAAGTAAATCTTCTCACTAACAACAAAATAATTAAAAAATGAGCAGATATGTTGGGCACCTACAGTCTAAGTTGCTTGGAAGCTGAGATGTAAGAATCACTTGAGCCCAAGTGCTCAAGACTAGCCTGGACAGAGAGAACCTATCTCAAACAAACAGACAGGCATGGTGGCGCATGTTTTTAATCCCAGCAGAGGCAGGCAGATCTCTGTGAGATCGAGGACAGCCTGGACTACACAGGGAGTTCCAGGCCAGCTGGGGTTACAGGAAGACACTGTCTCAAGAAGACCGACCAACCAACCAACCAACCAACCAACCAACCAACCAACCAACAGAAAGGGTGGGAGTGGGGAGGCAAGTTGTAGGCAAAGGACTTAAATATAACAGTTCACAAAAAAACAAAATGTAAAAGGTACTTAAGGGACTGAAGGATTAACTGCATAAGAAAACACATTCAACATCTCAAGGAAATGCAAATCAAACTCACAACAGATAAGTCCTCTCAAAATGTACCATCTAATGATATAAATACAGTGTAGGAAATTCTCATTAGAACATTTAAATTATAAAAATAAATGTTTAGAAATGTACCATCTGTTAGTATATCATCTCAAAATATTACCTCTTAGAATATCATCTCTTAGAATGGCTATAATAAATGACAAAAGAGAGCAAGTTAAGTGAGGATGTGGACAAAACCGAGCCCTGGAGCACTGTTGTTGGAAATATAAAGTGATACAGCTATTATGAAAATTGTACAATAGTAATTTAAAACAGTGCTAGGTGTGGTGGCACACACCTGAAAATCCAGCACCCCAGAGGCTAAGGTAGGAAGAAAGGATCACAAATGTGAGACCAGCTATGCATTGACTTTCAGGTCAGCTTGGGCAACATCATGAGACCCTATCTGAAGAAAAAAAAAATATTATATTAAAAATCAAAAATAAATAGATGCTTTAAAAATGAACTGTGCAGACCTGTAATCCTAGGCACTTGGGAGGCTGAGGCAGGAGGATCACAAATTCAAAACCTGACTGTACTATAGCATGAGTCCAAGGCCAGAAAGGGCAACAAAATGAGACTCTGCTTCAAAATAAGAAGTAGATGCCATCAACATGCCATCACAGATGGGGAGAAGCTCACAGAGCCTACCACTTTTTATGTAGCTATAGGTAGTTAATGGTTGCTGGGGAAAGTCACTCAAAAGGAAATGGTTAATTAAGGACATTGTCAATTAGAAAGAAATTTGTTGTCTGGTGAGGCACACACTATCGAAAGGGTGCTCTATTGATTTTCACTTTCTCATCTGAAGCATTTACAGGTTTCAGCCACAAACAATACAATAATCACAGTTACCACTAGAAGAAATCAAATCAAAACTAACATTTACATATCATTCTCCAACTTCATAATTTTATACTCTAATATTTCCAATTGTAATACTTTATCAACTAATAGAAAAAAAACAGATTAGGGGCTTCACATTAGAAAAGTCAAAGAAATGAAGAAAACTTCTGTTTTCATGAATCAAGCCGCTCATTTTAAAAATTGTTCTTAAAATGTTCACATATGACATGCATAAATCCCTTTCACCTGGCATCTGTGAGATATTCCAGATGGTGTTGGCAGCCAGTGATGTCTGTAGCAGGACTTGCTTATTTGTGGCATTGTGACATACCAAGTAAGGAACCCACTTAAAACCACCGGACTATTTTTTGGTCAGAAGGTAGATATTATAGGCTAAATGTTTGGTCCAATTAAAGTCAATTTTATTCTTCAGCATTTTTAAAATTCATAATTATATCTTGAATTGATGTTTTCCTATTAATTTTATTCCCTGAGTCATAGAACTAGGTCACAGTTTTCATTTCAGAAGAGAATTTAGGAAATTCATTGTTCCCACCATCGTCTACCCCTATACTACATTTGGGTATATTTTTAAAAATATTTATTTTGACCTTAAAAATATTGGACATATCAGTTAAATAAGTACCTCCATCTATTTTTTTAAAGGCAAAATGTTAATAATATAGAGCATGATCCCAAATAATACTATGCATACATGTACAAAGAAAATTTCAAAAGAAAAAAAGATTAGGATCTATATTTTTTCTTATAAATTTCTGTTTCTTGATTTCTAGGCAAATTAAACTTTTTAAGTTATTTTTTTGTAATGAGATAGCTGGCTACATCTTGAAGGGAGAATACCATCTGTGGAACATATTACTGGCTCCCTATTTTCATATTCTCAGTCTCCTTTCTTTACCTTAGCTTTATGGCTATTACTTTTATACTTTGAAGACTAAGAATAAAACCTACAGTCTCTCTATTGACTTTTCCTTGCTTCACTTTATCTTGTGTGTGTGTGTGTGTGTGATGAACATGCACATAAATGTAAGCAAAGCATAGCTTCACAAACTAACTAGAATGGAGAAAAACAGTAAACTTCCTGCCTCACTAAACATCCTTTTCCACTTTCTATAGTAAAGGACATAAGAAGGAATATCATCAAAATATATGTTCAAAGGGAGGCATTTCTTGAATGTATATGTAGGAACAAACACTATGAAACAGCAGAATTGTGAAATGGGGAATTTCTTTTTTCTATAAATTGATCAATAGATAAAACTTATATGTAAGTTCATAAGAAAACCCAAGCATGTTAGAAACTTCACAATGTATGAACAGGAAAAAATAAATATAAATTTTTAAAAAAGTCAATGGCTTTGTATGATTAAACAATAACAACAACAACAAAAACAACTCTCAGACTTCTGTTGTACTTTGATTAATCTGAGATAAATTTAGGTAAATGCATACCTTCAAGTAGGAAAAGCAGTGAATGTGATTAATAAGTCAATCCCTTAAAATAATTCACAATTGATAATTTCCTACTATTATAATGAAATGTCAACATAAAAGTGAAATGATTGGTAACAGGTTTAACTCCATCACCACAGGATGGGAGCAGACAGAAGGGTAAGAAGGGAAAAAACAAACACAAGAAAGGAGACACAAGTTCATTTTCCGTGTCCCTGCCATCAAAAAGTTTATACAATACTGATTTACCAAACTGTAACCTACGAATTAGTGAGGGCTCTACTCTTGTGTACTTTGTTATTATTGCCACAAACCCCTGCCTCTTAAAACCCAAACATAAGTGAGTTCATCTATTAGGCCAGAACCACTACTGGCCTACTAACACCCACGTCAGTGCATCTTCCTTCTGACAAGATCTTTTGTCTCCATGTTAGGATGATCTACGTACATGCCTTACTAAACCTATGAAAACGTCTTCCTAGAGTTTCAAACCCAAATCTGATAAACTTTCATAATTCCTGCCACAGTTTCTTGTGTAAGTAATTATCAAACATTAAACAAACATGTAAAAAGCAAACCAAGTATATCGGCCTACTGGGAAATCTACCAAAAACAAATCTGAGGTAAAAATACTAAAAAAATGTGAGCACTGAAAATTTTTTAAAAACCTTCAATATCCAGGAATTTCTGTTTTCTTTCTTCAAAGCTTGTCACTGTTCTATGAAGAAAATATCAATACAGGGCAGAGGTTGTACTCCTACAGGCTGCTTTGCTTTGGCAAAAAGAACCATATAATGTTAGTGTAACATGAAAATCTTCCTAACAATACCTGAGAAAACACAAACTGCTGCTAATGCTAAGTTTAAAGAAATCCTAACAGTCCAGTTTCACTCAGACATTTGTTTTCATTGGGCAACTTAGGCTTGTGCTAGAAAAAGTACTTTAATGCTACAAAAAGTACTTTAGAACACAATAATTACAAGAAAATTGATATTGTTGAAGTATATTTTATGTGCACATCTTATATATAAAACTTAAGGGGGCTGGAGAGATGGCTCAGCGGTTAAGACCATAGACTGTTCTTGCAGAAGACACGGGTTCCAATCCCAGCACCCACAAGGCAACTAACAACTGTCCGTAACTCCAGTTCCAGGGAATCCAACAGCCTCTTCTGTCCTCTGCGGGCATTGCATGACATGGGTGTACTTACCTACATGCAGGCATAACACTCATACACATAAAATAAAAATTTAAAAAAAAATTTTAAAACAAGAAAAAAACATTCTCTCATTTTATCCTTCTAATAGTTCTAGTCACTCTCTGTTAATGAAAAGGAAATATCGGGGTAGTAATACTCAGGTTGGAGAGAAAGATTAGTTGGTAAAATGACTGCTGTACAAACATGAGGACCTCAATTTGATTCCCAGGACGAACATAAAAATCAGGCCTGAAATGCCAGCACTGGGGAGACAAAGACAAGAGGATCCATGGGGCTCACCGGCCAGCGAGCCTAGCCTAACTGGTGATCCCCGGGTCCAGTGAGAGATTCTCTCGCAAAAAAATAAGGTGGACCACTCCTGAGGAACGAAACATAAGATTGCACTCTGGCCTCCACATGCACACTTGCGCATGCACGTGTGTGTGTGCATGCGTGCACACACGTACCTGAACACACACAAACACATACATAAACACTACACATACATTACATAATACTCAGTAATTGTAATTTGCTTCAAAATAAGAATTTCATATTGCATTTTCCATTAAACTGTCCAAGAAACTAAATATAAAATAGTACTTTCATGTGTTCTAGGTCTAATTAAAATACTTTTTGGAGCCGGGTGTGGTGGTGCACACCTTTAATCCCAGCACTCAGGGGGCAGAGGCAGGCGGATCTCTTTGAGTTCAAGGCCAGCCTGGTCTACACAGCCTGGTCTACACACTGAGAGTTCAATATGTCAGTTATTTCAAAGCCACTTTAAAGAGGTTTGATTTTCATAGATCACTATCCCTAACAATCAAGACAGTACAACATAGCAAAAAGAAAGTACTGGTACAGAATATGAAAGTCATTAATAATGTAGTTTTCATAAGTATTTGGAATGGTATGAGTCCTAAGGTCCATGATTGCTCTCATGACCACACTGATACCTTTGGGATCAAGGGTCTTACTGCAGCAGCTACACACATCAGGGGCACAGGCTACTTCACAGCAGTTAGCTGATGTTTACTGAAGTGTTTTGAAAGAAATTATCTTTTAATGTTGATTCTCAGCATGACTTTAATTTCTGACCATTAGCTTAACAAATATTCAATGAAAGATTCTATGTGCCAGGCAGCTGTCACTGAAGACATGAGCGAAACAGATGAAAAGCTCGGCACTCATTGAGTTTGTAATTTCTCGGAAAGATAAAGAACATAAGAGCTGCAACAATAGGTCAGGCAATGTTAAGTCAAATAGTGAAAATATTAAAAGAGGAACGAAGAAAGGGAGTTACAGGAACAAGCAGCAGGACCGTAAATTTGAAAAATAGTGCTGAGGGCACACAATGGGGGTAGCAGCAGGTAAGTAAAAATGTACAGGAAGGATGTGAGCCTCAGCAATGCGGAGTGACTAAGAGCATTTCAAAGAGAGGAAAAGAGGAGATATGTGAGTCCTGATATGATGAGGAACAGTCAGTTGAGAATGTAATAGAGATATTAGTGCAAGGAGAAAGAATATTTTAGCTGCAGTGGTCTGTGAAGATGTTCTTTAGGAACTGCCAGGGATTGAGCAAAGGAAAGACCTCAGAGAAAAGGCAAAGAATCGCACTAGTCTTTAAGGACAGAAAAATCCTGAGGGCTTCATTATACTGCTCAAAAAAAAAAAAGAAAGAAAGAAAGAAAGAAAGAAAGAAAGAAAGAAAGAAAGAAAGAAAGAAAGAAAGAAAGAAAGGGAAAAAAAATTACAAAGGGAAGGAATATAGAGCAAGAAGCCAGATGTTGGGGCTGAAAAGATGGCTCAGTGGTTAAGAGCACTTACTGCTCTTCTGGAGGACCCAGGATTAGTTTCCAACACCTGTATGGTGGTTAACATCCATCCTTAACACCCTCTTCTGGCCCTCTGTGGGCACTCTGTGTGTAAATGCAGACAAAACACTTGTATACATAAAATTAAAAAATCATGAATAAGCAGAAAAAGAAGAGGAGGGGCTGGAGAGACAGCTCCACAGTTAAGAACACTGGTTGTTCTTGCAGAAGACCTGGGTTCAAATCCCAGCACCCACATAGCAGCTATCAACTGTCCGTAACTCCAGTTCCAGGGGATCCAACAGCCTCTTCTGTCCTCTGCGGGCACTGCACAACACAGGTGCACTTACCTATATGCAGGCAATACACACATACACATAAAATAAAAATAATAAAATGCTAAAAAAAAGAAGAAGAGGAGGGGGGAGGAGGGGGGGAAACAGCAGCAACAGCAGCAGCAGCAGCAACTGCTGCCACCAGATGTTGCAGAGCCTTCTAAGGAATCTGGGTTTTATTCTAAGTACAATGAGAGAACGTGGCAGGTTTTACGTAAGGAGTGACATCTACTAGAAGTTTTCAGTGCTCAGGCTAAGTGTAGGTCAGTATGAGGAGCAAGTTATTGATGCAAATACACAAAGTAAAAAATGACTGCATAAGTGTGGCCAAGTAAAGTGGTTCACAGCAGGGAGAGACACACTGAGGGGTAAACTACATGTGATGGTTAAAATAAACATGCTATGTAGATAATCAGTCTCTATTCTGGAGCATCTTGCTGTACATACTAATTTGAGAGTGAGAGCTATTAATGAAGGACTGATACCAAAAGTCCTAGGATTTGAATCTATTTTCTAAGATAGCAGATGTGAAGTGGGTGGGGATGAAATGAGAAATGAGAAAAAAGAAAGAAAAGATATGGTAGATTGGAACAGAACAGAGGACATACACTGTTAAAGCCACCTGATGTTTTACAAAAATGACAAAAACTACACAGGAATTAAGACAGCTCCTTCAACAAATGGTATTAGGAAAACTGGATATCTACATGTAGAAATATAAAATTAGACCACCATGAGAGTAGGCCTCCAGCTCTAGCAGGACCAGAGGGTACCAAGAGACATGGCCTCTGGCTCTGGCTGGACCTGAGAGCTGTACAGGACCAGGTTACTGGCCTCAGTGGCCTCAGAGTTCAGTGAAGAGCCTGAGATTCAACTGCAGTGGGGCCAGTGTCCCCTGAGAAACTGGGCCTTTGGCTCCATTAGCTCAAAAGGTCACTATGGAATCATAGTGTAGATTTCTGTGATCCCAGGGGCCACTCTGGGCCCATGGGTGAGGACCACAGTCCCCAGCTAGTTCACAGACTTTGGTGGGCCTGGCATTTGTACTCCTGACCCAAGAGAGTTCACAGAACCCAAAGTATGACCAGGGTTTGACTCTATCTGGTGGCCTTGGTGTTCTGCTTGCAGCCCCACCATTGATCCAGCTGGTGCATAACTAAGACAGATTATTTTAGCAACTCCATTAGACAACTGACATCAAGTTTCACCGGTCTCCACAGATCAACCTCAGGTAGACAGCTGCCTAGGAAGACTACACAGAAAACACAACATGCAAACAGAAGCAGAAGAAGGCAAAGTAAAAACTGAAAGACAAACTCACTCTAATACATGACAAAGAAACGCAAAAAAAATATGACCCCAACCATGACCAGTTGCTAACCACCTCCCCATAGTGGAATCCAACATCACAGAGATAGCTGAATTATCTTAAAAAGAACTCAGTCTTGCTGGGCATGGTGGTGCACACCTTTAATCCCAGCACTTGGGAGGCAGAGGCAGGCAGATCTCTGTGAGTTCGAGGCCAGCCTGGTCTCCATGGTGAATCCAAGAAAGCTGGGGCTAAAGGGAGACCCTGTCTCAAAAAGACCAAAAAAAAAAAAGAATTCAGTCTTACTTTAAAAAAGAATTAATGTTATATAAAAGAGTCAAACTAAGTAAATCTATACAAATCCTCAGATAGTTTATAAAGTGAATGAAACAGTAAACTGGAGGAGAAAATCTAAAATACAGAGGAAATTAATTAGCAAGGAAACTGACATACTGAAAAAGAACCAAACAGAATTACTTGGAATGAAGGAAATGTTTGCTCAAATAGAAACCATGTCAGAAAACATTATCAATAGACAAGAGCATGAAGAAGAATGAATTCCAGGGATGGAGGACAAAGTAGAAACAATAATACAGACATACACAAGGAGAAAAAAAAAAAACCTTAAGGAATATGAACGATATTTCCAAGAAGTCAAGGACACATTCAGAAGATTAAACCTCAAAATTCATGATGTAGAAGGAGGAGCAGACAGGGCATATTATATACATTTGTGTGTGTGTGTGTGTGTGTGTGTGTGTGTGTGTGCAAACATATGTATGTATATATAACAATAATCAAAGAGGAGGGTAAGAAGTTAAGAAGGAGAGGAGAGACATGGGAGGAGTTGGTGGGGGGCTGGGAGGAATGAAAATAATGCAAAGACAATACTTATGAGTGAGATTTCAAAAATAAATTTTTTTAAAGGAACAAAAATAAAATCTAATGGAAGAGACAGACTATATAATGAAATTACATCAGAAAACTTCCCCAAACTAAAGAATAAAGTAGACATACAGAATTCCAAATCGACATGACCATATGAGCAGCTCTCCATGATACATAGCAGAATGTCAAAAATACAAAATAATACTAAAAGCAGAACAAGAAAAACATCAACAAATGCAGAAATATCAGCATTACCTCAGATCTTCCATCAGCAACCATAAAAGCCAGAAGGGCATGAAATGAAATACTTCAAGCTCAAGAAGTAAATATGAATGCTATAACCAGGAAAGTTAATTTTCAAAACTGACAGAGGGAGAAAAAAGGATATTTCAAGACAAACAAAAATTAAGACAATTCACAACAACCAAGCCAGCACTGCAGAAAATAACTAAAAGAATATTATACTCGCAAACCAGAACATCCCTTAACAAATTCACAGGAAACAGAAAACCCCTTTCTATAATAACCTTAAATGTAAATAGTCTCAGCCCATGACTAAAAAGACACTAATGAAGTGGGTTAAAAAAGAATCAACTATATGGTGTCTGTATGGTTTAAACACATTTAAACAAAGTATCAAACAAATAGAAACCATAAACAAGCAGGTGTAGCTATTCTTATATTTGATAAGATAGATTTCAAACCACAAGTAATTAGAAAAGATAAAGAGGGACACTACATATTAATAAAAGGAACAATACAGCAAGAAGACATAATTGTACACATTCATGAACTGAATATTGGAGACCTTGATTTTATAAAACAAAACCTAAAAGGCACAAAAAAGTTACATAGGTCCTGGGGAACTTCAACAATACCTCACTGTCTTCCAGACTAAAACAAGCAAAGAAACTTTGGAGTTAAAATACACTATGGATCAATGGGACTTAACATATAAGTACAGTATATTCCACACAGCAGACAGGAGATAAAAATTCTTCTTGGTAGCACATGGAACCCTTATGATCATACCATAAGCTACAAATCAAGCTTCAACACACAAACTCACACACACACACATAATTTCTTACATCCTATCAGACTACAATGGAAGAAATCTAGAAAGCAACAAGAGAAACTACAGAAACCACTTAAGACTAAACAATACATTTTTAAAAAGATTTTATTTATCTTTAATTATGATATACATCTAATAAGCATATAATGTGTATGTGTGTGTATATGTGAGCATAAGTGCAAGTGTCTGATGGCCCAAGATGATGGATCCCCAGAAGATGAAATTACAGGCAGTTGTGAGTTACCCTATGTGGTTGATGGGCATTAAGCTCAGGTCCTATAAAAGTAGAACCACTGCACTATCTCTTCAGCCCAACAATACATTTTTGAATGAACAATGGGTCAGTCAAGAAATCAGAGAGGAAATTTTAAAATTCCCAGAGCCAAATGAAAATGAGAATATAACTTACCAGAACCTCTGGGACACAGCCCACGCAGTCCTGAGAGGAAAGGGTATAGCTCTAAATGCTCATGTGAAAAAAATCCAAACAGTCTCAAAAGAACAACTTAATGATGTACCTCAAGATTCCTAAAAAACAAGTCAGTCTTGACCCTAGTAGATGCCAAAAAATAAATAAGTAGATAGATAGATGATAGATAGATGATAGATAGATAGATAGATAGATAGATAGATAGATAGATAGATACCCATCACTTACTTGCTTCTTACTGTCTTCTGTCATACTGGCATTAACAAAACCTCTGTCCAGGTTTTAAAAAAGTATTTGCCTAAACTGTTTCTGGAAACTGCAGCTGCATGTTACAGGGGCAAAAATCAAACAACTATCTGTCTGGCTACAGATTTCAGGTGTACTTCTAATTTTATAGGCAACCATAATAAAAAAAATTACTAAATTTGATTTCTAAAAAATAGGCATTTGTAATTTAAAAACTACTAACTTTGATTTCCTAGTCTCAGAGATAACTATACTCTATCCTTTTTTCTTGCCAAGTCTTCAAAATCCCTCCTATTTCACTCAAAGCTGCTGGTTGTATCCTGCTGTACATTGAGAGTTTGAAACGATTGGATGTGGGGCGTGTGAGCTTGCTCAGCAGGTAAAGATACTTGCTGCCAAGCCTGAGGACTTGAGTTCAATCCCCAGGACCCACATTGTGGAAGGAGATAACTGACTACTGCGAGGTATGTATTTGTGGACAGGAGTGCAGTGTATGAGTTTGTGAGTGTGGGTTTGTGCACAAGAGTTATGTGCCAGAAGAGGGTGTTAGTTAGTTATTTAGTTAGTTAGTTAGTTAGTTAGTTAGTTAGTCTTTTTGAGACAGGGTCTCCCTGTAGTCCCAGCTGGCCTGGAACTCACTATGTAGACCAGGCTGGCCTCAAACTCACAGAGATTCGCCTGTCTCTGCCTCCTGAGTACACGATGGGTATTTTAAAATGAGTGATTGAAGTGTTAGGCCATGAAATTCAGCCAGGTGAAAGAGGTATGAGGACACAGGAGTTTAGAAACTCAAAGAAATGGGTAGCTATGTCAAGAACCCACTCAGGTCTAACTGTTGGAGTCAGCAAGCTAGGAGGAGCAGAGGAGGTGAGCATAGCTGCAGTGTGCCCTGCAGCATCATCAAACCAAGGTAGAGAATCCAAAAAAACAGAACACCAAAGAAGACCCCTGCCTCAAAATATTGGCTTAGCTTTTAGGACCTATGAGAGTAAATATATTCTCTACAAGACCTTTCATATAGGGATGGGGATCTCAGTGGGTAACCCTCTGGCCATACGAGCACAAGGACCTGAGTTAGAATCCTAGAGCCTATGCTCCATAAAGATGGACATGGCAGCAATAATTGACTACACATACTTTATCATGAAGGAATGAGAACAGGTAGGTTTTGGTCTAATCAGAACACACAGAATTCTAGGAATAGTATCGGAATAGAGGAAAAGGGAAACAGGATATCTACTGATCATTCATATACTACACAGTAAATTTGTAGAAATGCTTTTCTATAACACTCACTGTTTTCCAAATTGTATAAGGATAAGAATCTGCTATGAATGGTAGAGTGAAAATCAACATAAAGTTCAAGAAACAGGCCAAGGTTAAGACAAAATTCTGCGCCAGTATAGTGGTAAGAAATCTAAGGTGACACAGGGAATAAGAACACCAAAGATAACCTTGGTCTTAAATACTGACTTTTGAGACTGATGCTCTACCTACTGTGCTAGGAGTATGGGGAGGGATAACTAACATTAAAGACTTTTGAAAAGGTGATATGAAGACTTACTACTGTAGAAGCTTCCTAAAATATATACCTATACATATATACTTTAAATTTAAGTCATCCTGTAACAGGGGACAACACCTCTCCTAGACACCATAGGACATCAAATAAAAAGACCAGTGCCAGGAATGGGTTACCTCTTTTGAAGTTGTTGGTCCTATACACTCCCAAACATTACAGGTTATTGCTACTGCTGTTGGTTACCCTCCATAACTTGATAGTAAGATCCAATTGCTGAAGATACCACATACTTAAATAAAGAACATGAGGAAAAATCAAGCTGGTACTGATATCAAAGGTTCATTCCTACTGGCTAGCTTTCACAGTGCTGGAAGGCACTATTCATACTCTAAGAAGAGAGACATCATCAACAGTCCATTCAGTAGTGAACCCTGAGCTGCAATAACAACCACCCTAGCATGATATGCCTATGGGTGCAATAGCAACACAAATGTTACGGGAGTAACCAAACACTTTCTGATTGGATGTACGGCCTGTTTCACAAGACAGAGCTCATATTAAAGGGGCCAAGAACCTGTTACAAGGTAGGTCATAGGCCCTAGGGAACAACATACTACTATTATTCTGACAAATGGACATAGATTAAACTAACTCCTAAAGGCTTATCATTATATCTATAGATTAGTGCATCTATCAAACCTCATCAGAGACACTTATTTTTGTACAAGACAGTGTTTAATACAGAGACCTGCAACTGTTTAGCATGCAGAGAATAAAAGATTGAGGTGTGCTCAGCCCTGAATGGAACATCCTTATCACAACTCCTCCTCTCCTCCCCAGGCTCATTGCAGAAGAGGGAATCAAAAAATTGTAAGAGGCAGTCACAGCGGATAACCATAGGGAAACAAGGTTTTCCAGACACAGCAGGGCAGTTGCACATATGAACTCACAGTGGGTGTGACTAAATGTACAAGACAAAATCAAGCTAGACAAAAATCCCAGAATGGAGCGGGGAGATGGTCATGAAGTTCTACCTGAATCTGAGGCAATATTGGCAATTAATGACTTCTGGAAGAGGGAGAGTCGGTTTTCTTCAAGCATGTGACCTCTGAAGGCTACCATGCTCCAGGAGATGGCCTCTATACCCCTACACATACAGGCGGCACTAAGTGGACTCAGTGAGTTAAGAAAACAAACATGAAATTAAAAGGGCAGCATGGAAGGAGATATAGGTAAGGAGATGAAGGAGGGAATGGAGGAGGTATACTGGATAAAAACATTATATACATATATGAAACTGTCAAACAATAAAAAATAAAAAGAAGGGAGCTAGAGAGATGGTTCAATGGTTAAGAGCACCAACTGCTCTTGCAGAAGACCCAGGTTCATTTCCCAGCACCTACATGGCAGCTAAAAACCAACCATAACTCTAGTTCCAGGGGAATCCAATGCCTTCTCCTAACTCCATGGGCATTACTCAACACAGGTGCAATTTTCACACACGCAGGCGATATACTTATACATGTAAAATAAAAGTAATAAAAAATTAATGAAAAGAAAAAAATTTGTTTCTAGGACCTATGAGAGAATTTTTTTTCATTCATTAAAAAAAGAGTTGTGAGGAGCTAGAGAGATGGCTCAGCAGTTAAAAGCACTGGCTGCTCTTGCAGAGGACCTGGGTTCAATACCCAGCACCCACATAGCATAACGCCAGTTATATAACCTTCCATAATTCCAATTCCAGGGGATCTGACACCCTCTTCTGATTTCCACGGGCACTACACGACACAAGTGCACTTACATATATGCAGGCAATACACCTATGCAACATAAAATTAAAAAGAGTTGTGAAGTTGGGCATGGTGGCACATGCCTTTAATCCCATCACTCAGGAGGCAGAGATAGGAGAATCTCTGTGAGATGGAGGCCAGCCAGGGCTACAGGGAGAAACTGCCTTAAAAAAAACAAAAACAAAGTTGTGAGCAACCAGTACACTACATGTTCGCTTCAGGATCTACTGGTTTATTCATAGTGTCAAGAAAGTATTCAACTTTTTTTTTTGAAGGAGAGCATCCATTTATTTTGTCCATTACCATTTCTATCACTGTGTAAAACAGGACATGAAATCTTTAAGTAAAATGTTCATATACAAATAAGTATAATCTCTAGTTTCACCTGTCATTTTTTTTAAATTGTATTCTTCTCCAACACTCATACATTTTAATTTTCTTTCTTTCTCTCTTTCACTTTTTTCTACTTATGTTTATCTAACTTCACAAAATCAACTAGGGACTAAACCCTTCTTGGCAGAATTAGACACATGGAAGCTACTGGCTACAAGAATTGAGAAAAGCAATGTTTTCCCATAAAAAGATGCATTTTGTTAGTCTGTGGTATCTCATCCTCCCCTTCCTACCTGAAAAGTGCTGTGTAATGTATTCTTCCATTCACTTTCCCTCAGCAAGAGTGATGAAGAATGCTATTCATAAGGCTGTGGGAGTGTGTGAAAAGGTGTGTACAACAGAATGGCCAAAATCTTTTCACCATGTGATTTCACAAGCTCCAGTTTAAATTCAGGTTAGCATGCTTCACTAAAACATGCAGAGTGGAGGGACATCTGGAGGCTAACTGAGGGAACTAAAACAGTACAAAAATATGGACCACCAGATCTACTAGCTAGACAGTGATAACCACGAAAACTCATAAACAGTTTCTCCCATAAAATTTAGTTAAAATACAATGAAAATTACTCAACTGGGTAGAAGACGAAATCATTCTAGTCTGTCAGTGAATTGGGAGGGGGCAGTTACACATCTCAGACTTATGTAATAAAGAACAAGCCTTAAGAGAGGGATGGAGCAAGGGAAGAACAAAAGGAGAGAAAAAGAGAAGCAGAAAAAATTTTTAAATGATAATATACATCAGGAACGTACACAACTATTTTCATTTAAAAAATATATTTGGGGGCTGGAGAGATGGCTCAGTGGTTAAGAGCAATGGTTGCTCTTGCAGAGGACCCAGGTTTGAATTCCAACACCCACAAGGCAGTAAACCACCATGTGTCTGTCTGGAACTCCTGTTCTAGGGGATCCGACGCCCTCTTCTGAACTTCATGGGCATTGCATGGCACGAGTGCACTTACATATATGCAGGCAATACACTCATACATGTAAAATAAAATAAAAATATTTTTTTTAAAATACATTTATATCCCACTTAAAAGGAGTTCTTAACAGGCAGCTGGAAAAATGGATCAGTAGTTATGAGCATTTGTTGATCTCTCAGAGGACCTGAGTTTGGTTCCCAGCACCCTATCAGGCAGCTCACAACTGCAGGTAACTCCAGCTCTAAGGAATGTCAAGCCCTCTTCTGGCTTACAAGGGTACCTGCACAGATGTGGCAAATACACACACACACACACACACATACACAAATATATATATATATATATATATCAAAAATTCAACATGCACAAAACTGAATTCTACAATTTCAGCTTAACATTCCCTGCTTTTTGCTTTTGTTAAATTTATACTGGTTATATAGTAAAATACAAGTTCTATCACAAAAGGTCTATAATAATCATATATATATATATTTCCATTCTTCCTTCCAATTACAAGTTTTTATTTTTGGTTTTGATGTTCAATGTTCTGACCCTCGCCTTTATTCTGTCTTTGACGAGCAAACATGCACTCATGCTTCAAGAGAAAGGTTAAATGATAGTACCTTGGTAAAGCTTTCTAGAATTCCCCAGAACAGAATTAACTGCTTTAGCTTTATGAAGTGGATGGTCTATATCTGAGTTATGATGTAATATAGAATAATTATAATGAAATAATTTTCTAGGTGCCCTTTCAATAAATTGTACTTAAAAACACACAAATATTAAATCTAGAATTTATAAGTTAAATGCAAATAAAACTAAAGCAATGAGCTTGAAAGTACCAACATTACTTCTTATTTTTAATTGCTTATTTAATTAATTATTTAATGCAATTAAATCACTGCTCAGTATGTACTAAAGGTACATACCATGGCTTAAGCTATTTTGAGGCAAAAGAAGATTCAATTGTTCCAGAACTTTTCACTGTCAAATTGCTAAAAGCAAGCTTGCTTCCTACAGCACACACATCAAAAGATCAGTTATAACTTTGTTAGTATAAAACCAGCATTATGTATCAAATCTCCCATTGTCCTTTTCTCCCTGGCTTACGGGAATCATAATAGTAATACCCAAATATAGTAAAATCATAGTCATAACCATGAAAGAAATGGCATATACTATTTGATTTTAAGATATTCAATCAAACGACTTAAAATATGTATACAATTTGTTTTGATTGCTACTGAATTCAAAATACAAAATGGTCAAACCTGTACAACAATTCTCAGAGTAAAATCTGTACCCAATTTTCAGAGTATCTTCACAGGCCTCCAGGGATATAAGAACAACTGCTATGAATACAATGATAGAGAGGTTAAAAGCAAAGGTTTTCGGATTTGGAAAACTCTGTGATAAATGCTACCTCTACATTTATCAACTTTGTCATCTTAGTCTCTATAAGCTTTAAACGTTTTTTATTTTACTTCTTTCCTTATTTTGAGGGTGCCTTTTCTTTTACATCTAATTTAAGACAAAGGAACTCCTCTTATAAAGTTATGAAATGTGGGGCTGAAGAGATGGCTCAGTGGTTAAGAGCACTGACTATTCTTGCAAGAGGATCTGGGTTCGATTCCCACCACACACATGGCGGGGAATAACCATCCATCACTCCAGTTCCAGGGGATCTGACATTGTCTTCTGACCTCCCTGGGCATTACACGACATAGGTGCACTTACACACATGCAGGTAATACACTCATACACAGAAAATAATTTTAAAAAATTTAAAATTTCTTTTATAAAAAATAAAGTTATGAAAGTAAATAGGAAAATGCATAAGAAATCTTTAGTACAGGACCTGGCAAATTACAAGAGGTCAATAATACACTCTTTCTCCCAATCAGACCCCCAACACAAATATATTCAAGACATTAACTTAAGTTCGCCCATACATTAAGATCCACAGAATACTCTTCTTTGATTGAAGGCAACAAAAGCAGGGTGTTATTCAAATATTATAAAAACCTTTGAAAGTATTGATTAAAGACCAAGTATCCTTAGGATCATATTACAGAATCATTATATGCTTAGTACTTTTAGTTAATACAGGACATCACTATCATCTCAATCAAAATATGGATAAGGTTTTACAAAATCTACTTCGTAGCTAAAAAGGCTAAAACAGTCAGGTATGGAGGTGACTATCTTTGATTTTAGCCCTTGGGAGGCAGAAGCAGGCAGATCTCTGTGAGATCAAGGCCAGCCTGGTCTACATAATAATGAGTTCTAGGCAAGATGGGGCTACAGGGAGACCCTGTCTCAAAAAAACAAAAACAAAATTAAAAAAAGAAAAATCTAAAATCATCAATAAAATTAGTAACTAGTCTAAAATCTTTTAGACATCACAGAACTGGTACTCAAACCCAGGCAGGTCTGACTGAAACCACCATACCCCTAACCACTCTGCTACAGTAATTATGAGGAAAAATTGTTTACTTAGATCCGACACTGAATATAGAATGAAGATGGCTATTACAACACAAAGCACACGAGAAGATGGAAAGTGCCTTACAGAGCTATCCTCCGGGGATTCCATGGTAGCTGTATGTCTGCCCTTGTTTTTAAGAAGTTCCACTCCCTTCAGTGCTGTCTCTTTTCAAAACAGAAGCAATTCCAAAAACTCAGTCTGGTATTTTCACATTCATTCATTTTTGCTTTCAAATGAACTCTTTTGAGGGTAAGCTTCAACTTTAAGGTACGATGCGCTATACAAAACTACTACCTGTTCTGCACTTCAAATGATGACAATGACAAAATGAGCCTTTAGTTCTTGAACACAAACTGTTTCTGTTTACATGACAGATATGAAATCACACTAAAAAGCACAAAATCTTCAACAAACAGGACATTGGGACTTTTTTCACTTTATGTGGACACACAAATCAGAAGTCGAGTTTGGGACAGAAAGAATCATGTTATTACTTTACATTTAGAAGAAATTACCTGAAATTCAGAAGACTAGATGAAATGGTAGGTGTTTTGTTTTGTTTTATCATTTAAAAAAAGACTAACTTCCTAAAGTGAACTGGATTTTCAACTGACTAAAAGACATGCCTAAAGCATTAACCAGGAGAAAGTGAGACCTGTGTTGTAAAATGTTCTGTATTTGTCTAACCAGTGACAGCCTACAATTCTATACACATTCATTAGTCATTAAATAAACATTTATCATCCTGTATCAGAGGGGATAAAACTTCTTGAATAAAATAGACTCTGCTCCCAAATATCACCCAGGCATTCACCGTGAGACCTAAGTGCTCAAAGAGTAGTTGAATGGTGGTAACTCAAAACTGTTGAGAAAAGTGTCTAGAAAGGCGACATCTCAACTTTCCTAAGGGATTAACCTATGTTCCCAGGTAGGAAATATGGCTCTAGACAGAGAGTAGAATTTTAAAAGGTCTGATGAAAAAAATGTTATATTAGGGAAAACCTCATAGTTTGGTATGGCTGCAGTTTAAATTTGGAAA
>NW_008343559.1:1218358-1225222 GCF_000622305.1 Nannospalax galili | reverse complement strand
GAAGAACATAATCAAAATTTCCAAACACTGAAAAGCAAACTGTAAGAGAATCATAATTAGGGGGAAGTACTGGAAGAATTAGACTGTGTTTATAGTAATCCAGGAAAAATCAGCTAAATTGGCAATAATGATAATAAGCAGATTAGTAAGGTTTAAACTTAACTAGCTTCCTTTAAACCAGTAAGTTTTCTGCTCATGGCACATCCTATTAAAATTCTGATGATATCAAAAATATGTTACTATGATCAGTTCTGAAAACTATTATCTGTTTCTAGTCCTCCTGGAAAGTCTATTCTATAAAGAACTTACCTTTAAACATCTCAGTTTAAATATCACATTTGATTATTTCTCAGCTTTTTGGTTAAGAAAAAGTATTAAAAATTACATTTGAAGGGGATAGTTTTATACTAGCAAATTTAAAATACTTAAATGAATGTTTTTAATTTAGAAACTCATAAGAAACAATACAGAAATTTATAATACCCAGACCAAGCAACTAACTCTTACAACTTAAAATTTTCTGTAGTATCCAATGCTGGCACATATCGTGAGCATGACAGAAGCAAGCAAAATAATTCCTCTTTAATGAAGGAAAATGAAGTGAGGACAAAGATACACTTCTTTCTGCTTGGGATGGATATCAAGCTCCTGATTTTATTATACTTGTACTTTAAACATGAAATATTTCCAAAAACAAGTATCTTACTATCATGTTCAAAATCAGACAACCCAGACAAAAACTACATGATAAAAAGAACAAGTGGGTAAACATTTTAGCTATTTTTTAGTTTTTAAGGATACAAATGTGTTCAGTGATAAAACTCTTAGCACATCTGAAGACTGGGTTCAATCACTAGCACCCTTAAATACTAATTCACTAACAAAAAGAGGTCACTACAGTACATGTGTAAACAAATTAAATCACCTTACAGATTTGCTGGTTGACAATTAAGAAAACCAATTTCTTCATTTGTTTCTCCCAAATTATAATCTCAGAGTCTAGGACTTCAAAGCTACATATACGATGTCATGGAGATAGCATCAGAATCCATGTAAATCCCAGGGGTCAGAGCAGCCCACCTGTAATCACAGCACTCAGGAGGTGGACAGGGGATCTCAAAGCAAGAATGCTAGCTACATGAGCTACATTGGAAAGGTTTAGGGTCAAGTAACAGATCCTGCCTCAATATGTAAGTTGGAAGAGTCATGAAGGAAGACAGGACATCAACCTCTGGCCTCTACATTCACCTGCGCGAGCACACACACACACACACACACACACACACACACGCACGCACGCACGCACGCACGACGCACGCACGAACCTCTACACTTGAGAACAGGGATACACACATGCACACACACCACAAACAACAGCAGAAATCAGAGATTGGAAGGGCACGCTCTCAAAACTATAACCCATGGAACTGTTCTAAAGATTGTGACCTTCTCCTCTTTCCTTGCACCACTCTCACTATCTTCTGACTTTATTACATTGCTCAACATATTGTTATGCACTTGAATAACAGGAACAGAGGTGTCAATAAAAACAGTGTTTTTGCTCTAATATCCTGAAATCTTAACTTGCCTCTTATGGAGGGATTATTATGAAACATTACAGGACATCAAAGAATCAAATAGTCTCTTTGGTATCTTGAATTGAAGGAAAAGCAGATTTTTATAACACATTCACATATAAGTAAGCAAAGGGAAGTCAAAGAGATAATGCTAAATGTGAATATTAAAATACAGAGGAAAGAAACTGAAATAACTTCAGTAGCTCATCAGCACCAAGAGGGAGCTATTAGAAAAGGAGAATCTGCAAGCACATCCAGTAATATTTAAATTTTAGGCTTCCCTAGGCCTGCACAACCCTCAGGCCTCTCTCTCCTGGGAAAGCTGATCTGGCACTCCAGGCCTGGACTCCCCCAGCCTCATTCACCCTCCCATCTCCCCCGCAGGTCTCTCCTCTTAGCCTGGGTCCTGTCCCATTCCTTCTCTTGGCGCCCCAGACACCTGGGGAATCACCACTGCTTTGTGATCCTGTGCATCTAGATCAACTCAGTTCCTTCTTGGATCCCCAGGAACACTGCTTCTGGACCTGGCCCCACACTCACCTCCCTCTGCTTCCCTGGGCTGACACCACCCTCAGGCCTCTCTCTGACCCTCAGGCCTCATTTTCCTGGGTAACTCGATCACGCCCTCCAAGCCTTGACGCCCAAAGCCACATTTACCCTTGCATCTCCCCCAGTTGTCTGTGCTCGAGCCTGGGTCCTGTCCCATTCCTTCTTTTGGTGCACCAGACACCTGGAGAACCACAACTACTGCCTGATCCTTTGCATCCAGACCAACTCAGTTCCTCCGCCCCCCAGCACTGCTTCTGGGCCTGACCCCACCTTCACCTCCCTCTACTTCCCTGGGACTGCACAACCCTCCAGCCTCTTTCATGGACGCCAAGGCTGACCTTACCTCTTCCTGATACTGATCCATTGCATCCAGACCAACCCAGCTCCTCAGTGCAGTTCCCAGGAGACCTTGGGGCCGCTTCCCACCCCCATCTTCCTTTGCATCACTGGGTGGCATGGCCACCAGCTACCCTAGACCAGAATTTTTCCTGGACCCGGCTCCCAGGCCAGTTCAACCCCCAAATTCCTGATGCCAAAATCTTTCCTGGAGGGATCTAGAACTTAGGAGAAAGCCTGAGAGCATCTGATCCTCATCTGACTTGGGCCTCGGTGGGAAATCCTGAAGACAAAAGCAATCTATCCACTCCAATATAAAATCAGAAGAGAGAACCAGAGGCGTAGAGGAACCAGCTTTCCATGCCCAAAAAGTAAACCACAAACACACACAAAGTTCACAAAAAGAAGCAGATCTAAACTCGAAGTCTTGAGTCTCACACAAGAATAAGAAACTACAAAAGAAATTCACATGTCAAAATCACAGAGAAAAAAATAATAAAATCAAAAACCAAAATAATATATCCCCACCAAACACCAACAGTCCTCTAGAGGAGTAGAATTAAAACCCCCTAGAGGTAATGCAGGACATGGAACTCAAAAGAACAATTATAAACATGATAAAAGAATTCAATGAATTTAAAGAACACACAAATCAAAGAACTGAAGGAAGAAAAGAGTTAGAAATATTGAAGAAAACTCAGGTTGAAATGAAGAAGGAAGTGAAACACTAAGCCAATTAGAAACGACAGGAGAAAGCCTCACCAATAGGATGAATGAAATGGAAAAGAGTATCAAGACTGGAAAATAAAGTGGATGAACTAGACCACTAAATCAAAGATTATGAAAAATTTAAGAAATCACAATAATGGAATATGCAGGAATTGTGTGACACAAAAAAAGACCAAACTTATGAATCGTAGGCATACAGGAAGGAGGAGAATCCAAAGATAATGGCATTCACCAGATCTTCAATAGAATCATGGAAGAAAATTTCCAAAATTAAAGAAAGACATGCCCATACAATACAAGAAGCATACAGAACATCAAACAGACAGGACCAAAAAAGAAACTCACCAAGGCACATCATAGTAAAAACACTAAACATACAAAACAAAGAGACACTACTGAAAATTGCAAAAGAGAAACAAGTCACATATGAAAGAAAACCCATTAGGATTACAGCTGACTTTTCAGTGCAAACTATGAAAGCCAGATGAGCCTGGACCAAATAGCCTGGACCAAAATATTCCCAGTTTTAAATGACCACAGATGCCAAACCAGACTACTATACCCAGCCAAAATGTCTATTATAGGTGAAGGGGAAGGAAAAATCTTCCATGACATAAATAGGCTGAAGGAATTCATGTGCACAAAACCAGCCCTTAAGAGAGTTCTGGAAGCAATATGAAGAACTGAAGAAAGGAATGACTATACCCAACGGGTTGTGGAAAGAAATTCAATGAAGGTATAAATGTGGAAAAGTACAGCTATATCATGAATGTAAACAGAAATAAAAATGACAGGATACAATACTCATCTTTCATTAATAACTTTAAATAATAATGGACTCAACTCCCAGTCAAAAGACACAGACTAGGTGAATGGATTAAGAAACAAAACCCATCTTTTGTTGTTGGCAAGAAACTCATCTCACATTCAAGGACAGGCACCATCTTAAAGTGAAATGATGGGAAAAAAAATATACCAAGAAAATAGAACTAAGAAAAAAGCAGGCAGAGCAATTCTAATATTTGACAAAATAAAATTTAAGCTAAAACTAATCAGAAGAGATAAAGTGAGACACTTCATTCTGTTCAAAGGAACAATAAATCAAGAAGATATTACGATCATGAACATATATTTACCAAACTCTGGTGGACCCAGCTTCATAAAAACAGTACTACAGGACTTTAAGACCCAGATTAATCCCAACTCATTAATAGAAGGGGACTTCAATACCCCACTGTCTCCATTAGATAGGTCAACAGGGCAGAGAGTTAACAGAGAGACATGTGAATTGAACAATACCATGTATCAAATGGACTTAACAGACATCTACTAAGTATTCCACACAAGCATCAAAGGACATACTTTCTACTCAGCACCCCCATAGAAACTTCTCCAAAATCAACCATGTGCTGGGGCACAAAACAAACCTCAACAAATACAAAAACACTGAAATATTTGCACGCACTCTATCAGACCACAATGCAATAAAGGTTACAATCAATACCAAAAGAAGCCTTAATCACCACATGAACACATGGAGGTTAAACAACACACTCCTGAATGATATGTGGGTCAAACGAGAAATTAAGAAAGAAATAAAAGTATTCCTGGAACTAAATGAAAAGGACAATACAACACAACAAAACCTCTGGGACATGCTGAAAGCTGTCCATAGAGGGAATTTCATAGTTCTAAGTGCCTACGTTAAAAAATCGGGAAGAACACAAATAAATGACAACATTGCAACTCAAGACACTTGAAAATGAAAAGCAAACGAAACCCAAACCCAGCAGACAAAAATAACAAAAATCAAGGCAGAAATTAATGAAATTGAAACAAAGAAAACAATACAAAGAATCAACAAATCCAAGAGCTACCTTTTTTTGAAAAGATAAACAAGAATTACAGACCACTAGCCCAGTTAAACAAAAGAAAGAAAGAGCACCTCCAAATCAACAAAATCAGAGATGAAAGGGGAAACTTCACAACAGACAACAGAAAGATACAGAACATTACAAGGGAATACTTTAAGAACCTATATGCTTCTAAATTTGAAAAGCTAAAAGAAGTGGATGGATATCTAAAGGAATGGGAACCACCAACAGTAAACCAAGAAGAGATTAACAGCTTAAACAGATCCATAGTACCAAAATAAATTGAAACAGTAATACAAAAACTCCCAATTAACTTCCTGACTAAAAAATGCCCAGGACCAAATGGATTTAGAGCAGGATTCTATCAGACATTTAAAGAAGATCTACATCCAATACTATTTAATTTATTCAAAAGATAGAAATGGAGGGAGAACTTCCAAATTCCTTCAATGAAGCCAGCATCACTCTAATACCAAAGCCAGGTAAAGATCCAACCAAAAAAGAAAATTATAGACACATATCCTTAATGAACATAGATGGAAAAATTCTAACAAGATACTTGCAAACCACATACAGACACACATCAAAAAGATCATTCACGATGATCAAGTTGGCTTTATGCCAGAGATGCAGGAATGGTTCAATATATGTAAATCAATAAACGTAATAATAAAGCATGCAAATGGGCTCAAAGACAAGCACCACATGGTCATCTCAATAGATGCAGAGAAGGCCTGTGACAAAATTCAACATGCATTTGTGTTCAAAGTCCTAGAGAGAATTGGACTGGAGGGAACATACCTCAACATAATTAAAGACATATATGACAAACCCACAGCCAACATCATTCTAAATAGAGAAAAACAGTAAGCATTCCCATTGAAATCAGGAACCAGACAAGGCTGTCCACTATCTTCACTTCTCTTTAACATAGTGCTTGAAACTCTTGAAAGAACAATAAGACAAGAGGAGGAAATTAAAGTTATAATAATTGGAAAAGAAAGAGCTCAAATTATCCTTTTGCACATATATCTAAGACACGTCAAAAATTCCACCAGAAAACCCCTAGAAATTATTAACACGTACAGTAAAGTGGCAGGGTACGAAATTAACCTACAAAAGTCTGTAGTCTTTCTATATACCAATAACAAGCAATCAGAGAAAAAGCTTATCAAAAGACTCCCCTTGAAAATAGCTGCAAAAAATAAAATAAAATATCTCAGAATAAACCTGACCAAAGACATTAAAGAGTTCTACAATGAACATTTTAGATCTTTAAAGAAAGAGATTGAGGAAGAAGGAAGGACCTCCCATGCTCATGGATTGGAAGAATTAATATCATGAAAATGACCATCGTATCAAAAGTCATTTATAGATTCAATGCAATGTCATTCAAAATCTCCATAACATTTTTCACAGAATGGGAAAAAAATCCTAAGCTTCAAATGGAAGCACAAAAGACCTCGGAGAGCCAAAACAACCCTGAGTACTAAGAGCAATGCTGGGGGTATTACTACAGTAGGTTTTAAGCTGTATTACAGAGCAATAGTCATAAAAACAACATGCTACTGGCACAAAAATAGACCCATAGATGAATGGAACAAAACTGAAGACCTAAATATGAGTAAATGAAATTTCAGCCACCTGATATTTGACAGAGGGGCCAACAATATTCACTGGAGGCAAGACAGCATTTTCAGCAAATGGTACTGGCAAAACTGTATCTCTACTTGTAGAAGAATGAAACTAAACCCCTATCTTTCACCCTGAACAAAAGTCGATTCCAAAGACCTCAATGT
>NW_008343559.1:1217664-1217878 GCF_000622305.1 Nannospalax galili | reverse complement strand
TCATCCTATTGCAGAGACACTTGTACATCCATGTTTGTTGCTGCTCTTGTCACAATGGCTAAAAAATGGAAGAAACTTAAGTATCCCTCAATTGACGAGTGGATAATGAAAATGTGGTTCATTTATACAATGGAGTTTTACTCAGCAGTGAAGAAAGATGAAATCATGAAATTTGCAAGTAAATGGATGGAACTAGAAAGTGCTACACTAAGTG
>NW_008343559.1:1205320-1217440 GCF_000622305.1 Nannospalax galili | reverse complement strand
GGTAGTTTTGAAAACCAGAGGTAACCATATTACTCCTACAACCTACTGACAAATTATACATAGCAGATCAAGAAATATATGTCTAGGTAAAATTTATCTGAAAATAATTGGTCTTTGCCCAAGATTTATCTACATGGCACACAGTAATTAAAAGTACCAGACTGGTGGAACTAGCCTTCTTGGATGTTTAACAGACATACTTTGAGGCTTATACTAATTTGGTCAGAGGGACATAAAGGACACTTTTTGCTCCTTGCCCTCCTAGGTCGACTAGTTCCAGGGGACTATGAGCATCTCTCTAAATGTCCTGTAATTGTGGTAGGTCACCTATCCTCTTGATCAAGGAGGCCGAGGAGACCCCACCAGATGGACTTAAACCAGTGTCCAGTCTACAAAGAGGAGCGTCAACGCAGAGGAATTATGTCCTCCATGCTTCCAAGTGAAGCCAATCATGGTGGTGCAGGACCTTTGACTTATCTTCACATAGGCGGAACTGGTAAAAGAAAGGAGCCAAGGGCCCCTCCCAAGCCCATGTGAACCCTGAGGAACAGATCCTCAAACGACCTTAAGAGTAGAAATAAATTGGTTTATCTGGGCCAACTGTATGGCCTTAGGGAATCATATTTGTCCAACAACCTGATGACAAATATACATATAATATCTCTTTAAGAGTCCATATGCATAGCTAAAGGCTACATAACAAGAAACAATGCCAGTTAGGAGACACCTTCTTTTGAGTTGTTGGCCAGGGTGGCCCTAGGGACTCCCAGATTGTAACCCAGCATAGAACTGGGAAAACGAACAGCAGACCCCAATCTTATCTAAAGGAGTATTGACAACTGATTACTGCTAGATGAGGAACATCCAATCTTCCTAAAACAGGGATCTCTAGATAGACTGCCTAGATTCACCAGACAGACAAGCACTGGAGAATGGCTGGGGATGTCGACAACACAGAGGACAGTAACAGGGATGACAGAGTATGTGGGCTCCAGTATGTATGTGAGGGTGCCATCTTGGAAGTGTGTGTATAGTTGAATAAGATGGTTTGGGATGTTCTGTGTGATATACACACACACACACACAAAATCAACAATTTTTTTAAAATGTATTATATTTGAGGAGAAAGCATAGAAATTTATGTCAGGCTAATTAGTAGAGGTGATAAACGTTACCATTGAAATCTACCCGATTACTTTATAGACATACACAGGCGCCAAGTATCTCAGTGCAACCGATTATTACTAGTAATAGATACACACAGATTAAGAGATGCATGTGGTAACATCTCAGTGTTAGTAGCAAAAACAATGAGTCTTTCTGCAAGGAACAATATAATCTAAAATGAAATGGAGATCTTTTTTAAAGGTTAAAAACTCATTCAATTTAATGTCTTACAAGGCTTATACCGAGTTCAATATTGTATAACTGTATTACTTCAACTGTGAACCTAGAAATTTGCACCCACGTGTGAAAGAGATGTACTCTTGCTCTGGAGTGTGTTACTGAATATGTTGAGGCTGTAGTGAAATGCTTCTTCTAATCATGTAGTTATTAAATTTTTTTAAAAATAATGATTAAAAAAATAACTCTTCAAAGCAAAAAATTTACTCCTTAATAATTAGTAGATGTGAAAAACATTACCATTGAAATCTACCTGAGGACTTTATGTCCATGCTCAGATGCCAAGGAACTCAGAAAGTAACTGATTGTGAGTACTAATAATCAGATATCTAGAGATTAGACAAGCATGTGCTTAAAAAATTTGTTATATTTGAGGAAGAAGCATAAAAATTTGCTTCATGTTAATTAGTAGAGGTGAAAAATACTACCATTAAAATCTACCTGATGACCTTATATCCATGCTCAGGTGCCAAGGATCTCAGAAAGTAACCGACTCTGACTAGTAATACTCAGGTACATAGAGATTAGAGATGCATATGCAAACATCTAAGTGTTGGTAGCATTAAAAATGATATTGTTTTCTGTATGAAACAATATATTTTAAAATGAAATGCAGATGTTTCTTAAAGGTTAAAACCTCATTCAATTTTATGTCTTATGGGCTTTATACAGAGTTCAATATTGTATAACTGTATTAATTCAACTGTGAACCTAAAAATTTACAGTCAATTTTGAAAGAGATATATCTTAGCTCAGAAAATTGTTATTGAATATGTCAATGCTGTTGTAATGAAATTCTTGTTCTAAGTATTTGGTTATTAAATAATTTTTAAAAAGAATTAAATTTTAATAAGCCAGATGAATTGTTGTCCTCATTAAACTAATGAAAAACCCAACTGAATATCGGAAGAGATCTTAGGAGGCAAGAAAGTAGGAAAGCGAGACACAGTTGCAAAGCATCAGCACCACAGCTCAGTCTCCTCCAATACTCCACCTTTACAGATTGTCTCTGAAATATCACCCAGCATTCCCTCAACATATATATCTGTACATAGTGCAACCTACATAAAACTTTGCATGATACAAATCTGAGTCCGCAAATTCTAAACAGTTAAAACACGCTGAAGATATTCTTAACTGTCCTACTTTTATCTTAATTCAGAAGACTGGATAGGTTTACAAGTTTTCTGGAACAGCACTCAAGGGTAAATTTGTGTCTTGTGATCCAACTTCTGCTTTCCATTAAGTTTAAGTTGGTTATTTAAACCTAGACACTCAGTTTTAAAAATATTTTATTAGGGGCTGTAGAAATGGCTCAGCACTTAAGAGCACTGGCTGTTCTTGCAGAGGACCAGGATTCAATTACCAGCACCCACATGGTGGCTAACAACTTTCCCTAACTGCAGGTCCAGGGGATCTGACATCCTCTTCTGCAGGCAGTGCACAATATGGGTGTACCCTCATATAATTAAAAATTAAAAATTTAAGAATATTTTATTAGGGCATATTCATTGTATAAAGTGATGTTTTTAATAAGGACAGTTTCTTTCAATTATCAGGAACCATCTCCTCCTCCCGTTCCCTCTACCAATTTTCCTATTCCTAAATAGTCCCTCTTCTGTCTCTATGTGTGTGCATATACATAGATATAAAATATTATTTAAAGATGATACAAACAGATGTAAATACAGAAATTCAACTCTTTCTCTCATATGCGAGAGAAATCACTATAGGACTTGTCTTTGAGTATGGTTTATTTTGGCTAACTATTTTCCTGAAAGCAACCTAATTTTACTCTTCTATATGACTGAATAAATCTTCGTTGTTGCCACAATGTCTTTATTCATCTACTGATGGACACCTAGGCTGATGCCTTAATTTGGCTACTGGAAATAATATTATGATAAGCATGGAGGCATACCTATCTCTCTAGCATGCTGATTCCTTGGTGTATGTACACAGAAGTAGTACAGAGACATAATGTGGTAGTTTCAGTTCTAGTAATGTAAGGAACCGCTACACTGATTTATTTCTATGTGCCTATACTAAACTTACATTCTCACCAATAATGTATAACATTTCCTTTACCCTCCAGTTTGTCTTCACCAGCATTTGCTGTTTTCATGATGACAGTCATTCAAATTAGGATGATATAGAACTCAGTGGAGTCTAAGATTTCCAGTTCCAAGATTGATAAGGATTTTTTTTCCATGTTTACTGGCCTTCGCAATAATTCTCTGAGAATTTTCTGTTGATTTATGCATTTCTGGACTGGACTAGTACGGGTGTTTAATTTTTTTGAAAAAAAAAATTTTTTTTTGGTCTTTTTAAAACAGGGTCTCTCTGTAGCCCCAGCTGTCCTGGAACTCACTATGTGGACCAGGCTGGCCTTGAACTCACAGAGATCCGCCTGCCTCTGCCTCCCTAGTGCTGGGACTAAAGGCATGCGCCACCATGCCTAGCCTTGAATGCTTTATACATACTAAATAGCAACTTCTGCCAGATGTATCACTGGCAAAGATTTTCTCCAATTGTGCAGACCATATCTTGACTCTTGTTAACTGTTTCCACTGCAGTGTAGAAGCTTTTTAATTTCATGAAATATCATTTCTTAATTCTTGCTATTACTTCATGAGCTTTTCAGAAAGTCTTTACCTGTGCTTCCAATCTGGAAGTATTTTCTCTAGGAGTTTCAATGTTTGAGGTCTTGTATTAAAGTCTTTGATTCACTGTGAATTGATTTTTGTGCTAGGACTAAAGGCATGCATGTGCTGCACTTCCAGAGGACCTGGGTTCAATTCCGAATACCCACGTAGTGAGTCACAACTGTCTGAAACTCTAGCTCCAGGGGATCTGATGTCCTCTTCTGACCTCCATGGGCATCGGGTATATATATGGTGCACATACATACATGCAGGCAAACACACACATAAAACAAAACTTTTCCAAAAGTAAGTAAAGTCTTCAAGTATCAAGTATTGCAGATGAAACAGTTCTATGCATGCACAGTCATGTGCTGCATGATTCTATGATTCCACGAAATTATACTGTCCAGTGCTATCACTGGATTTGAACAGCAACAAACTCGCTCAATGACACACTTCTCAGAAACTTTGAAATGGGAATCTGATTTATACTTTACTAATACTAGTATGAGTCAGGAAAAATAGTGCAGTGGGGTAAAGAATCTGAAATGTATGACATTGTGCTATAATATAATGGGCTAAACGGCGTTCCATTAAAAAGGCAAGAAGGGGCAATATAACAGTGCCATCTGATAGCTATTTACACTGTGCGATTCAGTTGCAGTGAGATTTGGATTGGTTCATTTATCTCTATATATCACCTTTTATAATTATCCTAATGTTATAGAGAAAAAGCTTATAAATGGGAAATCTCAGAAAATTCAAACAATCTATAGTTATTTCTTAGGTTTGAATGCATATAATATAAAGAGATCTGAAGATGAAATGAAAAAAGTTGAGCATAATGAGACACACCTGTAATGAAACACTCAGAACACTGAGACAGGAAGATCAGGAATTTGAAGCCAATATGGGTTACCTAGTTAAACCCTGTCTTGGGGTGGGGAGAAGACTAAAACAAAATACCAACTACATTATCATTATTTGGCTGCCTGAACCTGAAGAAATTCCGGTCCTTATTCTTAGTTATTCATGAGAATAATAATCTGCCCATCCTAAGGCTAGCCATAAGAATAAAAAAGATGGGTTCTTGTATATAGGAACCATAGATAATTTCATTATCACTAGAAGAAAGTTGCTAGGTAGAATGCACACAGTATTAATTAACATGCTCATTTTTGAACCCTGTCAATTTTCACATTTCAATTCAGTTGCTAATTGCTCATTTTACCCTGCTTGATAAAAAGACATCGCCAAAAAAGTATGAACAACAAGAAAATGATTTCTCCCCTCCTTATTCCCCTGGTGGGTTTTTATATCTCAGTTCTCTCAGTGAAAACCTACTCAGTCTAAGTCTTGCATTGTAACTATGCTCGATATACTCCAAAGCACAGAAGTTTGCATCTATGATTGTAGCAAATCTTGTATTCTGAATATTTTTTGCACTTAAAACTGATTTCTATGATCACTTATCCTAGAATAAGTTCTAACATTTTAGTTTCCTGTGAGAATGGAAAATAATGTTAGTACATGATCCTCAATTACATTATCTTTGTTTGAGTGAAAGCATACTGACCTTGAGGTGAGACTGAAGGAAACAGCAAATCCAGGAAGAAAACGTGAAAGAGAAATTTAGAAAGAATTAATAAGGACAATATTCAAAAGTAGCAACATTCATGGACATAGACAAAACATAAAACAGGGATAAAGAAGAGGACAGGACATACAGATTCTGCAAAGGGACTAAAATTCAGTAACTTCAGTAACGAATTTTTTTCCTATTTATTTTTTTAAATTAACTTTATTTATTTATTTTGAGACACAGTTTTGCCAAGTTGCCCAAGCTTGCCTTAAGCTTAGAATTCTCCTGCCCAGCCTCCCAAGTGATATGATTACAGGTCAGTGCAACAAATGCATTTTTATGAGTTTCAATACTGTATGTTATGAAACATCCTAAAAAGTGTTTGTCTAAAATTGACCATTTTCTGAAGGGGGAAAAAAAGAAAATTTCTTGAATTCTATGGGGAAAAAAAAAGATGTTGTCCATTCTTCTAAACAGCTATAACTAGCATTAGAAGTTCTTGGGTTTTTTAAACATTTACTCATTTATTATTATTATTTTGTGGGTGTGCACCACAGCACATGTGCGGAAAGTCAGAGGACAACTTGTAGAAGTGTGTTCTCTCTGTCTATCACATGTGTTTCTGTTCATCATATGTATTTCCGGTAATAAAAAAGTTATTAGGCTTGGCAGCAAGTCTGCTGAGCCATCTTGCTGAGCCTTCCTGGAAACCCATACAGCAAACGATTCTAGATCCAGAATTAGAAGTTTGACAACTTTAGTTAACTGAGTCTTATGTACTCTACTTTAACGGTAGCTATGGTTTCAGCCAACCTACTCCATGAAGAGGGTCCAAGTCATCAGAAAGGAGAAGCAGAAAAACAGCTTCAGTTATTTTATGATACAAAACTAATTTCCTTGGAAGAATCTGAAATAATTGTCTCCTTTTTTGTTAATCACAACAAATATTTCCAATCCACATTTGTAAAATCCTTAAATGGTACAATCTAATAGCAATAATGGACAAAAATGGCTCTATAAAAATCAACTGGGGCTGGAGAGATGGCAGAGAGGTTAAGAACACTCCCTGGTCTTCTAAAGAACCTGAGTTCAGTTCCCAGGAGCCATATAGGGCACCTCACAACTAACAGTAACTCCAGCTTCATAGGAACCATCACCCTCTCTGGTCTATGTATACAGACAAATGCATGCACATGCGCACCCACGCGCGCGCGCGCGCACACACACACACACACACAAATGCACACACACACAACATACAATCATACAGGTACATACATACAAATTTTAAAAAACAATCAATTCATAAACCGGGTGTGGTGGTGCACAACTTTAATCCCAGGACTTGTGAGGCAAATGGCAGGTGGAGCTCTGTGAGTTTGAGGCCAGCCTGGTCTACACTGGGAGTTCTAGGCCAGCAGGGGCTACAGGGAGACCTTGTCTCAAAAAAGATCAAAAAAGAAAAAAAAGAAAGAAAGAAAAAAACTCACTTCCCAGCTGTTTAGCAGGAGGACCTGCAAGTAACCATGCATAATAATCCTCCACAGCAAAAAGCCTCTGATTCATTATTGCTTTTATGAATAAACATGTTTCTCTTTCAGAAAGTTAATCAATTCACTTAAATTAGTATTATCTCCCGAATAGTTAAGACTTAACATTTCCAATGCCATCATGACTGTTTTCATGACCTAATTTTTACTTTAAGAATCAAAATAGCATCAAGCTTTATCTACATAGAACATGATAATTAAAAGTACCAAACTGGTGGAAACAACCTTATTGGATGTTTAACAACAAAACTTTGAGGCCTATACTAATGTGGTCAGAGGGACATAAAGGAAGTTTTTGCCCCTTGCCCTCCAAGGTCGACTAAATTCCAGGGGCCTATGGACATATGACCCCCTGAGGAACAGATCCTCAAATGACCTTAAGTATAAAAATAAATAGAGTTATTTGGGCCAAATGTATGGTCATAAACACCCAAAAGGAAAGGATAACCAAAGAGTAAAGTTATCAGAATATTTCTTTAAGAGCTCAAGGGATTACATTTCCCAGACATTAGGCTTAAGTCAATATAAAAAGTTATTTAGAGAATTATTTCTCATTGATGATTTCTGTTCCTAACCAGAAAGTGCTGCTCAGATGTAAAACTTCAAATCTTGGTCTCCAATACTGTAGTGCCCACCTGTAGCTAAGGGAGACAACCAGCTATTGTTCTAAAATGATAGATAAATTTGTTTTCTCCCCCTATCTAGAAGCCTTTGAGAGGGAACTGACACTGATTCTAACCACTCCAAGAACTATCAAAATACCTGAAAACAAATCTTGAATCCATCACTCTAGAGTCCAGTCTTTGCAAACAAAAGAAAAATGAGGTGGAACCCAATAGAGGGATGCTTTTGGAAACCCTTGTCAAGAAATTCCAATGGACTCTCATATGAACATTTGAAAATTGACCTATTCTGACTTCTTTTCTAGTTACCTGCCTAAAACTTGTAATGCTAATTACTCTTGCCTTTACTTCCCCTTCACACCTCCTATTCACAATTCAAGGATTTTCTTTTCCCCCCTAGAGATATGAGTTATACAATTTGGGAGTCTTTTAGATAGACCCACTGAAGGGGTACTCCAATTGCCTCCCCCTGCATTCCTGTTCCACATGGAAGAAGCCACAACGGTCTGCGTCCTGATTCCCTATGGGCAATTTGGGTAACCTCTTCAGAGGATGGTGTGATAAGAATAGGAGGTAGGAATTGGCTAGGCAGTTAGGGTAAAAAGACCCCAAAGAAAAGTAGCCAGTTTCTTGGCTAAAAGTCACAACGTCCTTGGGCCTCTTAGCAACATACTCCAAATTCCAAAGGCCAAAAATGTTGAAAATATTTGAGAGCTTTTATCTAATCCCTTAAAAGATTTTAGGGTTACCTCTTCAGATTGGGGGAATGTTAGAGTAGCCAAAAGCCCCATTTAAAAAGAAAAAAATCAAGAAGAAAGAGTTCATGAAGTTATCAGAAAAAAGTGATGGGGAGATATGGGAGGAGTTAGAGGGGAAGGCGTGGGCATGGATTTGATCAAAACATCTTGTATGCATGTATGAAATTCTCAATAAATTATTTATTTTTTTAAAAAAGAATCAAAATAGCATCAGACGTAGTAGACAGCCTGAGAGTGGCTGTTCTGGCCTCCATCTGACTTAAGACACTGAGAACTCAACAGAACACCTGAGAGCACCTCGATTCACATCCATGTGGTGGTAAGCTCCCCCAAATCGTGCCATACCCAACCCTCACACTGGGATTACTTGGGACCCCTCCCAGGGCACCAGAGCAGACCTCTGCCCTATGGTAGGGTAAGATTCAGGCCTTAGCAGACAGCCTGAGAGTGGCTATTCTGGCCTCCATCTGGCTTAAACACTGAAAACTCAACAGATCGCCTGAGAGTACCAAAATTGGGCCTCCCCTTAAGGAACTTCCAAACAGTACTCTCAGTAACTGCTAGTAGGTATCCAAGTGTTAGAAGGAAGACTGAGTGCACCTAACTGGATGGACCCTGGCTTGGGCTTCTGTGGGAACTCCTGAGTAGCTGATCTGAAGCTATCAGTTCCCTCCAAAATAAAATCTGAGAAAACCTGAAACCTAGACCAACCAGTTCTACAAACCCATTAAGAAAACAACTAAGGCAGCAGGGTGTGGTGGCGCATGCCTTTAATCCCAGCACTTGGGAAGCAGAGGCAGGTGGATCTCTGTGAATTCAAGGCCAGCCTGGTCTACATAGTGAGTTCCAGGACAGCTGGGGCTACAGGGAGACCCTGTCTCAAAAAGACAATAAAAAAAATAAAAAAGAAAGGAAAAAAAAAATCGAAGGCATACTAATAATACAAACAGAAGCAAACCTCAACTCAACAAAAGAGGACTTGATTTTCATACCAGAATCACAAACAAAAGAAATTCACATGCCAAAATCACAATGAAAAAAATAATAAAATGGAAAGCCAAAACACTATGTCCCCACCAAATTTCACCAGTCCTACAGAAGAGTTCTACAAGGAGGACCTCCTAGAAATAACCCAGGACACAGAATTTAAAAGGACAGTCATAAACTTGATCAAGGAATTCAACGAATGTAAAGAACACAAGAACAAACAAATCAAAGAACTAAGAGAAGAGAGGGATAAACTTCTGAATGAATTCACAAAAGAGACAGAAACATTGAAGAAAACTTAGGACGGAAGTACAAAACTCAGTAAGTTAACTTGAAACAACACCACTAGAATGAATGAAATGGAAAACAGAGTATCAACACTGCAGGATAAACTTGAAGAATTAGACCACTCAAGCAAATATTATGAAAAAAATTTAAAATCACAGGAATGGAATATGTAGGAGATATGAGACAACATGAAAAGACAAATATATGTATCATAGGCACAGAAGAAGGGGGACAATCTCAGGTTAATGATATTGACCAGATCTTCAAAAGGATTGTAAAAGAGAATTTCCCAAAATTAAGGAATGCGATCCCCACACAAATACAAGAACATAGAACACTAAATAGACAGAATCAGAAAAGAAACTCCCAACAGCATACCACAGTAAAAACACTAAATGTACAGAACAAAGAGAGAATACTGAAAGCAGAAAAAAAAAAAAAAAACAAGTCACATACAAAGGAAAGCCTATCAGAATTACAGTATTATCAATACAAACTATGAAAGCCAGAAGGGCCTGTCAAAAGACATAGGCTAGTTGAACGGATTAAGAAACAAAATCCATCTTTTTGTTGTCTGCAAGAAACCCATTTCACCTTCAAGGACAGGTACTACCTTAGGTAAAAGGATGGAAAAGAATATTTCAAGAAAATGGCACTAAGAAACAAACAGGGGTTACAATTCTAATATCTAGAAAAACAGACTTTAAACTAAAACTAATCAGAAGAGATAAAGAGGGTCACTTAATTCTGATCAAAAGAACATTAACCAGGAAGATATTACAATCCTGAACACATATGACACCAAACTCTGGTGCACTGAAATTCATAAAAACAACACTACAGGACATTAAGACACAGATTAATCCCAACTCGGTAATAGTAGGGGACTTCAAAACCCCTCTGTCTCCATTAGACAGGTCAACTCGACAAAGAATAAACAGAGAGATGTCTGAATTAAATGATACCATACATCAAATGGACCTAACAGACATCTTTCAATTATTCCACCCAAACTCCAAAGAATACACTATATTCTATCAGACCACAAAGGAATAAAGCTCAAAATCAACACTGGAAGAAGCCCTAGTAGCTACACAAACTCACGGAGATTAAACAGCAAACTCCTAAATGATGAGTGGATCAAAGGAGAAATTAAGAAAGAAATAAAAGAATTCCTAGAATTCAACAAAAAGAACAATACAACACAAGAAAACCTCTGGGACCCTTTAACAACAGTCCTAAGAGGGAACTTTATAGCTCTAAGTGCCAACATTAAAAAAATCAGAAAGACCACAAATAAATGGCTTAACACTACAACTGCAGATGCTGGAAAGGAAGAACAAATAAAACCCAAACCAAGCAGAAGAGAAGAAATAACAAAAACCAAAGCAGAAATTAATGAAATAGAAACAAAGAAAACAATACAAAGAATCTGTGAAGGTCTGAACTCTGAGTTGATTTCAGATCAGAGCTCAGACCTTCAGAACCAATGAATCTAAGAGTTGGTTCTTTGAAAATTAAACAACATAGACAGACCCTTAGCCCAGTTAACAAAAAGAAAGAAAGAAAACCTCCAAATCAACAAAATAAGAGATGAAAGGGGAAACATAACGACACCCAAAAGATCCAAACCATTATAAGGGAATACTTTAAAAACCTATACTCTACTAAATTTGAAAACCTAAAAGAAATGGATGGATATCTAAAATCATGAGAATCACCAAAGTTAAACCAAAGAGATTAACAGTTTAAACAGACCCATAACATATAAGGAAATTGAAACAATAATACAAAGCCTCCCGACTAAAAAAATCCCAGGCCCAGATAGATTAACAGCAGAATTCTACCAGACATTTAAAGAAGACCTCCAACCAATACTACTTAAATTATTCAAAATGATAGAAACAGAGGGAGAACTCCCAAATTCCTTCAATGAAGCCATCATCACTCTAATACCCAAACCAGGTTAACCAGGTAAAGACACAACCAAATCCTTAAAGAGCACAGATGTAAAAATTCTCAACAAAATAATTGCAAACCCCATACAGATCATCAAAAAGATCCTTCACCATGATCAAGTAGGCTTTATTCCAAAGATGCAGGGATGGTTCAATATATGCAAGTCAATAAACGTCATCAATCATGTAAATGGACTCAAAGACAAAAACCACATTGCCATCTGGATGCAGAAAAGGCTTTTGACAAAATTCAGCATGCATTTATGTTCAAAGTCCTAGAGGGAATTGGACTGGAGGGAACATACCTCAACATAATTAAAGCTAT
>NW_008343559.1:1183036-1205098 GCF_000622305.1 Nannospalax galili | reverse complement strand
ATTAATATACAAAATTCAGTAGACTTTCTTTATACCAATAATAAGCAATTGGAGAAAGAGTACAGGGAAAAGTTCCCATTCACAATAGCTGCAAAAATAAAACAAAAAATAAAATAAAATTAAATTAAAAAGTAAAATAAAATAAAATATCTTGGAATAAGCCTGACCAAAGACATCAAATATCTCTACAACAAAAAATTTTAATCTTAAAAGAAAGAGATTGAGGATGACACCAAAAGATGGAAGGACCTCCCATGCTCATGGATTGGAAGAATGAATATTGTGAAAATGATCACTGTACCAAAAGCAATATATAGATTCAATGCAACCCCAATAAAAATCCCTATGACATATTTCACAAAATTAGGGAAAAACTATCCTTAAATTTGTATGGAAGCACTAAAGATCCCAGATAGCCAAAGCAACCCTGAACACAAAGAGCAACACTGTGGGAATTACTATACCAGATCTCAAAGTATACTATAGAACTACAGTCAGAAAAACAGCATGGTACCAGCACAAAAATAGACACATGGATCAATGGAACATCACTGAAGACTGAAATCTGAGTACATGCAATTTTAGCCACCTGATATTTGACAAAGGTGCCAAGACCACATAATGGAGGAAAGAGAGCATCTTCAACAAATGGTGCTGGCAAAACTGGATCTCCACCTGCAGAAGAATGAAACTAGATCCTTATCTTTCACCTTGCACAAAAGTCAAGTCCAAATGGATCAAAGACAGCAATATGAAACTGGAAACCATGAAACTACTAGAAGAAAATATTGGCAGTAACCTATAAGATATAGGTTGTAGGAAAGGATTTTCTAAATCAGACAGAAGCTGCTCAGGAATTAAGGTCAATAATCAACAAGTGCGACCTCATTAAACTAAAAAGCTTCTGTACAGTAAAAGAATCAGTCAAAAAAGTGAAGAGAAAACCCAGAGTGGAAAAAATCTTCACCAGTGACACATCTGACAGAGGTTTAATGCCCAGAATATATGAAGAACTCAAAAAACAAGCAAGAAAGCAAATGACCCAAATAAAAGATGGATTAAAGATCTAAACAGAGTTCTCAAAGGAAGAAATAAAGATAGCTAAGAAACATCTCAAAAAGTGTTCAACATCATTAGTAATTAGGGAAATGCAAATTATAGCCACTGTAAGGTATCACCTTACCCCAATCACACTGGCTAGGATCAAGAGAACAAATGATACCAAATGCTGGCAAGGATGTGGAGAAAGGGGAATGCTCATTCACTGCTGGTGGGACTGCAAACTCGTGCATCCCCTATGGAAAACAGTATGGAGAACTCTAAATTTAAAAAATAAAAATGAGCCAGGCGTGGTGGTGCATGCCTTTAGTCCCAGCACTCGGGCGGCAGAGGTAGGCAGATCTCTGTGAGTTCAAGGCCAGCCTGGTCTACATAGGGAGGGATTATCTTTACATGTGTTTCATATACCTATTTTGTTAGTATATATTCTTAGAAGTAGTAGAGTCATAGAGTATATACATTGTAAAAAGTATCTTAAACAGGATTCAAATTATTCTTTGAAATAACATAGCAGTATTTACTCCTACCAGCATCTGCTTTCTAAAATGTTCTCCCACACTGGAAAGAATTTAGTTTTGCCTATCCAATAGGTTAAAAAAGTGGCAATTTGTGTTAATCTCACTGATGAAGTTAGTGGGTTATTATTATTATTTTATTGAATTTTTGTGTATTTCATAAAGAACATCTCAAACAATCTTGATCATCTTTATACCCCCATCCCTACTAGGACCCTCCCACAGCCCCCCACTGGAGCCCATATACTCTGGCATCCCTGTTAAGGCCCACTGTCTCATCATTTGTTTGTTTTTTTATGGGCCTCTGGGGACTCCTAGAGAATAGTGCTTCAAGTATTTGTTTAAAACATTTTTTTTCAGGCAGGTCTTTCCTAAATAGCCAATAAATAATCTCTACAGTATGTTTTAAAACATACCGCAAAATAAAATCACTATCAAAATTTCAATTACTGGGTCTGGAGAGATGGCTCAGTATGTAAGAGCACTGGCTGCTCTTGCAGAGGACCCTGGTTTGGTTCCCAGCACCCACATGGCAGCTAACAAAAGTCCATAATTCCAGTTCCAGGCGCTCTGACACCATCTTTAGGCCTCCACGGGTGCTTCATTTATGTGTTATACTTATACACATGCAAGCAAAACACTCATAAAACAAAATTAATTTTTTTCAATTATTATGTTTCCTTCAGTGGGGAAATAGAGCAAGTCCACATTTTCTTGTAACTCTTTATATAATAACAGATTCTATTACTCTTTAAAATCTTTAGATATTTGAGATATCTGAAAATTCCTAACTTTAATAAACCAAAAGCAAGCCTTGCTACCTAACTTAGACAAAATTCAAGACTAGATGCCATTCTCTAGACAAGATGATAAAGCTAATACAAAATTGTCAGGCAAATAGAACAAAAACACAGGGGACAATGTCCTCCAAGGTACTGCCACCACATCATCATTTAGCTAAAAGACACAAGGTTGAGTAAAAGAGCAGGCAAGAAAAAATTCTTTCAAATATCTGAAAACATTCTATCTGAATTCTATCATTACTTTTCTTTCTCAGTTAAACATTACACCAGAGAAAAGTCTATTCATTGTGAATAGAATCTCTAATACGATTATTGTAGAAGATAAATTTTCAATTACAGTATTCAGAGCTTGTGAGGTAATCTAAATCTATTTATTCATAGAGGGCCATCTCATCCTCTGGTTTATTTCATCTATGAAGACTATCCATAGCCACTACATGATGGCTTCCATGAATATTAACTCAACAAAGGCACAATGAGTCAACCAAAACCTCACCTGATGTTGCTGTGCAGCATTATGCTGATGTAATCAGCATAATGTTGCTGTGCAGCATTATGCTGATGTAATCAGAGCAGCTAGCCACTGGGGGTTCAGGAATCATCTCAGTAAGTGCTTGCTGTGGAAGCATGAGGATCTGAGTACAGCTAGTCTAGGTGAATCAGTGAGCTTCAGGTTCAGTGACAGACTATGCCTCATAAAATAAGATGGAGAGCAACTGGGGCTGGATAGATGGCTCAGTGGTTAAGAACACTGGCTGTTCTTACAGAAGACCTGGGTTCGAATCCCTGCACCCATATGGCAGCTAACAATTGTCTATAACTCCAGTTCCAGGAGGTCCGACAGCCTCTCTGTCCTCCGTGGGCATTGCATGACACAGGTGCACTTACCTACATGCAGGCAATACATGCATACACATAAAATAAATAATAAATAAAATTTTTAAAAAAGATGAAGAGCAATTAAGGAAGACACTCAATGTTCAACTTTGGCCTCCACAACCTCATACACACATGTGCACATGCACATAAGTGTGTCCACAACTTCACACACACGTGCACATGCACATAAGTGTGTACATACACACAACCTTCTATCCATTTTAATAGAGGACATTACTCCCAGATAATCTCAAAGGGCACAAATAAATCTTGGGGTTGGCGAGACAGCTCCACAATTAAGAGCACAGGCTGCTATTGCAGAGGACCTGGGTTTGATTCCCAGCACCCACATGGCAGCTAATAATTGACCAGAACTCCAGTTCCGCCAGACATAATGGACCTGTCCAGTTCCAGGGGCTCTGATACCCTCTTCTGACCTCGGCAGGTACTGCACAACATGGGTATACTTACACATGCAAGCAATACACTCATACACAGAAAATTTTTTAAAATATATTGTTTAAAAAAAATGACTCTTACAGGTCTGGGAAACAAGACTGAGGTTTCCCAGAGAGAGAAAGAATTCCTGCCTATGTCCCACTGCTTTGGCTCGTACCTAAAAAAGTGACATCCTGCTTATTATGAGCCTCCTTTCCTGAAACCAGATTTCCAACATGCTTAGTCAGCCTCTACAATGATCACAATCATACAAGGCCATGCCTTGTAACCTCTGAATTAATTCCGAATTCCCCATTTCCAACTCCCCCTACCCCTACTAGATCACTTTCTCTTACTGAATTCTAACTGATATACCACACAGTAAGAAACTGTAAAGTGGTTAGACTCAATTTGGAAAAATATTTTCACTCACAATATATAGGTGGATTTGCCTCATCCTCTTTTGAAACATAGTAAGATCAAAGAGTGGCATAGTGATAAATCAGGAAAATGACATATCTTCTAATAGATGCTTTTTCTGTAAGAGTCAACATAGGAAAGGAACTGTTCATTTATCTCCTTCATGCACAAAGAACAGTTCTGAAAATTCTTCCTAATACAATTTAATTTTCTTTTTTTTTCTGTTTTTTTTTTTGTTGTTTGTTTGTTTGTTTTTGAGACAGGGTCTTCTGTAGACCCAGCTGGCTTGGAACTCACTATGTAGACCAGGCTGGCCTTGAACTCACAGAGATCCTCCTGCCTCTACCTCCCAAATGCTGGGATTAAAGGCATCTAAATCTTTTAATGGTAAAGATTCTTACATAAATTGTACATAGTAGTACACACCTTTAATCCCAGCACTCAGAAGGCTGAACTAGGTAGATCTCTGTGAGATCCAGGCCAGCCTGGTCTACACAGCAAATTCAAGGCCAGCTGAGGTTACAGGGTACAGAGAGATCGTGACTCAAAAAAGATGAAAATGAAAAAAAAAGATCCTTACAGAGAATTAATATAAAATTCAAAGAATTTTGTTCAGGTTAATGACCATCAGTCTACTATTTTTTTTAATTTATTTTCATTTTTATTTTATGTGTATGTCTGTGTTGCCTGCATGTAGGTCAGTGCACCCATGTCGTGCAATGCCCGCAGAGATCAGAAGAGGCTATCGGATCCTCTGGGACTGGAGTTATGGACAGTTGTTGGCTGCCATGTGGGTCCTGGTATTTGAACCCGGATCTTCTGCAAGAACAGCCAGTGTTCTTAATCACTGAGCCATCTCTCCAGCCCCCAGTCTGCTATTCTTTTAACACTTAGAAAACTTTTGAATACCTTTTAGAAGTGAATTCTCCATGCTGAATTACAGAATGGCACTACAGTTTTATCAGTTAAGGGGTTAATTAAAGAATATGCCAACACAGGCATGTAGCTCAAGCACTAGAGAGCTTTCTCAGCATGCACAAAGCCCTGGGTTCAGTTTCCACCAATACATAAACTAGGTGTGGCACATGCCTGTAATGTCAACACTAAGGAGATATGGGTACAAGAATCAGAAGTTCGGGGCTGGAGAGATGGCTCAGCGGTTAAGAACACTGGTTGTTCTTGCAGAAGACCCAGGTTCAAATCCCAGGACCCACATGGCAGCTAACAACTGTCCATAACTCCAGTTCCAGGGGATCCAACAGCCTCTTCTGTCCTCCACAGGTACTGCAATGACACAGGTGCACTTACCTACAAGCAGGCAATATACACATACACACAAAAAAATAAAAATAATAAAATCTTTAAAAAAAAAAAAGAATCAGAAGTTCACAGTGAACTTGGGGTCAGCTTGGGCTCCCATGTCAAAAGGGAGGCAGGGAACTAGAGACGGCTTGGCAGTTAAGACTACTTACTTGCTGCTCTTGCAGAGGACCTGGGTTCAGTCCCCAGTACCCAAATGAAGCAGCACATAACATAACCTCCTGTATGTAACTACAGCTCTAGGGGATCTGATGCCCCTATCTACCCTTTGTGGACACTAGCACACACATGCAATACATACACACAGAGACCCACACACATACAAAGTAGATCTTTTTTTAAAAGTATTCCTGCTGGGCATGGTGGCGCACATCTTTAATCTAGCACTCGGGAGGCAGAAGCAGGAGGATCTCTGTGAGTTCAAGGCCAGCCTGGTCTACATAATCAGTTCCAGGTCAGCTGGGGCTACAGGGAGATCCTGTCTCAAAAAGACTAAAATAAAAGCATTCCAGCAAAACATCCACCTATAAGATTCTTGAGTGAGGAAAAAAGGCTAAGACAATTACAACTAGGATATAAAACTTTTCCAGAGTGAACACAGGCTGTTGTTATCCAAAGCATAGTACCTAAGAGGTACAGCTAAGACTAATGGCTTTCATTCTGATCAAGCACAGTTCCATCCAACTCCAGGAACGCAAGAATAGCAGCAGCAAGTTGCTCTATAAAATGGTATCCTTACATAACATGCTGTTTACCAAGAAGTGTCTAGCATTTATTTAAAACTGCCATAGTGGTGCAGGCATAGAAACCTGGTGAGGGTAGTATAATTTGTGGGAGACTTGCTTTCTGAGAAACAGCATGATCGTATCACAGAAGGAACACACACATACAAACACTAAGACACAGAGATTCCAAAGGAACAGAACCAGGATAAGAAAAATCAAAAGAAATCTATCATAAGAAATGGTGGAATGGCAACACAAGAAGCAAGAATGCAGTAAGAAACACAGCAGTCACATATACGCCCTAATACTATGTCTGGGAACAAAGAGGTATGAAATCACACCAGCCATCTCACACAGAACACAATGACCAACTCCTAGAACAAGAGCTCAGCTTAGAAAAATGGCATTCAAAGGTGACGTAAAAAGAAAATCTACCTTAGCTTCTCAGCAAACTGCAATACTGTATATAGCTACTTCTCAAGACATTAGGCCAATATTAAGCAAAAAGACAGACTCCACAGCAACAGAGAGCCTTCAAATAATAGTTGCCTTAAGTCAAAGATGACAGAAACAATTGAGGAAGGAAAGCTGGGAGTTTTGTTTGCTTTGTTTACTTTGTTTGGTTTTATTGAAGTGCCTTTGTTTTTGTTTACAGACAAGAAAATTTGTGTAGTCCTCAAACAAAATAACAAAGATGTATGACAAGAGAATGGATACACCTATTCAATGCCTTTTCCAATACATGAAAAATTACATTCTCTGATGAAAACAAATGACCCAGCAATACCACTCTAGGATTATACCTAAAGGGCTTTACATTCTGTTACACAGTACTTTCACAACCATATTCACTGCTGCTCTATTCACACTGGCTAGGAAATGAAATCAACCTAGCTGTTGATCCAACAACTGACGAACAGGTAAGAAAATGTGGTACATACACACAATGGAATATTACTAAGTTGCAAAGAAAAACAAAATTATAACATCTGCAGGTAAATGCATGCAACTGGAAAAAGTTATTCTGAGTGAGGTTACCCATGCTCAGAAAGACAAACACATCATGCTTTCTCTCATATGTGGATCCTGGTTTTGTATCTGTTATTTTGTATGTGTCTATCGATAATATGAGAAAGAATAATTTTAAAGGGAAATATCAAGCCTACCATAACTCTAAAATTTAAAACATAGTAAACAATTTACAGGAAGTGTCTAATACTTTCTAGCCTTCAAGAAAATTAAGTTATTAAAATTAAGTCCCTAAAAATCAGTCCCCAAAGATCTTATGAATTAGTGACTTCATCCTGTCATCGTCAGTCTGGCTGCTTGGAACAAGTTCTAGGCCTTTATGTGTACTTGTGAGAGTATGTCAAATAGACTATATGAAAGAAGTTAATATACTACATACTTGATCTTCAGTATAAAATAGTAATGAATGCACTGCATGGTATCTGCACTCAGCCACTCCCTCCTGCTGGTGTGTTCAAAGACACTGCAATAGAAATTCACTATGTGGCATCGTTGGTATTCCTGGCTTTGGTGCCTATTAAACCTGGTATTTCTTTTGATACACTTGCATATTTTAAAAAATAGTAATGAAAGACAAATAATACTCCAAGAGAGCTATCTGACAGAATCTGCTCAAACATAGCCCTTTGTAAAGAATTCAAATTCAGAGCCTAGTAAGAATCACAAAGGAGTCTCTTAAATTATCATCATAATGCTCCTCTTTCTAATTTTAATGTATGAACTGATATAATAATTTGCTTTCCCACATTCTAAATTATGAAGTCTAAAATTCACAGCCCCAAAGAGCAACAGCTCAGCAAAGAGTCAAAACCTGGGATAAAATATTAACACTTGAGGATCATTTGCTCAGTATATAGAGCGATAATAAAATCAAATTGCTATTTGTACTCTCTTGATAAGCAAGTGGAAAACTGATTTCTTATCAATGAATACTTTATCAATAACATTGAAGGTACAGTTTCTCACTTTATCCCCATTCTCTGATGCCTTTAGAGAATGTAACAAAGAATTTATAGTAAGAATAACAAGTAAAGTAGTAACAGGATTGAAGAACCTAATTCAGAGGCAGATAAAACTGAAAACAAGATATCCTCCAAAGATTTAAAAGCATGCTTTAATTTCTCCCTCCTGAGAGTTCCACTCAGCCCCTCTCTTCTTACCTTTCCAACTCAGCTATTTTCTTATCTTTGTCATTCTTCTCATTTTCCACCTCTTTCAAGATTTCCAAGAGGCGATCGACTTCTGCCTGAGCCTTGCTGGAGTCATCTTTGTACCTGGCAATATCTCTCTCCAATTGTTGTATTCGATCACTCATCTCTGGACTGGCTCTGGCTTCCAATGTTGCCTCATGTGCCTACAAAAAAAAAAAGTGTTCAAAGTCTATCCAATACATGTAGAGTGTCACTGGGCAAACAGTGGCCCAAAGAACTACTTATATTTCAATTAATAGAGTAGTATCAACTATTTAAATGGCTAAGCTTTGACTTATAAGAAGTTTTTATGCTTAAGCATTATTACCTGAAGAAAAATTAGTAATGAATGGAGAGGTAATTATCTTGTTTTACAAATGGATTCCTTTTAAAAACTATTTTATTTCAGAATATTTATAATGAAGCCAAAAGTGATCACAACCCAACTAATGCTTCACTTTGGTAAGATACATGAACAAGGCATTCAAGTGCTCTAAGTCTTCCCAAGACAGGTCAAAAGGCCCCACCAGAAATTCCCATTGGCGCCGGGAGTGGTAGCGCACACCTTTAATCCCAGCACGTGGGAGGCAGAGGCAGGAGGATCTTTGTGAGTTTGAGGCCAGTCTGGTCTACATAGTGAGTTCCAGGACAGCTGGGGCTACAAGGAGACCCAAAACAAACCAAAAAATAAAAAATAAAAACAAACAAAAACAAAAAACAAACCAAAAAATAAAAAATAAAAACAAACAAACAAACAAAAAAAAAAGAAAGAAATTCCTGTTGAATTTTCCTATAGTTTACGCTGATGCTGAGACTCAGTTCCCATTAACCCCTCTCCTCCATTTCCTTCTCCTATATGTTGCTTTATCAAACATATGACTCAAATGGCCTAGAGCATCTAAAATCATACAGATAGTATAAATGTGATGCTCTGAAAAATGGATTTTGGTTAAGAAATCGGCTGTTCTCAGATGTACCTCCCTAAAGCAAAAGTTCAGAATTTTGCAAAATAAGAAAAAAATGGAAAAAATGAAGTTAGAAATCAAGAACCATGCTAAGAACTAAGAAAACACATGTTATTCAGGATTCTGTTGTAAAAGACACCTAAAATTGTCTATACATTTAGGGATATAACACAGTTTTCAGAACTTAAGATTTATTTTCAAATTCTTCACTGTATTACTTTTCTTGTTAATATAACAGAATACCTAAAAAGAGCAACTGAAGAAAACAGAGGGTTCTTTTGGCTTGTGATTTAAGGGGATGAAGTCCATCATGGTGGAGAGAGACTATCAGCTAGGGCTCTATCCCTGGAGGTGGGAGCTGTGAACATGCAGCAGAACCTGCTACATGTTGGGGACAGATGGAAAACAGAGTGCTCAGCAGGAAGTACGGTCTGGCTAAAACCCAAGGCCTGGCCTCAGTCACCTACTTCCATCAAACAGCCCTCACTTCTTAAAGGTCTTACAGCTACCAAGCACCACCAGCTGAGGACCAAGTGTTCAACAAATGAGCCTGTGGGGAAAAATTCAGACTCAAACCAACACATTCATTCTCTTCCTAAATCTCTTCCTAAATCTCCAAACCCACGTGTGTACAATGAATGTGATATGAAGGCAAAGGTTAGGAGGATAAATTTTTTTCTTAATCAATAAACATCAGAATATAATGAATCTCTTCTAAAACATTTCAAAAACTGTTCAAGAGGAAAAGATAAATTCTTAAGAAAACATTTTGGAAAGGTCTGATGCAAAGCACCCTGAGAAGTGCTCATGTAAACAGTTAAATCTTTCATAGAAATAATAGCTATACTTAGAAAGTGAATCACAAAGTTTATTTGTTTAAGGCTCCATTCTTGGTGAAGAAATTTTTTTTTAAATTCTCTTAAGCTCCAGTTAACCTAGCCTTTAAGCTAGTTGCAAAATGTGTATTAAAAAACAATTCTGGGGGCTGGAGAGATGGCTTGGCAGTTAAGAGCACTGACTGCTGTTGCAGAGGACCCAGGCTCAAGTCCCAGGACCCATATGGCAGCTAACAACGGTCTGTAACTCCAGTTCCAGGGGATCCTACGCCTTCTTCTGACCTCCGCGGGCACTGCAGGACAAGGGAGGATGTACACACTTTTACACACATGTAGACAATACACTCATACATACAAAATAAAAATAATAAATAAAAATATTTTTTAAAAGAAAACTCTGTATCTCTAGAAGATAAAAAGAGATCACTGTTCTTCCCTGGGTGCTGTCCACATCTGAACTTAGTTTGTTGCACACTGTTTTGCCAGCTTTGGAGTTAAAGGAAGGAGGGAAATTCTTGTGGTGATCATTCTTTCATGGCTGGGAGAACACTATAGATAACTCTTTAAATAAAGAATGCCTAGAAAGCAAAGAAGAATGGGGTACAATGAGACCAAGAGTTATTTTACAGAAAGCTAACCATATTTATAGATCAAGAGAAGGAAAAAACAATAGAGAGACTGAAGATGCAAAGAAAAGAGAAAGAACATCCCCACTTCTCACAAAAAAAAATAAATAAATAAAAAGGTACTGATAAATAGGAAACAGAAGTAGGTTTGGAGCATGGGCAACAACAATAACAAAAACCAACAGACAAACAAACATGACCACCAGCTTCTAATCATTGCCACTGACATAAATAATTTATTGTAACTATTATGTGCTATAAGAAAACTAAATAAGCCGGGCATGGTGGCATACGCCTTTAATCCCAGCACTCGGGAGGCAGAGGCAGGCGGATCTCTGTGAGTTCCAGGTCAGCCTGGTCTACATAGTGAGTTCCAGGAGCTACATAGTGAGTTCCAGGACAGAAAAAAAAAAAAAAAAAAAAAAAAAAAAAAAAAAAAAAAAAAAAGCTAAATAAATGTCACTTGTATAAAGAAAGATGCCCTCAACCTCCATGCCTATAATCTGCAAGACCTTCCTAGACGAGTACCTATTTTCCTTGACAGAGACTATTATTTCTCTGAAATCAATGGACAGTTCTGCATTACTGTCTACCACTATGTTCTCAGTGCCCACCATGTTAACTGACATAGGCAGAAACTCATTTATTTTTTAAAAATGATTGTGCACAATGCAATGGAGATCATTTCTATTTGATTTTAAATAACCCATAGGGGATGGGAGCGATGGCTCAGGGGTTAAAACAGTTTCCTACTCCTCCAGAGGAACTTAGTTCAGCTCCTAGCACCCATGTCAGGAGGCTCAGGATTGCCTTTAACTCAAGCCCCAGAAGATCTAGCCTCAATCTTCCAGCCTCTGTGGGTACCCCCACATGCATGTACACAAACATCTACACACACACACACACACAGGCACACAAAAATAAAACAAATCACTGGGTGTGGTGGCGCACACCTTTAATCCCAGCACTTGGGAGGCAGAGGCAAGCAAATCTCTGTGAGTTCAAGGCCAGCCTGGTCTACAGTTCCAGGCTAGCTAGAGTTACAGGGATACCCTGTCTCAAAAAGACCAAAAAAACACAAATCTTTAAAATATTTTAAAGCAAAATAAAATAAAACAGCACACAGGAATGAATGGTAGGAAAAAAGAATTGCTGGGGAAGAAGAGGGAAATGATCAGTAATTAAATAGAAGTGCAAGGTTGAACATAACCCAGCTTTTCTTCTTCAATTATGACAGTTTTGCTGAGTACAGTCGGTATCTGCACTCTTTCAGGATTTGAATCACGTTGCTCAAAGCTCTTCTTGGCTTTTAAAGTTTCCATTGGTAAATCAGTTTTTATGCTTCCAAGGGGCTGCCTTTAAACGTGACGTGGGCCTTCTGTCTTGCAGCTTTCAATATGCTATCCCTGTTCTTCATGGTTAATATTTTTTTAATATTTTATTTATAATTTTATGTATATGAGTGTATTGCCTGCATGTATGTAAGTGCACCCATGTCGTGGGGTCAGAGGTCAGAAGAGGGCATCAGATTCCCCTGGAACTGAAGTTATGGACAGTTGTTAGCTGCCGTGTGGTGCTGGGAATTAACTCAGGTCCTCTGCAAAAAGAGCCAGTACCCCATATTTAGCGTTTTAACTATAACATGGTATGAGGATTTGTTCTCTGAACCTATTGTTTGGTATTCTGTGTGCCTTTTGTACCTGGAGAGGTATTTCGTTTCCTATGTTTGGGATTTTTTTCAATTATTTTATTGAAAATATTATCTATGCCTTTGACCTGAAATTCTTCTCTTTCTTCTGTGCCCATAATTTGTAGATTTGGTCTTTATATGATGTCCCAAAGTTCCTGAATATTCTGTTGAATTTTTTTTTAATTATCATTTTCTTTGAATGCATGATCCATTTCTTCTATCTTGTCTTCAAGCACTGATACTCTGTCTTCCATGTAATGTACCCTGTTGGTGAGGCTTTTGAACTACTTTTCATCATGAGTTACAGAATGTTTCTTTCCAGTTTAATTTCAGTTTAGGCTTTCTTCAATATTTCAATCTCTTTATTTAATTCACTTTTTATATACTGAATTGTCTTCATTATTTCATTTATTCTGTTGGGGTTTTTTTTTAGACTTGTATGAGAAGTTCATTGCTGTTCTTTTTAAGTTTATTCAGGTGTTTATTTCTTCTTTGACTTGTTTGAAATCTTTGAATATGTTTATAATTTTCCCAAATTCAATGTCTTGAGTTTCATCTAAGTTGTTCTAAATAGGAATCATCACACTTCCTGTAGCTTGAGCTGGGGGCCAGGTGGATAGGGTCCTAGGGAGAGTTGGTCTGTATATTTTTACAACTAATGAAAATTGAAACAAACGAAATTGGTAAATGACTTACCTTCAAATGATAACTGTTGCTTCCTTAAAGCCTTTAGCCCAGTTTGCATAATCACCTGTCTTTTATTCCAAGTACTTTTTACCAGAGCTTTTCTCAGTATATGTATTTTATTTGCTAATATTTTAAATTTTTTTATTTATTCTATTTTATGTGTATGAGTATTTTGTCTGTATGTGAACCATGTGCATGCAAGACCTACAGGGGCCAACAGAGGGCATCAGACCCCCTGGAACTGCGTTTATGGATGGTTGTTAGCCACTATGTGGGTGTTGGGAATTAAACCTGGATCCTCTGCAAAAGTAGTCGGTGCTCTTAACCACTGACCCATCTCTCCAGTCCCCATTAATATATTTTAAAAATTAAGATGAATGATGTTTTGTTATCTAGTCAATAAAACTGCTCAATTTCTCCTTTATTTTTCCATTTATGAGATTACACTGTGAAAGTTATGACTTGAACAAGGATATGGCTTTCTGTCTCACCCTGTAAGTTTTAATATGAGAAATATGAAATAGTAAAGAAAAACAATCCTTGTTTCTGGTATATGCATATTGAGGTTTTGATAATAAAGAAGGTAGACAGTTCCTTGCAAAATAGTGTTTGAGAATGGAGAGCTGAGTCTTTGACTATGCTGTTTTACAGAGGCTCGTTTTGTGAACTATTGTCCAGGGGTGACATTTTATATACAGAATTTTTTTAAATGTGTATGAGTGCATTGCCTACATGTTTGTAAGTGTACCTGTGCACACTTTGCCCACAGAAGCCAGAGAGGGCACCTGATTCCCTGAAACTGGAGTTAGTACAGTTGTTAGCAGTCATGTGAGTAATGGGAACTGAACCTGGGTCTTCTGCAAGAGCAACCCGTGCTCTTAACTGTTGAGTCATCTCTCCAGCCCCATATATAGAGCCTTTTTACTTCACTGAAGTTTGCAGATTTTTTCCTTTGGTTTTGACTTCCTGGTATTCTGCAAAGTATGTATATTGCACTTTGAAAACACATGCTAACAAACAATTAGAACTTTAGAAGTCAAACAGAAGAAAGGAGAATTTAAATACCCATCTTTTCAGCTATGAAAAACCCTGGATAAATAATAGTTTCTCAGTCAGGCATGGTATAACATGCCTTTAATCCCAGCACTCAGGAGGCAGAGGCAAGCAGATCTCTGTGAGACTGAGGCCAGCCTGGTCTACATAGGGAATTCCAGGCCAGCTAGGGCTACATAGTGAGACCCTGTCTCAAAAACAATAATTATTAAATATTATTAATAATCAATAAGTAAATATTATTATTGAAAGAGAAAGCAAAACTTACCATGATAAAAACAAGTTAAAGAACCACAAAGTCAGCCCTACAGAGAATACTTGAGGGAATACTTTGAACTGAAAAGAAGGATAAACATGTACAAGAGGCTAAAGAGGAAAAAACGTAAAAGTGCTAGAAAAGCTGCTATACATAGTAAAATAACCAAATACCACAAAACAACAAAATGAGAGAAATTAATATACCTTTCAATAGTAACTCTAAATGCTAATGGTCTCAATTCTTGACTCAAAAGATACAGGCTAGCTAACTGGATTAAAAAATAGGGTTCATCTTCTTACATCTACAATAAACACACCCTTACTTTCAAGGATAGGCACAGCCTTAGAGAAAGGATAGAAAAAAGGTATTCTAAGCAAATGGGACCAGGAAACAAGTAGGTGTTGCTATCTGATAAAAAAGACCACCCGCAAAAACTCATCAGAAGAGATAAAAGGTTGCTTCATTCTGATCAAGGGAACAATCCATCAAGAGGACATTACAATTTTAAACACATGTGCACTAAACTCTGGTGCATCCCATCATTAAATAAATTCTGCTAGACAGTAAGTCACAGATTAACTACTTTAACACAATAACAGCAGGTGACTTCAATACCCCACTCACAGCAAGGGACAGGTGATCTACACAAAAAATAAACAGAAAAAAATTATGTTAAAAGACAATATAGAGAAAATGGACTTAACAGACATCTACACAACAGTCCACCAGAATACATATTCTTCTCAGCAGTCTATGGGACACACTCTAAAATAAATCAGCTACTAGGACACAAGGAAAGTCTTAATAAGTGAGGAAAATTAAAGTAACTATCAGACCATAATGGAATAAAACTAACAATCAACATCAAGAGAAACCACAGAGAATCTTGGAGATTAAACTTAACAAACACTACTGAAAAATGAACAAATCACTGAAGAAATCAAAAGACTTCTAGAATTGAATGAAAACAAAGACAACATACCAAAATCTATGGGGCACAATGAAGGCATTCCTAGGAGGGAGATTACAGCTCTAAGTGCCTACACTACAAAACTGGAGAGAGCACTCAAATTAATGACTTAACGGTGAACCTTAAAGCACTGGAAAAACAAGATAAAACCAAACCTAAAAGTAGTAGATAGAAGGATATGGGGGCAGAAAGCTACAAAATAGAAATGGAAAAAAAAATCAGTGAAATGAAGAACTGGTTCTTTGAAAAGTTAAACAAGATTGATAAACCCTTAGCCAAATTAGCCAAAGGAGAGAAGGCCCAAATTAGTAAGATTAGAGATGAAATGGGATACATTACAATGGATACAAATGAAATTCAGAAAAATCCTATACTCCACTAAATTGGAAGAAGATGAAGAAATGGATAAATGCCTTGATGCATATGACCTATCAAAGCTAAACTAGGAGATAAGCAATTCAATTTTTAAATTCATTTATTTATTTTTATTTTATACATATAAGTGTTTTGCCCTGCATGTAAGTATATCACATCCATGCAAACTCACAGATGTCAGATGAGGGCATCATACCCCTTGGAACTGGAGTTATAGATGTGGTTTTGAAAGAAGAATTACTATTCACTGTTGTATGAATTTGTGAAATTTCATACAACTATGGAAATCAGTGTGGAAGTTCTGCAAAAGGCTAGAAATAAAACTGTCATATGACCTAGCTATACCATCCCTGGGCATATACCCAAAGGTCTCTATATCCTACTATAGCAAAGTAGTTCAACCATGTTCAGTGCTACTCTATTCAAAGTAGCTAGGAAATAGAATCATCCTAGATGTCCATCAACAAATGAGTGAATAATGAAAACATGGTACATATACAAAATGGCATTTTATGTAGCTGTAAAAAAAATGGAATTATGAAGTTCTTGGGTAAATAAATAGAACTGGGAAAAAATTACATTAAGTGCCAAAACCCAGATCCAGAAAGACAAATACCGCATGTTCTCTCTCATATGCGGATCCTAGCTTCAAATCTTTAGATTCAATGTTTAACTTGGTATACTTTAGAAGCTAGGAAACAAAGAAGGTTCATTGGTGTGGGGGATTGTTCAAAGGAACGGGGATAGCAGAACATAGGTGATATAGTGGCAAGGAAGAGCTTAAACAGGGATGGGGGTAGGGAGATGCAGGAGGTGAAGGGGGAAAAGATTAACCAAAATGAAGGGCAGAGAAAAAAAGCCACATGGAAACCTACTACTTTTAAGCCAACTTTAAAAAAGAAAGAAAGAAAGAAAGTTAAAAGGGTAATAGCCTACATGGCTAAATAATGTTGAACCTAATACCCAGGGGTTAATTAACCAAATTTCCAGTGCCAGAGATACTTATGAATTATTGTTCAGGGAGGTCCCAGATGCTCCCAGGACAATACAGGCTCTTGCCATTCTTTTTGGCTGCCCACCAGAACTAGCTATGAAGACCTTACTGCTAAAGACATTAAACATCTTGGGTGCAAGATACAGAGAAATCAGACCGGAACAGAGCTGAAAGCTTTCTTCTTGCTGGCCAGCTAGAAGGTACAATGCAGACTGCTAAAGGAGAAAAGGTATCAATGATCTTATTCAACTGAGAATCCTACAAACCTTCCAGGCAAGATATGTCCAGTGGTGCAACAAGTGACACTACTGTTAGGAGGCAACCAAGTGCTCTCTGATGGGTTTTGAGGCCCACTCCACAAGACAGAATCCATGTCTGGTAGTATAAACCTTGTTACAAACCCATAACTGAGGAGGTCCTAGGACCTGGGTGAACCTATTTTTCTTTAGCTAAACTGACATAGTGCCAAGCTGACTTCTAAATACTTAATACCCACAGACAAATGCTACACTCAATCTTAAGCAGAGAAACTTCTCTTTGTAACAAAAGTTGGCAAATACAGAAGGCATATGGCAGCTCAAGATACCAAGAATCAGTGACTATCAAGTGCTCAGTCCTCAACAAGTCATTCACATCACCACTGCTAAGACTCAGAGAACAAGGAAGGGGGTGGAAAATAGGAAAAAGAGCTATAAAATGCTATCTTGTGGACATGGCATTGCCAGTGCAACCATAATCTCACAGTAGCAGAGCCTACCAACAACAGATTTGTACAAGGCTGGATCTGTCAAAGGTCATAGATTGTGGAGGGGGGTCCATGTGGCCCTACCCTTCTCTGTTGAACTATGGGCTACCGATTGGGGTAGATACTGTCTTCAGTTGTGAACTCATGATCAGCTCCATGTTCAAATGAACAGTAACAAACCCAGGGGTATACAGTCCTGGTTAAATTCAGTGTATTACAAAACAAAATAAATAGACATGAATATGGGAAAGCAACTTGGGGAACGGGGAGGTAAAAGAGGTGGAAGGGAAAGAAGAGGGTAAAGATGACAGTAATCAGAATGCATGCAATCTTTCTTCTATGCATGTGTGTGTAAATAAACAAAATTATCAGAGAATAAACAACAAAAAGAAAATACACAAACTAAGCATAAACTTTAAAGAAAATTCTTTTGGCAGGCATGAATTTCAATGTACTAGCAAAATTCTACATTAAACTGGAGGATTAAAAGCCACAACATGCAAAAAGCAAAGGAAAAGAGAATAACCTCTAAATAACCAAATACAGGGAAGGGGACAGAAATGTTCCAGATTATTGCCTCTTAGAAACGAAATGTCTTCCCAAATTCATGTGTTGATGACTTGATTTGCCAAAGCACTGTTCAGAAGAGGGGAAATTGGGAAGTGATTGGATCAGGAGGGTTCTGACCTAATCACTGGGTTAATCCACTGACAAAGTCATAATTTGACAGCATTATTAACAGGTAAAAACTCCAAGACAGAATCTCACTGGAGGAAGTATGTCACTAGGAGCAAGTCCTTGAAGGTACAACTTGTCCCCACTCTTCATTGCTTTCCAGAAAGCCATGGAACAATCAGCCTTCCTCTGCCATACCAGTTGGGAGAGGTGTTCTGTCTCAAAGACTGAATGTAGCTGCATCATCCATCCAACCATGGACTACAACCTCTAAAACTGTGAGCCTAAATGTCTTTCCCACATTAAAGCTGTTTATCTTAGGTGTTCTGTATAATTACAAAAATGAACACACCTCTAATTAACAACAAAAGTGAAAGTGGCTGTCAAATCTGTATTGATTATCACTGTAATTTTTTTTTCTCAAGTACTCAGAATGATCTACAGTATTCTTTATGTAAAACAAAGAAAGAATGGGAACTTTTTCTTCAACCTTTTTCAACTGTGATTCCATTTTTAGGCATTCCTCTTTCTTCTGCTCCAGAGCAATCTCCAGGGTCTTGAGTCGTGAATCCTTTTTCAGTCCTGAGGAAGCCAGGGAAGAAGCATGCTCTTTCAGATCCAAGAGAGAAGCCTAAAGAAGCAGGACAATTTACAATAAATACCTAATGGAATAAAATGTAGATTTAATTTTAATAATGGTAGCTAGGAGTTTCCATTTCAAGAACATTCATTAACTATAAAACAATATTAGTGTTAGCTTTCAAATGCTAATTAAAATAAGGTAGATTCTCAGTACTGACTGAACAGCCACATAGAGAGTTCTAACTAAGGATTGGAAATATATAGCTCAAGTAAAGTACTTGCTTAGCATGCATGAAGTCCTTGGTTCAATCCCCAGTACCTGGGCAGAGGACACACCTGTTATCTCAGCACATAGAAGGTGGAGGCAGGAGGATCAAAAATTGAAGGCCAGCTTAACATATAGGAGACCCTCTTTCATTAACAAAACAAAACAAACAAGACAAAACAAAACAAGAGGTCTAAACAAAAGTACTCATTCTCACAAAATAAAAGTAGACTGAGCATTGAGAATATAAGTAGCCAATCTTAGCTGCTACATTAACTTAAACATAAAACATTTTTTTCCTTTTAGCAGGAAATTCTCTTAGAAACTTATTTTCACAAATTCTGCCAAAGTTATTAGATAACCCAGAGAAAGACTCTAAACATCTCAATTACCTCAACATACAGCAATAAGTCATTTTTGTTATTTAAGTTACACTAACAAGATTATTCAAAAACAAGATCAAAATTCATTAAGTCATCTAATTTAAAGACTGCTACCCTTCTAGTTGTTGTTATACACAGTCTTCCTCCTTTTGTCCATTACTTTTCTTACAGTTAGAACAGTATTTCTCCAAATGGAACTAAGCTTCAGTTATTTGATGATCTGCAGTGAAAGAGCAGTAAGAAACTTAGGAAATGGATGAGCCAGTTTATTGTACCTCTGCAAAGCTTCCCAAAATATCCAAAAAGCCTGCAATCAGAAAACTAAGATCTTCCTTGATTATGCAGAGCGTGTAAACAGCAACAGAAACAAAACTCATGTAACTAAGCAAACCAAATAACTGCACTAGGCAATCCTAACCTCTTTCTCTGAGAGGTCGCCTTGCAACAGGCTGACTTTTTCTTTTAAGTCTTTAAGATCTTTTTTGTAGGTATCAATTTCCTCCTGCTTCTCTCTCTCATCTCTGTCCCGCTGCTCCTTTAGGCGTTCAATTGTCCGTTCCTGATAAGAAAGCACATCAACACATGAGGAAATTCCCATTTGTACTTAGATATGGAACTAATTCTGCTTTCTCTGACCAAAATTAATACTTCCTATCTTCTATTCAAATGACAATAGTAAAGCTGCTGAAGAATTCATTTTTTAAAGAATGCATCTTTCCTATTTTACCAACAAATTTCTGGCTTTATTTTTTTTTATTCCAAGCACTGTTTTCCTATCATTTCAAATGTTACTAGCTATAGCATTCAATTGCAAAATTCCTATTTAAATTCAATTTCAATTAATTTTGCATGCCCTTAGGGCAATAAGTAGCACATATTTCTCCATTATAATAATATTGACACATTACATACAAAGTAATGGGAGCAACTTATAATTTGTATTTTTAAAAGGGAAGGAGGAAGTTAATTATTGAGTTTACATAAAAGAGGGTAAAGGGAAAAAAAACACTAAAACTTCTGTCAACACACAGTCAAAAGTGTGAAAGCTAAAGCTATTTAAGTGTATTTAGGGACTATATCTAAATATACTCAGGGACAAGCTTTCATTCTGGTAAGCAGTCCAACAAACTAAGGAGTAATAAACAGCCTTATCCCTCTAAAAAGAATTCAATTAAGATGTCCCAAGGAAAATGGAGCAAGTAATAATAATCACAGTACTTGGGAGGTGGAAACGGGAATAAAGAGTTAAAGACCAGTCTGAGCTACTAACAAGTCTGTAGCCTAAGCTACATGAGATCTACCACAAAAACAAAACAAAACAATTTCCCCTCAAAAATTCATACAAGGAGATTCTCTAAACTGCCTTCTAAGATCATTTAGACCACTTTTTTATTCAACTATTCCTGAAAATGGTAGGCTTGTTCATAAAGGTAAAATAAAGTAGTAAGTCAAGGGTAGAAAATCAGTAAGGATGCTATATTCATGAATAAAATCCATGAATACATCAGGTACCACAGTGGAATGGTAACAGAAAAGCTGGTTTAGAATTGCCTCCTGATAGTCAATGTCTGGTATCCCCCATACCTAAGCTGACCATATAATAAGAAATTTTATTTTCCTTCAGAGAGCAGCAAAAGGGGAATCTATACTGCCTCTTTAAAAAATGTGGCTGCTGTTCTTTGGTGTGCAATCAATCTTGCCTGCCAGCAGGTACTCAAATCTAACACTAACTAAACAGACTCTCTTTCCTTTTTATATTATGTACATTAGCAGCAGCAGCAAAGAACTGTTTTCCATGGAAGGATTTCTTCTGTATCTATAGCCAATCTTAGAATGATGAGAAAGCAGAACACAAATGTCTGGGAAGAGCCAGGGCCAGTCACTCACTTTCTCTGCAAGTGCCTCCTCCAAAGTCGTTAGGGCGGTGTCAGTATTGGTGGTATCAGCCTGCAGGGACTTGACTCGCTCTTTCAAGCTGCTCATTTGCTTTTCTTTATCTCTAAGCTGTTCCTGAAGATTTTCAATCTGAATACACATAAACATTTAAAGGGAAAAATCATTTAAAAAAGGAGAATTAGGCATAACAAAATTATTTAAGACAGAAATAAATAAATTATGGTGTGGATATGTCTGCATGTTCTCTGGAGAAATAATTTAATCCTAAGAGGAAAGACACAAACATGGCTGTAGACATGCACACAAACAGGCAAATCCCTAAGAAAACAAGACACGTAGTGAGGAGAAAAGGCCCAACATAGAGATGACAGTGTGGAGAGGGACTGCAGAGATCTGTGAGAAATGGGTTTACTTCTCTAAGATGCCACTGGGAATGATAAGAGATTCCACAAAGAGAACCAAAGAAGGACAAAGAACACAGCAACTAAACAGAAAACAATCAGCTGTGCAAAGGAAAGGCTATTCTTGAATGCTGGTGGTATTACATTTTTTTTTAAATCACCTCGTATCTAAACAGTAAATATTTTCAAATAAACTCACTGTGGCCTTTCATTTCTACATGCACATTTCTATGCATTCATTTACTCAAAGAAAAACTGATTCTCCCATCAAAGTACTAACCA
>NW_008343559.1:1156523-1183016 GCF_000622305.1 Nannospalax galili | reverse complement strand
TTTTCAAATAAACTCACTGTGGCCTTTCATTTCTACATGCACATTTCTATGCATTCATTTACTCAAAGAAAAACTGATTTCTCCCATCAAAGTACTAACCAGGCCTGACCTGCTTAGATTCTAAAATCAAACAAGCTCAGACATGTATGTTCAGGGTAGTATGGTGGTAGACAATTATTGATTTCCCTATAGCATGCCAGGTACTAATGATTCAAGAAAAATGAAGAAATCCACTTTTATTGTATGATATGAGATGAGAAGAGAGGACCACATTGCAAAGCTGAAGCTAAGCTATAGATGGACTTATTGGCCTCCTAAGGAGATTTTATTCTAGAGAGCTAGGAGTAATTAGAGGTTTTCAAGCCCAGAAATGGCCTGTCCACTTCAGTTACATAAATCTCATGGTTGTGGCAAAGAACTTTAAAGAGACTCCCATACACTATATTCAGGTAACCACATAAATTCATGTCAAGAAAGAAACTACAAAAGAACCTGAGATCCAACAAGGCCTTCTCTAGAGTGAATAGGAACCCCATAGGTACAGCAAGAACCAAACAAAGAGGTTTGTCAAGTTGAGAAGAAGAAACCAGGCTTCAATTTTCATTCTTCAACAAAGAAATAATCATACAGATGAATCCCTGAAATGCCTGAAATGGGTTCCAGTCTTTTTGGAGCCAATAAGAGTTCTAATCACATTTTAACAACACAGTTCCTTGCAAATGAAGTCATCGGTCTTCCTTTGATTTTATTAGAAAGAATCTCATGCAGACCAAAACTGAGATAAACTCACACCCCTAAAGAGAAGCAATGACACCAGTAACTACTACTTTGAACCAACTTTTAGAACCAGAACTGAGACAATGATTCATCAGACTACACCTTGACCAGGATTGCTTAATTATATATGCCTCTTGCCCCACTTTTTCAGTACCTTAAGGATGAACTCGGTCACTGGATCCTGGTTTGTTTCCCTTCCCAACTCTCTAAACCTCTTTGCTTTTGGCTATTATTCATCTCATTAACCGGAGTTGGGTGGCTGAAACCCTCTTGCTGGGGCTGCCACAGCTGGGACTTCAGCCCTGAAACTGATTATACCATAGTTTATGCCAAACATATGGTGGCTGCTTATGTGCACAAACAAGATGTAGAATGATTCTGTCTCAGCAATTGTTCTCAAAATGGAGTGAAATGAAGTTTTGTAAAATGGCGTCACTCAGTTCAAGAACAGCCTCAAAACCACTGTTTTTAGAGTAAAGCATGATCTAATTGCCACAATCTCTAACTAAGCCTAATTCATAAATTATGAAAAAATCCATATATATGGGACTAGGTACTACCTGCAGTTTGAAGACTCACAGTAGTTCTTGGAAGCACATCCTTACAGATAAGACAAAACTACTATCTGGAAAGATTTTCTGTTAATTTTAATAACAAGTATTTTCTTTCTTTAACTTGCAACCAGCAACCAACATGCTCCATACAGTTGTCAAACTTGCTATGTAGCCAAGGATGACACTGAACTTCTGATCATTCTGTTTATATCTCCCTAGTCCAGGGATTACAGGTGATGCCAGGTTTTAAATAGTGCTAGGGATCAAACCCTGAGCTTCACACATGCTAGGCAAGTAGTCTCCCAACTGAGCTACATCCTCAGCCCCCAAAACTTCATTTAAAACTAAAAGCTAACAAATCTGGACTGGAGAAGTGGCCCTAGGGCTAAGAATTCTTCCTGCTCTTGCAGAGGACCTGAGTTCCACTCCCAGCACCCATATGGGGTGGCTTACAACCAACTTAACTCTATCTCCAAGGGATCAAAAGCCTTCTCTGGCCTCCATCTGCATCTGTGGAGTCAAATACATAGAGAGAGATACACATATACAAATAATTTTTAAAATAAAATGAAAGTTCAGCAACTGCTGCAGAAGATGGTACCTTTTATAACCCCATGGATGTGTCTGTTTTTTTACATTTATTTATTCATTGGGGGATGCAGGCACAGCACTGGATGCCTGTGGCAGTTAGAAAACAACTTGCAGGAATTGGTTCTTTCTTTGGATTCTGGGGACTGAACTGAGGTCCTCAGGCACGTACCCTCACCCACTGAGCCCTCATGGGCTTTTTAAAGGTGTAATCAATATAGACGGAAATTACTAAGTACCTATTTAAACATGTACCAAACTTCTGCAAGAATAAAATTTTGGGAGGATCAAATGAACTGGAGTTTATTCTAAAGAGACTATTTAACACTGGTGAATTTAAAAAGCAGTATTTTAAAATTAGCTACTTTGAGAAACAAAACATTCCATAAAACGACCTCTCTAATCATAGCAATTTGAAGTTGGAAATAAAATATTTACTATATTATTCAAAGGCTGTCTTCTCACTGCCTAATTTGTATTTTATAAAGAGAAAAACTGAAACTACTAAAGCTAAATGCAATGCCACATGCTGACTTCACTACCTGCAGACCAATTCCACACTGGCACAGACTTATCGACATCTTTTGCTTTGGGTTAAAGGCATTGCTCAGTTGTCAGGAACTATCATGTTTCAATATGAACGATTTATTTCTATTCAAGTGGAAGGGAGTGCTCTGCCTCGGAGGCTCTAATGACTGAGTAGGAGAGACTTCCTCTAGGACACAGTTCTACCAAAAAAGAAATTGCAAAACACTTCTTCTGATTGTCTGGGTCACTTGAGCACCACTTAAAGAAACAAGCTTTTAAGCAACATTAAATTTACTGTATTAAGACAATCGGCCAGAAAGGCCTTTTTTTTATTAATATTTCTCAATATTAATGGTAGAAGTACAGTCTGGGTGAACTGGTCATAAGTTGGCACAGACAGATAGTGAATTTTTCTTTGTTAAAGTGTAAGAAACCTAACTTCTGTCTCCCTACAGTCTCAGAAGATATAATAAGACACAACTGTAATATACCAAAAAGCACAGGTTTTATCCAGTCTATTTACTTTGGCCTCTAAATTTTATTTACTCAATAATGGTTCTAGTTATTAGAAAGTACAAGAACAACAAAAACAATACACTCTAAATACAGCTATTAAACTCAATTTGCAGCAGGTATGGTGATGCAAATTTGCAATCCCAGCACAGGGAAGGCAAAGGCAAGAGACTGTCATGATTTCAAGAACAGTCAAGGCTGCATAAACTTAATCTGGGTTTCCATACCTGTATATGGTACTGTGTTTATTCCCCATACACACACATCTATGACAAAGTTTAATTTATAAGTTAGATATAATAAGAGATTAATAACAAAAATTAAGCAGAACATTACCATATACTGTAATAAAATCTACAGAATCACTATTCTTGTGCTTTGGGGTCATTAGAAGTAAAATAAGAGTTACTCAGAACAGGGCCAGGCGTGGTGGTGCACGCCTTTAATCCCAGCACTTGGGAGGCAGAGGCAGGCGGATCTCTGTGAGTTCAAGGCCAGCCTGGTCTACATAGTGAGTTCCAGGACAGCTGGGGCTACAGGGAGACCCTATCTCAAAAAGACCCCCCCCCCCAAAAAAATAACACATGCTCCTTTCCTTTCTTTCTTGGTCTAGGGAAAATAAAAAGAGCTACTCAGAACCATAAGTGATCTGAGAGACACTGTATCTGACAATGGCTGGGGAGCTCCTAAGTAACTAGCATGCTCTACACAAAATGGAATGGGACAGTGTAAAATTTATCACACTCTGAAGAATGGTTCACAATTTTAAATTTGTTAGTTCTATCCTTCTGGAATTTTTCATTGAGCATTTTTAGACCACAGTTGGGTGCAGGTAACTAAAACTACCAAAAGTGAAACTGTGGGAAGAGGGGCTACTATATACAGGAAATGTCAGCATATCCCTCAAGAAAATCTAATCAGAATCTACAGCTCAAAATAGATTTTAATTGCAGGGAAGGAAAGCTTCCTGACAGACTTGCACATGGTACAGAACTCTGTATTACTAGACCTCTTATATTAAATGAACTGGATAAAATGAAGCAAAAAAGTTAGCAAGACCAAAATCACTGCCAGTCAAGGTCTTCTGGGAAACAATTATGGAAATAGTTCAAATTCTTTTTTTTACATCCTATAAGTATATATTAAAAATTTGCACAGCATGTTGAACGAATTAAAGAAGATATGTTAAGGGGCTAGAGAGATGGCTCAGCGGTTAAGAACACTGGTTGTGAATTGGCCCCACCCAGCACCACCAGCGGCTACAAAAAGAAAAAAAAAAGAAAAAGATCACAGGTTGTTCTTGCAGAAGAATCCCAGCACCCACATGGCAGCTAACAACTGTCCGTAACTGCAGTTCCAAGGGATCCAACAGATTCTTCTGTCCTCCGCGGACATTGCACAACACGGGTGTGTTAGGGAAAGAGGAATTTACTGTTTGTTTGAATATACTGCTTGCCTGAATTTACTGCTTGAATTTACTTGTTTGAATTTACTGCTTGTAACCAATTAACTCAACTGGAGACACAGGCATCCGGAGATAGGGGCAAGCCCAAAGTGCTACAGCCCCCGGAGCCTGACCTGTTCTGTGTCATGTCATGTCTGCTTACACAAGATAACAAGAAAGAGTCGTACCAGGCACATACCAACCATCTCTCCCTGATTGAGACACCTGAAGGGATTTGTAACATTTTTCTTATTTTAAAGTTATTGGTTTGTGAAATGCTTGCTTTGAAACTATTGGCTGTATAAATGCGGGCTTTTGTGTAACGGTTGTGGAAGCCTATATAATCTTTACCTAAAATTGTCTCAGGGTCGATTGCTCTAACCAGACCTGCGTGTCCTGAAAGGACGATCGGCCCCAGCTAGCTGGTTTAGTAAAACTCTGCTTGATTTTTGCATCTCCATACTCGTGCATTTGTTCTCCAGAAGAGACTCACCGAGTCACGGACCCTAACAGGGTGCACTTACCTACATGCAGGCATAACACTCATATTCATAAAATAAAAATAATAAAGAAGACATGTTAAATCAATCTACACTGGGAATCTTTCTGAGGCAGAGCAATGGTGAGACTGCATTTAGGACCTCAGTTCATATTATCTGTGTGAACCACTGCTTTAAGTTTTCTAATTATAATAACTACACAGACAAAATTATCTCAGACCTAATAAGACCCTAGTATTATTTTTATTTTATGTATAAATAAAAATGTAATGCCTAAATGTAAGTAGGTGCACCCATGTCATGCAATGCTGGCAGAAGTCAGAAGAGGGCATCAGATCCTCTACAACTGGGGTTACGAAAGCTATTAGCCATTATGGGGTATGGGAATTGAACCTGGGTCCTCTGCAAGAGGAGCCAGTGCTCTTAACTGCTGAGCTGCTGAGCCATTTCTCCAGCCCTGACCCTAGTATGATTTTAAATAATTAAATCAAAACACTATGCTTAGTTTCCAAAAGAAAAACTTCACTGCATTATTTGTAACAATAACAAAGATGGGGAAAAAAAAATATAGCAATAGGAGGCTGGATAACTTAAACATAGTCTACCTGTGGATATGCAAACATTATAGCTCATATACTCAAGAACTAAGATGTGGAAATTGACTTAATTATTTACTATTCCATAAAATAGAAAGGTTACCAAAAAACGGGTCTAATATTCTCCCAATTTAAAGGAAAAGCTTAAGGGGCTGGAGAGATGTTCAGTGGTTAAGATTGCTTCCTGCTCTTGTAAAGGACCAAGTTTGGCTCCCAGCACCCATGTTGGGCAGCTTACAACCACATGCAACTCCAGCTCCAGGGGTATCCTACACTTTCTTGAATTCCAGATGGATACTGAATAGCTGTACTGATAATGACAAAAGCAAAAGTTCTCTGAATGCTAAGACATCTTAAGAAAAATTATCATATGCACTTAGCAACATAGAAACCGTCTCAGGGCTGGCAAGATGGCTCAAAGGATAGAGGCACTTGCAGAAAGGCCTGACAATCTGATTTGATGCCCAAATCTCAAAAAAACACCAACCTCCTTTTGAGGAGAATCCTGGGAAGCAGGGGCCCAATACTAATCCCATTGTGCATGGTGCCTGGCCATTTGCTTTTGCCCACTTCAATCTCTGAGCACAGGCTTATACTAGTGCACACAAAGCTGAACACTACACAAGGAGCTGAGAGACTACGAATGAGCAGTACAGCCAGGCAGAGCCACGACAGCCCAGTCAAGAGACTAAAATCCTGGTTGTTACTACAGTCATCACTATGTCCAAGTACCAATTATTTCTCAGTACTCCTGACCAAAGAACTCAAATACCAAAGAACAGGATGACAGTGGAGAGCACCGTCATATTCCTGCTCATGGGATAGGATATGACTCAAACAGCAATGTACATAGATCTCCGCAGGGAAACCTAAAGCCTCCTGAAAAGCGTGACTGTACTAGCTTACTCCAGACAAGTTTCTCATATTTTTGACTGAAAATGCTCAGAGTTAATTGAAAGAAAACTAAATTATATTTGTTTCCTAAATAGTCTAACAGGACAATAAAGATGGTTATATTCACTGACGTCAAACTCATTATGTGAGAATTAGGTGTTATTTTCCCATAGGCTAGGTAATTTCAGAGTTTATATTATTCACAAAGTTGTAACTGAAATTTTTAGAGTATATATTACAAAATGTTGTCAAGATGACTCAGTGCACAAAGGTGATTGTTACCAAGCCTCATGACCTGAGTTCAATACCTGAAATCCACAGGTATTTTTGGAAGGAGAGAACTAACTCCCACAAGTTGTCCTCCAACCTCTACTTGGGTGCCATGGCAAGCATGCACCCACACACCTATACACACTAAACAATAAACACATGCAAAAAACTATACTACATATTATAAAGTGTCTGAAGAACAGAAATGAAATTGTCAGGTAGGACACAAAGGAAAGGAATACTCCAGAAGACTTCTATTCACTTCTCCTTCAGCTTACAACGTCCCACATTACCTTATCTGGAAAGACTCAACACTTAGACTTCCTGAGACTCAATTCACATAGGCCAAATCTTAAAAAGAAATTTTTTTCCTCCATTGTACAACATACATATTATAATTTATTTCATCCTCATAGTCTTAGGGTTCTTGAGAGCAGACGCCAACTCTAATTGTCTTGGTGCTTGGCACAGTGCCTACAATTCAGAGGAATAGCCTATACTAAAGGTATGAACAAGGAGGACAGAACAATCTAAAAAGATTAGGAAGACCAGAAATTCTGTTAGAATAGTTTTGACTCCGTGACTATAAAAGAACTTAGTGGCACTATAAGAAGGAAAAGCAAAAGACTACTCTACGCCATACAAATACGCATACTTCTGGAAAGCTAGGAAACACGTGTAGCTGGTAGTGCTCGGGGCAGAGGGAGTTAGTGTATGGTTTACTATTCTAGTATCATTTTTTAAAAGTTTTTTAAATTTTATTTTATGTATACGAGTATATTGCCTGCATATGTACATAAGCGCACATGTGTCATGAAATGTCCACAAAGATGAGAAGAGGGCATTGGAGCCCCTGGAACTGGAGTTAGGGATGGCTGTTGACTGCCACGTGGGTGCTGGGAATCAAAGCCAGGTCCTTTTCAAGAGCAGCTAGTGCTCTTAACCGCTGAACCATTTTTCCACCCCCTCTGGGATCATTTTAAGAAGGAATTTTACAGGCTGATCTCTGCAACTAACAGAGATTTTAGAAACAGAGGTATAAGGGTTTGAATAAAAGACAAAAGCAGGACAGATAGGAACATGAATTCACTAAAATGTTAGCCTTATAAACACACTGGGCTAGCAAACAAAAAAATGTTCTACAGAAAACAAAATGAGCTTTCTACTTTCAAACAAGTAGAATGCAAAATATTCTACTTTCAAACAAAAACAACAAAAAACCTACAGAAAACAAAAAGGTTTTAGAATTGTTTCTCATAAATATACCACATTTGATCAGCGGCTATTTACAAAACACTACCAAAGTCTTTTTTGAGGTCTCTTCAATATTTTTCACTCAAACTATCATGTATGCTTATGAACAGAGAAGGCATGAATTGAAGATAGCTTAAACAATCAAATCAAAAGTCTAAAGATTTTCAAAGATCTTAAATTCATAGTAGTTTAACAAAATAAAATTTAATGAACCTATCTCAAAAAAAAATCCCCTATAATTTCAAGTTCTGTAGCATACAATATGCTTGTGTAGGCAGAGAAACTTATATAAGTCTGCCCAAAGAACTATTAAGAATTATTATCTTTATGGAATTGAACTAAGAGGTTCAAGGCTGGGAAACAGAGCTTTAATTTCACTTCGTATATTTTGGCATTTAACTGTTATTTGTTTTTTAAATCACAAGTTCAAAGTCATTCTTGGATAAATATGAGTTTGAGTTCAACATGGGCTACATGGCACTGTCTCAAAAAGCAAAAAATAAAATAAAGTGAATAGATGGTAAATATAATAGGAAAACAATTCACAATGACAAAGCATATCAGAAATTAAAAACTATTTATGAAGTCTATTACTTATAAGTATCAAAAGGTAGAAAGAAAAAATAATCAGTCTACTTTTATGGTTGCTAAAGGGCCTGTGTGATTAAAAAAAAAAATCCATTGACATATCATTGATTTTTTTTAACTGATTTTTTTTTTTTTTTTGGTGAAAATTATCTTAACATGATCTATCTATCAATTCTAACCCCAAATCAAGCATTAAACTTCACTGGGAGAAAGCTAAAAGCACTCTCATCTATATTAGGTACAAGCATTAAGATGTCCATTACTACAAGTTAGCATGGGTTACAATGCACTGATATCCAAAAAAAGGAAATAGAAAGCAACGAAGTACATATGAACACTAAAGATATTAAAATCATTGCTGACATGGTGGCACACAATTTTAATCCCAAAACTAGGGAGGCAGAGGCAGGTGGATCATTGTGAGAATTAAGGCCATCTTGGAATGGTCTACATAGTGAGTTCCAGGCTACCTGGGGCTAAATAGTGAGACCCTGTCTCAGAAACAAACCAACAAAAAAGATGATATAACCATGTCTTTGAAAAGACCAAAGGAATCAACTAAGATGTCGTTTCAAATCTTACAACAATTCAGTATGGTGACTCAAGAACAAAACTAATAGAGGGCGGACAAGATGGCTCAGCAAAGAAAGGTGCTTGCCATACCAGCCTGACAATCCCAGTTTGAACCCCTGGAACCCACATAAAGGTGGAAGGAGAGAGCTAACTCCACAAAGTTGTCCTTTGACCTCTATGGATACTATGGCATGTTCCTATCCCCATCATACATATTAGGGTTCCAAACAGCAGCAGCTTCCCCCACTCCCCAACAGGGACCTACAGACTTTGGAGCCCGAAAAAGGGAACTGAGCTGATAAGCACCTTGACCTTTGAAGTCAAGGGAAACAAACTCTGCTGAGAAGCAGCCTGCCTTTCCTCTGATCTCCAAAGATAAGATAAGCAGATTCTACCTGTTAACCAGAGATTTTAGAAGTTGTTTATCACAACAGCTTTTCTCTTATCTTAAGAGGGAAAAAATAAACACTTCCAGACCCTAATCCTACCTGCTTTTCCTGCTTCCCCCCCCCCGATTTTTCCCCCCAACATTCCCCCTTTCTACACCCTAAAGCCCCCATATATAAAGTCCCAGCTCACATCCCGTGGGCTGACATCTTTCCCTTCCCTTCCCTGACATCTTTCCCTTCCCCGAGGGAAACGTGTCCCATGCGAAATAAAGCTGTATCCCGCTGAGAATTCTATCTGTGCCTCGCTGCCTCATCCATCCGCACCCGCTCTCTCTCTCCAACATTTTTATCTATCAATACACACACCTCAATAGTAAGTAAAATAATTTTTAAAAGAGAAATGCAAGACAGATATGTATAAACACACATACATATATGCTAGTATTTAGAAAATATGATGAAAAAGTCACCATTTACATAAGAAAACCTAGTGATAAAGTTAATAAATCTATACAAAGTTTGAGATCTATACATGAAGGAAATATTAAAACTTTCCTTGGGAATACTCAAGATCACAGGACAAATACTATAATCTTGCCAAATTATATAATAATCCTAAATTATTATATTCTTTGAATTTTAAGCAATCACAGTGAAATTACAAGAGAAAAAATTATGGGTGGGTGATGATACAAAAACTTTAAATTTCACACAAGGAAACAGGTAACCAAAAATAACCAAGACATTATTGAAGAAAAAATAAGTACCATGCAAGGAATTACTTACTAATGTATATAAGAAATACCAAAACTTAAAACAGAGGTACTGAATACAAAAACAGAACAAGACAAGACATTCTAAAACACAACTCTTAAAGTATGTCACAAAATCCATATTTGCTTTATAATTTTTAAAACTGATTACACAGGCATTCATGCATACACATGTACAGTAAACAACCAATTGTTGAGAAAAAAAAGTGTTCATTTTTAACTGGAAAAAATAACTGCCACAAATCAATAAAAAAGTAATTAAGCCCATGAACAGACAATTTACATAAATGGAAATACAAAGGATCTTTAATATAAAACTGTGTTAAATCTTGCTTGCAACAAAAGAACTACAACTATACTAACACACTCTTCTCATTATCGAATGGCAGAAAGGCAAAATGGTTAATAAAACACTATGGAAAAACTTACCAGGGAAACAAAAGTTTTATACATTAGTGGTGGGGGAAAACAGTTGGTACCACATCTCTAAAGACTACTTAGGAAATTCATCAAAATTATAAAAGCTATCATTTTACCCAGCAATTCTACTTCAAGGAGCTGACCCCAGATATATGCTTTATGAAAGTTTAAGCCAAATATATACAATGTTATTGCTGCATTATTTAATGTAAAAGAAAATTTGGGTTTTAAAAAATTTTTTTTTGAATTTTTGTGTATTTCATACATAAAATCATCTTTATACCCCCTTCCCTTTGGCACCCTCCCATTGTCACCCCCGCTCCCATTGGCATTCGTATATTCTGTTATTTGTGTTAAGGCCTATCATGTAAAGTTAATGATCCCAGATGTCCTTCAGTGCAGTTCATCCAGTGGGATCTAGTCAGCCTATCTACAGTGCCTCCCTTTAAGGAGATCAGCTCTTCCTCACCCAGCAGTAATCAACTGCCAATAATTCTTCACCTAAGATTGAGGCAAACTACACGTCACCCAGTAGAAGCTTTACTAAATAAACAATAAAACATCTATAGAGCAGCAACACTGCTGACCCTTGGAAGGAATTTCAAAACATAAGGAATGAAAGCAACAGCAGTGAGGAATGGCAAGATTTGTGTCAAAACACACATGCACACTTACATACAGACAAGCATTTTTGCTTGTATTTACATTATGCATGTATCAGGAAGAATACAAGAAAAATGTAAATAGATTAGTAATATATACTTGCTTCTATACATACAAGCTGAGGCATAGAGAAGTGACCAGTGTGGGTGGAAAGATAAATATCACTAAAATTTTAAAACAATAAATCAGCATCCACTAACAAAATTTAGAGTGATCAAAATTTTATAATTACAAAAAGCAAATGAAATGTAAATATAAACTGAAAACACAGAACATGATCTACTGTACATAAAAAGTTGGATCTTAATGAAGTCCAGCAAAGAAAGTTATTCCTTGACAACTAGGAAAATGTCAAATAATGCCAATCTATCATTTGAGCAGAAATGCATCATAAATAACATGTCTTATAACTGTTACCACCCTCAAAAGCACCCTTTAGAAAAGCTAAAAATGGGAAAATTATTAGTAGGTTTTAGTCCAAATTAGCCTGTTTCCAATAATTATGGTCAAGGAGGCAAGCAAGCCCTCCTTCCTCTGCCGCATTACTATGTCACCAACAGTGGTGCAACAGAGCATGTTTTCTTAACGCCCTTGCAGGACCACGTGTGCATTATATGCTGATTAGAGTAGCGTGCTAATTGTCACCTAATTAATCAAAGATGGTCCATGTGCTAGGCTAATTTGTTGCTGTTCCAGTTAAAGAGAATAGAGGTTTATCTGGCCAAACGCCATGGCAGTTTATAAGACATTTTTCAGAAACAACATGAGAAATATTGCTGAAAGGGCCTCAGACTGTTGAGCTCAACTTTTTTTTTGTCTTTTTGAGACAGGGTCTCCCTGTAGGTCCAGCTGCCTGGAACTCACTCTGTAGACCAGGCTGGCCTTGAATTCACAGAGGATCCACCTGTCTCTGCCTCCCAAGTGCTGGGATTAAAGGTGTATGCTACCACGCCCGGCGAGCTCAACATTTTAAATGCACAGCAGTTTTAACAATCTACCTACTGCAACAATAGTTCCAATTACTCCTTGCAAAAATCTAAACAGAAGACCAGGAAAGGAGCTGCCACTGTAATCAGGCCTAACAGTGGTAGGGACAAGGAAGCACATAGAGGAGGCCCACTGTGCACAGACACCTGCACCTCACCTTCTTCTGAAGAACATTAACCTTCCGTTCCTTCACGTCCAGCATGTCCTTGAGGTCATGTATCTCTCCAGCTTGTGTCCCCTTTTCCTCAGCCATGTCTTGAATTTGTTTTGTTTTTTTGTTCAGCATGGTTTCCTTCTCTTCCAAACGCAATCGGAGAGCATCCACCTATGAATAAGATTTACAACATGATGAATAGAATGGAAAGGAGAGAAGAGAAGAAAGTGAAAAGGAAAGAAAATAATTTAAGTAAGGCTGCCCATATTTTAAAGATTATAAAACTAGGATTTAGTAGAGTTAAATAACTTTTACAAATAGTACAATAAGTAGAAAATAAAATCACTGGAACTTAAAGACTGCAAAGGAAACAAACTTTTACCATATACCAAAGGATACCAAATAAAAATAACAGAGGTAGTAGCACAGAGGATTCTATAGACTTTCTCTGAATACTATGTCAGTTAGAAAGACTGTTGGGAAAAGTAATGTTCAAATGTCTTTGTTGTTATTGTTTGTTTGGTTGGTTTAGTTTTATTAAGCCAGGATCTCCCATTAGCCCCAGGGGGTCTGGAACTTTTTACTATGTAGACCAAGCTGGCCTAAATCTCACAGATCTGCCCACCTCCGTCTTACAAGTACTGGGATTAAATGCATGCACCACACCCAGCTTGAATTGATTTGGAGATGACAAATAGGACCTTACTAGTTATGAAACAGAAGGGGAGGGCTTTAGAGAAATATAAGAGAATATTTTAAAACATCTACATAGGACACAGCATGTTTTAATAAATCTTTTCAAAGAAAAAAAAAAAAAAAAAAAAAAAAAAAAAAAAGGCAAGAGGAGTTTAAAATGATAGTGTATTAGAAAGTCCCCAAATGCCAAACAAGGGGTTTGAATTTTATCCTGTATGTAAATGAAAGTCAGTGAAGACTTTTAAGCAAAAGATAGTCATAGTCATATTTGTCTCAGAGAAATTATATTAGTCACTGGGGACACAAAGACAAGTATAGCAGAACTTACAACCTAATGGAGAAAAGAGGAGCATCAGAAAGCGCACACGTATTTTATAGAGAATGCTGCAACTGAAGCAGAGTATTTTCTAAACATGCAGAACGGGCTGGAAAGATTGCTCAATAGGTTGTGCTCGTCACCAAGCCTGACAATCTGAGCTCAGGCCCCAGAACACACATTAGAAGGAGAGAACCAACTCTTGCAAGTTGTCCTCTAACCTACATACATAAGCCCACACAAATATACTGAATAAAGTTAAAAATTAAAAATTAAATCTTAAAAAAAAATTTTTAAATTTTATTTTATGTGTATGTATATACTGCCTGCATGAAGTAAGTAAACCCGTGTCGTGCAGTGCCATGGAGGTCAGAAGAGGGTGTTGAATCCCCTGGAACTGGAGTTATGGATGGTTGTTAGCTGCCATGTGAATGCTGGGAACCGAACCCAGGTCCTCTGCAAGAGCAGTCAGTGCTCTTAACTGCTGAGCCATCGCTCTAGCCTCTCAGCAAAAAAACTAATTTTTAAAGTGTGAAATAACTCAATTTACAGATCTACAACTGGATGCCAGAAAAGCCTGGACAACATAGGAAGGATAAGCAGAGAGAGCTGGGAGGAAGATCATGGAGAACACTTTGAGTGGAGGTATCATAAATCATGTGGAATAGACATTAACTTCTCAAGAAACTAACACAGAACTGCTTCAAACAAGACTAGATGGGAAATTATAGGAGGGGAGGCTACCAAGGTCCTCATCAGTTTAGGAGCTTGAATAGTATTGCCTATAAAAGAGGAAAATTGAAAGACAAGAACCAAAGATAAGCTTTCACCTTTATGATGACGAAGACTGAAGAGTTTGACTTTGGGGAGAAAGCAAGAATCTTATGCCTTGTTCTAAATTTCTGGCATGCACTGTATCTTATAAGCCTCCCAGACTATAACTGGCACACATGGAAATGACCTTAAAATACACCCAACGTGCTTTAAGTCCTGAACACTTGACTTCTTTAGTTTCTTAAAAATGCCAGAATAGCCAGGCATGGTGGCACACGCCTTTAATCCCAGCACTTTCGAGGCAGAGGCAGGTGGATCTCTATGAGTTCAAGGCCAGCCTGGTCTACATAGTGAGTTCCAGGACAGCTGGGGCTACAGGGAGACCCTGTCTCAAAAAGACCGAAAAAAAAAATTTACCAGAATAAAATACCACACACTGGGTAGCTTAAAAGAAACTACTTTTCACCTCTGGAGGCTAAAATTCTGAAGAGTCCAGGTATCAGCAAGACTAAACTCTCACTGAGGGCTACAGCTCTTTCTTTTCTCTCCCTATGGCCTGATGGCCCCAAGCAATCCTCAGCTTAGATCCATTCTCAACAGAGTTTGTCTAAATATGGTCATAATCTGAGGCTTTGGGTCGCTATGAATTTATGGAGATATTAAATTACTAAACTACTAAATTTACTATACCTACTGCTACAAAATACTCCAAAATGCTGAAGTATAACAAACTTCTTTTTAAATTAGATGAGCATGCATATGCGCACATATAGAGACACAACACCAAATTCTCTAAATGCTGAATAAGATGAGATCAGAGGTCCACCATAGCCTGTTCACTCACATTGGAAGTTATGCCATTCCTTTGTTTATTCCTTTACTTATTTCTGTGACCTATTGGACAGGGTTTTGGAGAAGTCTGAGGAGACAAAAAAAAAAAAAGTATCTCACGGCAGAAAAAAAAAGAAATAAAATAAGGCTAGACCACAAAACAAACTCCCAAGCTCAGACTGCTCTGTTCTGGGAGATCCTCGGGCATCTCAGGGCTTAGAACAGTTCCTGGAAAAAGCTGACCACAGGGCTTCTCAATACTCCTCAGTTACTAATCACCTAAGGAGCTTTTATAAGTTAGACCTGTCAATATTTACTAAACTCAGAATAGAAACAAAACAGTTTTAGGGTTGAGGGGTGGCTCAGTTGGTAGAGTGTGTGCCTAGCATGGAGGAAGCCCTAGGTTCAATCCACAGCACCACATTGAGCAGTCTAATTTCCTCCAGGGTGAAACATTCCATCCCAGAGAAAAGCAGCCTTAAGACTCAGGAAATCTAAAAGGAGGCTCATGGGATTCAGGAAGTAAACAAACTTCAAATGTTTGGGAAAGCTAAAGCTTAACAAGATGCACAGTCCCTTCCCCACAGTTAGAGAAGCAGTAAACAACTGAGGGAGGACAGTCTGACCAGGGGAACTGCACAGAAGAGCCTCTGAGCAGACAGGCTGCCTGAAGAAGGGCTTCAGCCTACAAGGCTGCCGCCAAGCCCTACAGAAACCTTGGAGTTGCAGCTTTTGAGTTGGCATAGGCTTTTCCAGCTTCTCTGCTACCTTTGAGTCATTCCTGCTCCTGTAAGTACCCCACACCCACACTCCAGATAAGAAACCCCAATAAACTCACTGAGTCACCAACTCGATCTTTGGTAGAATCATTACTTTGGTCTGTCATCAGTTCCCTCTCTAGGATGAATGGAAGTTTTGTTACATATGTGGTGCATCTCCCCAGGAAAAGTGTCACAATACACACATAGGCCAGAAATGCTGGCACACTCCTGTGATCCCAGTACTCCAGAGATGGAGGCAAGAAGATATTTATTAGCTTAAAATAGCAAGTTCAGCTAGGTATGGTGTCACACACCTGTAGTCCCAGGGAGGCAGAAGCAAACGGATCTCTGTGAGTTCAAGGCCAGCCTGGTCAACATAGTAAGTTCCAGAACAGCTGGGGCTACAGGGAAACCCTGCTTCAAAAAGACCAAAAAAAAAAAGCAAGTCCATTATATAAGCAAAATAACTATGAAAAAAAAACCCTCTTCAGTTTTCCTAAAGAAATATATAAATGAGTAACATTACTTATTTAAAATTTTCAAATCTTTTTAACAACTATAACGGGCAGGAAGGATTAATTTAAGACTAAATGCACTTTTTATACTATCTAACAAAGCTTAAAAGAAATATTTGAAAGAACTAAACCCTTTCCAGGTAATTTATCCACATCACAAAATAAAATTCAATAGGATAATGTTGAAGGCTAATATATAAACACCATTTACTAACATATACGATTTAAAGAAAAGACAAACCACAGATAAGGAAAATATTTAGAAATCATAATTTTATTTTATACCATGTCTATCCATAATATATACACAGCCCTCAAAACTCAAGAACACAAAAATTTTTAATATGAGAAGATATAAATGGGTATTTTCCTATAGAACATAAAGGGATGGTGTTATCAGTTACTGTCTCTTAGCTGTGACAAAATATCTACTAAAGGCAAATGAAGAAGGAAGGATTCATTTTGGCTTACATTTTAAGAATGGATAGTCCTCTGGGTGGCAGCAACATGAGACATTTGGTTACTCTGTGTCTATGTTCAGAAAGCAGAGGGCAGAGAGGGATAAGAAGCAGGGCATAACTATAAAACCTCAAGGCCTGCCTCCAGTGACCCACTTCAAAAAGTGATTCACATTCTAAAGTTAACACAATCTTCCAAAACAGTGATAACCACCTAGGAACCAAGTATTCAAACAAAGGAGCCTGTGGGTGATACTTCATGTTCAAACCATAACATCTAACAATCAAGCACATTTTGAAAACAGCCCATGAGCCATCAGTACATAGTATTAAAATGGGTAAAATCTAAAAGGTTTACCAGAGTAGTAACTGACAAGAATATAGAAAAACAAGCTTTTATACACTGATAGTGAAAATGCAAACTGAAACTATTATATAAATAGGATATATTTATTTCCATCTTATAAGTTTTCACAATCTGAGAACAAAACGTCTCTATTCCATCAACATTTCTTTCTCAAATTCCAATGTAAGTGCTAAAAAAATAGCAAATAATATTAATAATAACAAAATAATCTGAGGCACATTGAAAATAATCAAAATAATCGGAACAGCTACTTTAAAAGGTAGTTTGGAAGCTCCTTAGAAAGTTGAACATGCATATATGCATAACAAATGATGTACAAATCCACTCCAAGAGTGAATAACAGTATATACACAAAAACTTGTACATAAGGGTTCACAGTAGCTTTTTTTGTGATAGCAAAAAACTGAGAACTACTCAGATTTCTACTAGATAGCTATTTAAATCCATAGAAAAATCTTAACTGCTTAATTTACTTGTCTATCAAGTTCATCTAAGGTTTAATTTCAGGAAAAATGAAAGGCTTTCCATCTACAGGTCAAGGATCATAACACAGCAGGAAAACATCCTTTATCACTTCTCAATGCTAACCATTCCAGTGGTACCAATACCTGAAAGGACAGTACCTATGAGGCTCCCCATATGCTGCTTCTTTGTCCAGAGTACCTAGATGCCTAAGCTGTACTGTTACATGAGATCTCCAACTCAATCAAGTGCCTGGAAACATGCAAATGTAGACCAGTGATAAATACCTGCATGCCATTTTGAGGGAATGTCAAGTATTAGACCCACAGGAACTGGTGAGTGAAAAGGGAAAAGAATGAGAGCTTTTATTGTAAACATAAACCTCCTGTATAAGAGGGGCTGAAAATATGGGCTTTGATATAAAAAAACTAATATCATAAATAGTAGGCACAGAAATGTCAAAGTCCATGCCCTACTTACTAAATGAACTTTTCGTTACTAAAGTATTCAACTAAAACTGTGTGTGTGTGTGTGTGTGTGTGTGTGTGTGTGTTTCTTCATGCAATGCAGAATTTAAATGTGCCGGTCAGGTGATTTAAGATAAAAATAGCCACAGAAACCACTTTGCTGCGCTGTATTAATTGCTCTGAATTCTACACTGATCTTTTTGGTTTGGAATGAACTATACAGTATAATTTTACATGAGGTTCATGTTTTGCTAAACATATAAAACCTTGAGGGAAAACCCCCTCAAAGGACATACAGTCATCACCCTAGCACCACTCCTAGCAGAGGATAAGGCCTTGTTTATCCAAATCAACTGAGCAGGAGGAACAGCTGGCTAGTTTGCCTGGCATCAAAGTCTGTGGCAAATATGTCATGCCAACTTCAGGAAAATGCAAGGCTTTTCTGGGCATGGTGGTGCACGCCTTTAATCCCAGCACTCGGGAGGCAGAGGCAAGCAGATCTCTGTGAGTTCAAGGTCTACATAGTGAGTTCCAGGACAGCTGGGGCTACAGGGAGATCCTGAAAAAAAAAAACAAAAAAAAAAAACAAGGCTGTTCTCTACCTATGGAAATGGACAGAAAAACATCTACCCTGCTGTTTCAGCCTCTTCTGATTACAAAACTATTAATTGCCTTATCTTTATTTTAAAAAGCAAATTCTCACTAGTACTGTCAATTGCATAAAAAATTGCTTTTTACATTCACCCCTCCCTTGGCTTTGGGAATGTGAGAGTCTTCCTCACTAGCTCTGAATGAACTTTTTTAATGTTCTTTGCTTCTCTGTCATTTCGCCTCTTCACACCTCCCTGCAAACAATTTCCTCTAGAGAAACAACTCAATCCAAAGGTTCTAACCACTGTCTGCATCACAGTTTCTAAGTCTTTATTCTTAGTCTCAACCAGTTATAAAACTCCTGCAATTCCAACAGTACTCCCTATTAAGCCAGAGTTTCCATTAATAATTTGAGACTTATTTTCTCTTTGTTTAGGTTCTATCAGAGGACATTTAAAGATGATCTAACATGGTCAAATAATATATGCTAAATCTGACTGTATCTTTTAAGTGATTTCTTGCATTTTTCCTGTATTCTGCAGAATTTCACACACACACACACACACACACACACACACACCAAAAAAAACCCCAAAAATGATTAAAATAACATCATCTTTGCTGACAAGATAGCTCAGAAGCTGACATGGTGAAGCATGCCTTTAATCCTAGCACTTGAGAGACAGAGGCACGTGGAATTCTATGAGTTCCAGATCAGCCTACTGTAAATAACAAGTTCCTCCAGACAGCCAGAGCTACACAGTGAGACCCTGTCTCAAAAGAATAGAAAGGAAGGGAAGGAGAAAGGGAGGGAGGGAGGGAAGGAGGGAAGGAAGGAAGGAAGGAAGGAAGGAAGGAAGGAAGGAAGGAAGCTCAGAAGCCCCAACATGGTAGAAGGAAAGAACTGACTCCAACAGATTGTCCTCTGACTTCCACATGTGGACCAGGGTGCATACATGCACAAATATATAAAAAATAAATGAGTAAACAAATAAGTAGGTAAGTAATTAAATAAATGTAGGGGGCTGGAGAGATGGGTCAGCAGTGAGAAGGGCTTGCTATGGAATTGTGAGTATGGGAATCTGGATCCTAGCACCCACAAAACAAGTCAGGCATCTCACATACACTCACAGACACATACACTCACAGACAGACAGACAGACACACACACACACACACACACACACACAAAAATAGATCTTAAATAAGTAAATGTATTTTTAATTGTCTCATTTAAGCTCCAATTTCTAGGAACTATAGATGTAACTCAATGGTATAGCATGTTCAGCAATGTTCACTCCCAGGCACCACAAGAAAATATAAACAGTAACTATAACAAACTCCTAAAGTTGAGGAAATCAAGGTCCAAACTAATTAACTGATTTGCTACAGCCACATTTGTGGTGTTGAATGAGAAATGTCTCCCAAAAGCTCAGGTACGTGGACAGTGGTCTTCAGTGAGTGGTACTATATGGCAAGTTTTGTGTGTGTACTCTTGCTGGAGGAAGTATGTCACTGGGAGCGGGCTTTGAGAGTTCAGACTGTTGCCCTACTTCCAGTTTGCTCTCGTTGCTTTTTGCATGTGGATAAAGATATGATGTCTCAGCTTCCTACTCATGCCTGCCACTTACTGCCATATCTCCCTGCCATTGTGGATTCTAACACTCGGGAGCCATAAGCCAAATTACACTATAAGTCATTTTTAATCATGGTGTTTTATCACAGCAAAACAAAGTAAATAATACAACATTTTTCATCATTATCATCTACAAAGGAGTGTGGAAAAAAAAGACACTGAGCCACAAAACGGAAATCAGAAAACTATACACAAATAAACCTTTTTAAGATTATTTACTTATCATATATGTGTGCATGCATGTTGGGAGACCTCTGTTATGCAAAAGTCGAAGCCCCTTCACACCGGACAGCTCATGCAGCTCGGGGAATGTGCTGCGGGCTCCTTTTCATAGCAAGGTGCTTTCTGGCATCTTTCCTGTCTCTCCCTTTGAAGTGGCCGCCACAGATGCCTTGACATAAACATGGCCTTTGGCTCTATGCATACCATGCCTTCCTGTGTGTGATTTTTACAGGTAGACAATAGTCTAGCAGAAACCCACTTCCACATGTAAATAGAATATCTCACAAAGTATCTAAAAGCTTTTACCACTACCCCCATGGTATATAAATATGCTAGTCTTCTCTTAATAGTCGGAGATCAGGTCAAAGACCCGGAGATTGGGTCCCAGAAAGCTGGATCAGCAGAGCGCTGGACAGCAAGGAGCAGAGATACAATAAAGCAGTAAACACAGACTAAGCCGTGCCTTGAGTCCTGTGTCTTACTACCAGCGACCTGATCTCACCAGAGAGCAGCACTCTCCGTTATCGACCCACGGATACCCCAGCTTTCGCCGCCTCCGTGCTTCTTCCCTGTGGAGTTCACTGGCCAGAACTCCGCAATCCTGAGGAAGGGCACAAGGGTGTAATGGAGGCGGGATCCCGACTAGATAATACTCTAGTAGCAGAAGAAGCTCTCCGCTCCAGAGAAGTGTGTAGCTATCAGCTACAGCCAGCATCAGAGAAGTCTTTACACCTGCCGTCTCCAGAGAGGCGCAGCCGGCCAGGCCCGCCAGCCGCTAGCTAGCCAGCGGGACCAGAACCACGGCGGGAGAGTGCACGCACACCTGACCCTGGGCCACATCCAGAGTGAGTGCGCCCGGGAGCCCAGGCGCGCTCCCCACATCGCCTGCAGCCAGACTCACGCCGGGATTAGCCAGGTGTGGCAGAGACCCCAGGGTGCCCGCACACACCACGCCGGGGGTCAAGCGACACGCGCCATACATGCACATGTTTGCTCATGTTCAAGGTCAGAGGACAACTTGTGAGAGTTGTTTCTATGTATCATGTGAGTTCCAGGGACCGAATTCAGGTTATCAAGTTTGGAGACAAGTGCCTTTACCCAATGAGCTACCTTACCAGCGCAGGTAAACTATTTATAAGGAACTTCAAGGAACTACATTGAGCTCTATTTAAAGCATTACACCTCACAAAAAAAGATGGAAAAGCTCAGAAAAACACCCAACAAAAGCCAAGGGTATTAGTCTATATGCTTTCGCTAGTAACACAATCAAAAGCTAGTGAATTACAAAGGAGAGAGGTTTATGGGCTGTAGAGATGACAAAGCACTTGATGCTCTTGCTGAGGACCCCAGTTCAGTTCCCAGCACCCACAGAGCAGCTAACAACCATCTTTAAACTCCAATTCCAGGTGATCCAGCACGCTTTTTGGCCTTAAAGCAACAGGCATGCAAAGGTGCACATATATACATGTAGGGAAAAAACACACACATAAAAAATTCCCTGGGTCTGGACTACCGGCAGACCGGTCTTCGACACAGCAGGCTTCTCTCTCGGGGTAAAACAATCACACCCTCCGCTCCTTGACTCCCGCAGCCTCATTCACCCTCCCATCAACGCTGCCAGTCTCTCCTCCTAGCCTGGGTCCTGTCCCAAGCCTTGTCTTGGTGCCCCAGGCACCTGGGGAACCACCACTGCTTCCTGATCCTGTGCATCCACACAAACTCAGTTCCTTCTCAGGTCCCCAGGAGCACTGCTTCTGGGCCTGACCCGGCCCTCACCTCCCTCTGCTTCACTGGGCCTCCATGACCCACAGGCCTCTCTCCAGGGTAAGTCCATCACGCCCTATGCACCTTTACTCCCCCAGCCTCACTCACCCTCCCATCTCCCCTGCTCATCTCTCCTCCTAGCCTGGGTCCTGTCCCATTCCTTCTCTTGGTGCCCCAGACACCTGGGGAACCACCACTGCTTCCTGATCCTTTGCATCCAGACCAACTCAGTTCCTTCTCGGGTCCCCAGGAGCCATATGGGCCTGGCCCCACCCTCACCTCTCACTGCTTCCCTGGGCCTGCACCACCCACCAGCCTCTTTCCTGGACACCAGGACTGACCTTTCCTCTTCCAGATCATTTGCATCCAGAACAACCCAGCTCCTCAGTGCAGTTGCCAGGAGGCGTTGGGGCTGCTTCCCGCCCCCATCTTCCTTTGCATCTCTGAGTGGGACAGACAGCAGCTGCCCTAGTCCAGCATCTTTCCTGGGCCTGGCTCCCAGGCCAGTCCAACCCCCAAATTCCTGAGGCAAAAATCGTTCCTGGAGGGAGACCTTAGCAGAAAGCCTGAGAGCATCTGATCCTCATCTGACTTGGGCCTCTGTGGAAACTCCGGAAGACAAAAGCAATCTGGCCACTCCAATATGCCAGAGATTCAAACCCGTGACCCCCCGACAAGGTGAGGATTGGGGATGAGTAAGCACGCCGCACACCACACCCATTACCCGGGGACACTCAGACGCAATGGGGAGCCTAGTCAAGCTGGGACTCATTTATTGTAAGTAATCCAAAGCAAGCCAGGCCAGCCCCTAGTAACTTCCTTTTGGACCTATGCAAGGTGGGGCTTTTAGGTCCCCACACCAATATAAAATCAAAAGAGAGAAATCGAAGCTTAGAGGAACCAGCTTTTCATGCCCGAAAAGTAAACCACAAAGACACATGAAGTTCACAAAAAGAAGCGGACCTAAACTTGAAGGCTTGAGTCTCACACAAGAATCGGAAACTTCAAAAGAAATTCACATGACAAGATATGCCCACTAAAACCAAAATAACATATCCCCACCAAATACCAATAGTCCTCTAGAGGAGTACAATGAAATCCCCCCTAGAGATAATGCAGGACATGGAAATCAAAAGAACAATTATAAACAAGATAGAAGAATTGAGTGAATTTAAAGAGCACAAAAAGAAATCAAAGAACTGAAGAAACATAGGGATAAACCGAATGAATTTAGAAATGAGTTAGAAATATTGAATGCTCAGGGTGAAATGAAGAAGGAAGGGAAACACTCAGTAAGCCAATTAGAAACAACAGGAGAAAGCCTCACCAGTAGAATGAATGAAATGGAAAACAGAGTATCAAGACTGCAAGATAAAGTGGATGAACTAGACCACTCAAGCAAAGATTATGAAAAATTTAAGAAATCCCAAGAATGGAATATGCAGGAATTGAGTGATACCATAAAAAGACCAAACTTGCGAATCATAAGCATACAGGAAGGAGAAGAATCCCAAGATACTGGCATGGACCAGATCTTCAACAGAATTGTGGAAGAAAATATCCAAAAATTAAAGAACAACATGCCCATACAAATACAAGAAGCATATAGAACACCAAACAGACAGGACCAGAAAAGAAAATCTCCACAGCACATCATAGTAAAAACACTATACTTACAACACAAACAGACAATACTGAAAGCTGCAAAAGAGAAACAAGTCACATATAAAGGAAAACCCATTAGGATTACAGCTGACTTTTCAGTGCAAACCATGAAAGCCAGAAGAGCCACAACCAAAGTATTCGTAGTTTTAAATGACCACAGATGCCAACCCAGATTACTATACCCAGCCAAAATGTCTATTATAGGTGAAGGGGAAAAAAAAAATCTTCCATGACATAAATAGGCTGAAGGAATTAATGTCCACAAAACCAGCCCTTCAGAGAGTTCTGGAAGCAATATGAAGAGCTGAAGAAAGGAATGACTTACCCAAGGGGTTGTGGAAAAAATTGAATGAAGGTATAATTGTGGAAAACTACAGCTATATCAAGAATGTAAACAGAAATAAAAATGACAGGATTCAATACTCATCTTTCACTACTAACTTTAAATATTAACGGATTTAACTCCTCAGTCAAAAGACAAAGACAAGGCGAATGGACTGAGAAACAAAACCCTTGCTGGGCGTGGTGGCTCATGCCTTTAGTCCCAGCACTTGGGAGGCAGAGGCAGGTGAATCTCTGTGAGTTCAAGGCCACCTTGGTCTACATAGTGAGTTCCAGTACACCTAGAGCGGCTACAGGGAGACCCTGCCTCAAAAAGACCGAAAAAAAAAAAAGAAAAAGAAACTAAACTCATCATTTTCTTGTCTGCAAGAAACTCATCTCACTTTCAAGGACAGACACTATCTTAAAGTGAAAGGATGGAAAAAAATATACCAAGCAAATGGTACTAAGAAAAAAGCAGGCATTGCAATTCTAATATCTGACAAAATAGACTTTAAACTCAAACTAATCAGAAGAGATAAAGAGGGTCACTTCATTCTGATCAAAGGAACAACAAACCAAGAAGATATTACAGTTATGAACATATATTCACCAAACGTTGGTGCACCCAACTTCATAAAAACAATACTACAGGACTTTAAGACCCAGATTAATACAAACTCATTAACAGAAGGGGACTTCAATACCCCACTGTCTCCATTAGTTGGTCAAAAGGGCAGAAGTTCACAGACATCTGAATTAAACAATACCATATATCAAATGGACTTAACAGACATCTACCAAGTATTCCACCCAAGCACCAAAGGACATACTTTCTTCTCAGCATCCCCATAGAACCGTCTCCAAAATCGACCATATACTGGGGCACAAAACAAACCTAAACAAATACAAAAGGACTGAAATAATTCCATGCATTTTATCAGACCACAATGTAAGCTTACAATCAACACCCCAAGAAGCCCAAATCGCCACATGAACACATGGAGATTAAATAACACACTTCTGAATGATGAATGGATCAAAAGAGAAATTAAGAAAGAAATAAAAGTATTCCTGGAACTAAATGAAAAGGACAATACGACACCAAGAAAAACACTGGGACACTCTGAAAGTGGTCCTTAGAGGGAAGTTTATGCCTCTAAGTAGTACAAAAAATTGGAAAAAACACAAATAAATTAGGTTGCAACTCAAGACACTTGAAAAGCAACAACAAACAAAACCCAAACCCAACAGACAAGAAGAAATAACAAAAATCAGGGTAGAAATTAATGAAATTGAAACACAGAAAATAATACAAAGAATCAACTAATCCAAGAGCTGGTTCTTTGAAAAGATAAATAAGAATGACAGACCGCTAGACCAGTTAACCAAAAGAAGGACAGAGCACCTGCCAATCAACAAAATCGGAGATGAAAGGGGAAACATCAAAACAGACACCAGAAAGATACAGAACATTATAAGGGAATACTTTAAAAACCTATATGATACTAAATTTGAAAACCTAAAAGAAATGGATGGCTATCTAAAGTCATGGGAACTAACAAAACTAAACCTAAAAGAGATTAACAGTTTAAACAGACCCATAACACAGAAAGAAATTGAAACAGTAATACAAAACCTCCCGACTGAAAAAAGCCCAGGACCAGATGGATTTACAGCAGAATTCTATTGCACATTTAAAGAAGATCTACATCCAATACTACTTGATTCAAAAATATAGAAATGGAAGGAGAACTTCCAAATGCCTTCTATGAAGCCAGGATCGCTCTCATACCAAAGCCTGGTAAGGATACAACCAAAAATAGAAAACCATAGACCCATATCCTTAATGAACATAGATGGAAAAATTCTCAACAAGATCCTTGTAAACCACATACAGACAAACATCAAACAGATCATCCACCATGATCAAGTCGGCTTTATCCCAGAGATGCAGGGATGTTCAATACATGTAAGTAAGTAAGTGTCATAAATCATACAAATAGGCTCAAAGACAAGAACCACATGGTCATCTCAATAGATGCCGAGAAGGCCTTTGACAAAATTCAACATACATTTATGTTCAAAGTCCTAGAGGGAATTGGACTGGAGGGAACATACCTCAACATAATTAAAGCCATATATAACAAACCCACAGCCAACATCATTTTAAATGGAGTAA